>NC_081422.1:11026396-11326396 GCF_949786415.1 Peromyscus eremicus | reverse complement strand
TCTCTTTCCCAACGGTCCCTGTCAACTGCTCTCATTACAGAACGACAAACAGAGAATCTAGGCTATCCCCAGTTCTCACCGGTTACAGGCAGTGCTGAGAGTTGAACTTGCCTGCAGGGATCTCTGGGGCAGGGGTGTCTTGTTTCTCTACGAGACAAACTCTTGGATGCGTGGAGGCTGAGGCCGCTCAGCTCCAGCTGTTGCTGCTCCCTGCACCTGCATCTCATAGAAACCGAAGGTTCTAAAAGGGCAGCAGGTGGGGTGCCCTCAGCCTGCTCGCCTCTGTCAGGCCGGAAGGAGCAACAGGAGGGCCCTGCCTTGGAAGTAAGTCTGAAGAGAATGCCAAAGGGGCTGGCATCTTCCTCTCTCCATCCTGCCTTCCTAGTCTGAGAACATCTGTTCTCTGTGCAGACTTGGAGCTCGCTGTGGGGAAAATGCCTTGGGCTTAGACTTGATGATGGGTTCTGCAGTGGAGTCTGGCTCTCCAATCCCTAGGATGTCTGAGGTGCTCAACTCAGGCTAGACTGCCTATGTCTAGGGCAGGTTTCCACTAGGCCTAGGGGACAGAGGAGCTGTGCGGTCCTGGGTGGTGAGGGCTGAATGGGGCATTCCAGAAGCAGGGTGATCCTTTGCTTTGGCAGAGGGGGATCTCTCTGTCCACCCCCACCCCACCCCCCACACTGTCAGTACAACCTAGAAGAGAACTGGCAATGTAATAATCAACAGGCATCAAGGTACAGGCCAGCCTCCCTGTTCCTGTGCTAGGGTGAGGGCTTAGAGGGGAAGGCGCCTCACATCCTCATGCCTGGATGGGTCCCCAGCTCCGGCTCCGAGAGGCCAGCAGGGTTCCTAACATTGGCTGGCCCAACCTGATGCTTAGGGTGGCTTTGAGATAGACTGGGGCTGGCTGAAGTGAGCTGCTGCTCTAAGGAGAGGACAGGGTGGAGATGAGCTACTCTGAGGAGCTGTGGGCCTGTGTGGACCCTTCCTAGGGAACAGAACCAGAGTTGGCACTTGATGGATAAGGCTTGCATGGCCACCCCACCATGTCCTTTGGTTGCAGGAGAATCTGCTTACTGGGAATTGGTTACTTGGCCAAGAGGCTGGCTGTGGGCTGGGACTGACGCTCTAGACTCCCAGTCCGTGCATCACTGAGTGGTGCATGGCTTGGAACCATTCCCCACCTGCCCTCCTCTTCAGAACTGTTGTTTCCATTTTCCTTCTTTCCCCTTGTTGCTCAGTTTGGTTTCTGCATCTCTGCAATGGTTGGTACTGGGGTGTCAGATCCAAGTATTATTCTACCTGCCTTGACATTCTCTGGTGCTGCTCTATACAGAAGGTTCTAGGAGCAGCCAGAATGTTCCAGCAGCCTAAGGGAGCCTTGGAGCCCCTACTCCATCTTTAGTGCCTGGTGTTGTGGAGGAATTGGGGTGGATGTCCTTGATCACAGGCTCCTCTCTGCAGCAGGTCATGGCACAATGGTGGCAGATCCTCTTGGGATTGTGGACAGTCATGCCCACCTTGGCAGGGGACAAGCCGGTCAACGTCTGCATGAGTGACAAGCACCACAAGCGAGAACCTGGCCCAGAAGACAAGCTCTTCTTGGAGGTACAGGGACCAGAACTGGCCCAGGGGCTGAGGTGGCTTCTTAGACTTATTAGAGAAGGAATACCGGCAGGTGGTCTCTGTACCCCATCAGCCCTGATCATTTACTTCCTTAGTTTGCATTTCTTATTCAGGATTTTGCTCCTGAGCTGCTCTAGCCATTTGGGAAACAGGCCATGTGGTGATCCCAGAGGCTCTGTTGGCTAACCATGGGTCAGTGCAAGCCTTCCTGCCAACATGTACGGGCTAGACACAGCACTTCATTTGTTTACTTGGCAGTCTCCTGATGGCAATTACAGGGGGAGGGACATCCCAACTCTAAGTTCCTCCCTACCCTTCGTCATAACCCAGGCACCTGCGTCTCCCGGACTTCTTTCTGTTTGCTCTTCTGGATGTGTTACCTCCCTGGAGCTGACATCAGGAAGCTGTGTTCTATGGCAGGAAGTAAAGGGAGGGGGGTCAGTGGGCAGGTGCCTCCTGTTCTTCCGGTGCATGGTGATGGATCCCAGGGTCCCTCCTCTACAGAGGTGCTCATGGTGTCCCCTCTCCTGACACCCTTCTGCCCAGGACCCTCCACCTCAGCCTCTTACCCTCTGCCTTCTCCCTCCCCCTCAGTGCATGCCCTGGCGGGCCAGTGCCTGCTGCACACTCGCCACAAGCTGGGAAGCCCACCTGGAGGAGTCCTCATTCTTTAACTTCAGCATGATGCACTGTGGACTGCTGACCCCGGCCTGTCACAAGCACTTCATCCAGGCCATCTGCTTTCACGAGTGTTCCCCCAACCTGGGGCCTTGGATCCAGCCGGTGAGGAGACAGGAGGCAGACCCACTCAACGCCCCTCCACTAATCCTAGGCTGGCATCTACAGGAGTCGAGTGGGAATAGGAGATGCTGTCCCTCTAGAGATAAGAGCAGAGCCAGAGGCCTGGGAAAGGGACGAAGAGGAAGCTGTCTCTGTCCCTGAAGGATAGCACATCTGATGTGGCTAGTAGGATGAGGCTGGGTGGAATGAGATGCACCTGAGTATGGATTCCATCTCCCCCACTTACAAACTGTATAGCCTGGCAAATAGCCACTCAGCTTCATGGTTCTCACTTATCTAATAATAATAACTAATAATAATAATAATAATAATAATAATAATAATAATAATAAGTACCTAGGGCTAGGAGACAGCTCAGTTGGTAAAGCACTTGCCACACAAACGTGAGAACCCGAGTTCAATCCTCAGAACCCGTATAAAAAAGCCAGGTGTGGAGGTGAGCTGTTGTAATCTCAGCATACCGAGGCAGAGACAGGTGGGTCCCTGGGGCTCGCCAGCCAGCCAGCCTAGGCTGCTTCGTGAGCTCCGGGCCAGTGAGAGGCTCCGCCTCTAAACCAACATGGACAGCGCCTTCAGAGCAACGCCTGAGGCTGTCCTCTGACTCCACTCAGGCACACACACATTCCCTTGCACTTACAGAATGTGCACACGTTCACGCACAGAGAAAGCACTTAAGGACTTTATAAAGGATTAGATCTCTCCCTGTGTCTCTTCCTGCACCCAGGTGGTCCCGGACAGGCAGGAAGAGCGGGTTTGGGGTGTGCCACTGTGCCGGGAGGATTGTGAGGGATGGTGGAAGGATTGCCACTCGTCTTACACGTGCAAATCCAACTGGCACAGTGGCTGGGACTGGAGTCAAGGTGAGTGGGCCCGCCAGCTGGGGGAGGATGCAAACCCCCTTCTACGCCCCTGTGCTGGGGGGGGGCATGGAAGGGACTGGACAATGGGAAGGTAGGAGACCATCCTCAACCTCCACAGGGAAGAACCGCTGCCCAGTCCAGGCGCCCTGCCACCCTTTCCCACATTACTTCCCCACCCCTGCTGATCTCTGTGAGAAGGTTTGGAGCCACACATTCAAGGCCAGTCCTGAGCGCAGGAATAGTGGACGGTGTCTGCAGAAGTGGTTTGAGCCCACCCAGGGCAACCCCAACGTGGAAGTGGCCCTCCACTTCGCCAGCTCTGCCTCAGCCCAGGAGCTTTCTTACACCCTCTCAGTCTTCTCTCTGTACCTGCTGCTCCATTCCTGAGGGTCCCCTCTCCTACCCACATCCTGATCCTTCTGGGCCATGGTTATCTGCTTCCTCAGGCCATTCAGGTTAAGAGCAGGCCTGAACTTCCCGTGCTACCCAGGGCCCCCTTCACTGTCTGGCTCTGCCTCCACTGGCCTGGATGGCAGCTGGTACCCAGCAGTCTAAGGTGACTTGTTTCTCCTGCCTTTAGGAATGAGTACTACTATAGGATTTCAGGCACTTCTTATGTCTACATCCATCTTTTTTTGTGACAGAGACAATGTTGACAACCAAGTGACTGTCCTATCATGGTACCCTCAATAAAATGACAGGGAAACTCTCCTCTTCATGTGGCACTCTGTTCTAGTCCCATGGGTACTAACCCAAGATGAATAAAGAGGGAGCTGATTTGTCCTTATTGAGATTTTAATTTCCTTGATTACTAATGGGGGTAAGAATTTTTAATATTAATTGGCCATTTGGAATATTTCTCTCTCACACTGTGTGTGTGTGTGTGTGTGTGTGTGTGTGTGTGTGTGTGTGTGTCCATGTCCATCCCTTCTCTCCATCCCTCCCCTTCCCTTTCTTGAAAAAGACTCTCCTGTATCCCAGGTTAGCCCAGAACTAGATGGCCTTCATCTTCTGGCCCTGCCTCCACCTTCCTGTAGCTGGGATTATACACTAACGGCACTGCCCCTGGTTTCATGCTGTGCCAGGAGCTACCAGGGCTCCTACACGCCAGGCAGCACCCTTCCAACCGTGCCCATCCCGGCCCCTCTTCCTCTTCCCCACTGTCACGGCGGTGTAGTCTTGAACTCTGGACCCTTGAGCTCTGAGCTGACTTTCCCGCTTTCTGATACTGTCTTCTCCCCCAGTTGAGGACTAAACCGAGGGCCTTACACTTGCTAGGCACACACTCAACCACTGAGCTAAATCCCCAACCCCAAGGCCTTTCCACTTGCTCTGTAACACTTGAGAATTCTTTTGGTCTTGATAATTCTTTTTGTCTTCATGTAAGACTGCTTTGAATTTTTCCCCCTATGGAGACAAGTGAGAAATTGGATCAGAAGATTTAATTTACAGAAAGGAAGGAGATGAGGAAAGCCAGCGGCCCATTTACTAAATCATGGAAGGAGTAATATCCAACAGACTGAGACAGAAGCACAGATTTAAACTGTGGAAGGGCCACTGGCTTCAAGTCTTTGCTGAGAGTGGGCTCACAGCACCATCTGCACACCAGGAATCTCTCAGAGCCAGAAGCTGACCCTCCTCCAGCACTAGATGGTGACTTCCCTGTCACACGTGTGACAAAGGGACAGAGGAGGTGATTTTCTCAAGGATGCTGATTCTTGCCTCACACAAACTCTGCTCATCAACAGACTCAGCCGGCATTCTTCCTGCGCTCGCTTATTCATGAAACAAATGTGTCCCCAGGAGAACGCTAGAATCCCAAAACCAAGTGTGGAGCTCGGAGTCAGGAGGAGGGGACAGCTGGCAGCAACAATGGGGACAAACTTGTATATAAGATGTCTAGAAGAAAGGAGCCAGCTAGACGAGCATGGAGAACGCCTCACCGAAGCAAGGCTTGAATTCCAGCAGAGAACAGAAAGAATGTTCTCAAATCCCACTGAGGCTCCAAGGCAGAGGCCACAAGGAACAGAGCTGCCATGGCTTATAAATGAATCAGTAAACACACCTTCAAAATGACACACAGGGAGCCGGGCGTGGCGGCATGCGCCAAGGAGTCTGAGGCAGGAGAATTGCTGCAAGTTTGAAGTTAGCCAATATACAATACAGGAACACTCCCACCCCTGTCTTTCTCTTCAGAATGGAGGACCATGGGTAATGGAATCTGAGGGTGTTTCGCTCATACAGTCAAGAGCTTAATGATTTTTAAAGCGTTTTTAGTTAGAAGTGTAAAACTCGCCAAAGTAGAGTTAAAACTGAGGTGAAGAAAACGGGGCTCGTTCTGTTAAATAGTCAGAATCCATCGGCCTTCTATGCAGGAAGGGCTCTAAGTATGCAACACATCAGCTCTTTCATTTGAGTCTCATGGAAGCCTCGATGTGTGGCCCTTGTCTCTGTTTTTCTGATTAGTATGTTTGAAACCAGCCAGGTCTAACTCCCAGCTCCAGCAGACCCCAAAGTTCCATCTGATTCCACAACTTTAGCCTACACTATCAACCCTAGCCAACCCCTATCTCCAGCTGACCCCCACATCTCCAGCTGGCCCCCACCATCTCCAGCTGACCCCCATCTCCAGCTGATCCCCCATCTCCAGATGACCCCCATCTCCAGCTGATCCCCATCTCCAGCTGATCCCCATCTCCAGCTGGCCCCCACAATCTCCAGCTGATCCCCACCATCTCCAGCTGACCCCCACCATCTCCAGTTGACCCCCACCATCTCCAGCTGACCCTCACCATCTCCAGCTGACCCTCACCATCTCCAGTTGACCCCCACCATCTCCAGCTGATCCCCCTTCTCCAGCTGACCCCCATCTCCAGCTGACCCCCCATCTCCAGCTGACCCCCTATCTCCAAATGACCCCCATCTCCAGATGACCCCCCATCTCCAACTGAACCCCCCATCTCCAGCTGATCCCCACCATCTCCAGATGACCCCCCATCTCCAACTGACCCCCCATCTCCAGCTGACCCTCATCTCCAGCTGACCCCCATCTCCAGATGACCCCCACCATCTCCAGCTGACCCCCATCTCCAGCTGGCCCCAAGCTCCAGATCTACACTGACCAGCCTGGCCCACAGTGGCATGAAGTGGAACTGAAGTCCATAAAGGGACACGGGTAGAGGTGCAGTTGGATGAACCTGGGAGAGCTCATGGTGGCAAGGGAGACAGATTCCTGCCCCCTTTTGCTTTTGGGACAAGTGGCAAGTTTCATAAAAAGAGAAGCGAACTGTTGAGTTTCAAATTATTTTGACCAGAGCTAACACATATGGGCCCAAACGACTTCTGACACACAGCTCAGAGCCCCAGCCACCCCACCTTCTACTCCAGGAGAAATACCCTGTGACTGAGAAATACCCACTCACAACCATTTATCTACACAAAGTTAATTTTTAAACTGGTTTTTCTCCTCTGCTATACATTCAGACTACCTTTTTACACTCTGTGCTGATGGTTTCTTGAATTCATCTTCCAATCTTTTTTATTTCAGCAATCCATTTTTAATTATTTCCAAGAGATGCTTTCCATTCCCTTGTTTTTCACAGCCTGCTGTTTTGGGTTTTGTGGGTGTAATATCTTCTCAAGTCTCACTGAAGATCTAATTAAAATTTTTTCAAACACTTTTCTCTAAAAGATGCACTTCCCCCCAAGGTCGCTCTGTTCTGTTCTCTGATGTTTTCCATGCACAGCTAGTTTGCCAAGTCTGGTGACTCTGGCTATCTGTCTACATTTACGAGTGAGGCTGGATTAACTTTGTATAGCTGGGTTGGTTTCCTACATGGCTGTTTGTTTATATGCTGGGAAAGTCTAGATGTGGGGTGGGGCTGTCCACTGGAAGACTCCGCTTTAGAGCGTGAGAGGAACAAGGACCACTCCGATGAGTCCCAGCAAAGGCTGTTTATTCAGGGCACACTATCTACAGCTATTATGGCTTGCGTTTTGGCAGATAACGAAAGGCAGGGAAGAAGGCTTTGGGTCTTCCCTGAAATGTGTGCCTTGGCAGAGGACGCTGGACATGAGGTACTTGGAGTCCATATGACTGGGTAGAATAATATTTGGGTTTTATCACTTGGTCCTAATTGGAATCATGGATTTAAAAACTAGGGTAGGGGCTAGAGAAATGGCCCAATGATCATGAGCAGTCACCACACAATCATGGGGACCAGAATTCATGCCCCATCACCCACGTAACAAGCCAGACACTCTACAAACACCTTTAATCCTCGCTCAGAGGAACCCCAAACAGTTTTTTTCTGGCCTCCATATATTCTCACATGTATACATGCCCACATACATGTGCTCATACACTCATCCCCACCCACACAAATAATTAAGAAACAGGGCAGTTTACAGTTTTTTGTCTAGTTCTTGCTACGCATCGGACAGGAATGAAGATCTTCTGAAGAAACCTTTGTGTCTATCCCTTTGTCTCTCAGACTACTGAAAGTGGTCCCCACCAAGGTGGAATTTCCCTAGGAATAGCATGCTGGGAGAAGAAACAGGCTGGAGTCTGGTGCCAGTCAGAGGAGGAACTTGTCTCCTGGAAAGAGAGGTCCCACAGTTCCGACAACTTAGCAGACCACCTTGTAAGGAAGATCAGAGCAGAGACAAGTATGTGTGGGATGACTCCTTGACCATGACTTCGTGGTATGCATACCTCTGGCTCTCTGTGTAAACCTAAACCTCGTGTCAGGACTCCCATGGTGGAGTTGGTGGAGAGGTGTGACTAGACCCCTCTGCTCTTCCCATATAGGCACTCTGAGTGCATCTTCTCCCAATGTTTTAATGTATCTTGTCTCAAGTGGCCGGGTGAGGAAGCAGACAGGATTCCTGTCCTTGGAAATTGATATTTTAATGAAAGATAGTATAAAAATGTAAGAAAACATTTTTTAAAAAACACTTCAAGAATTATAGACAAGGCATCTGCTAGAAAAAGGAGCTCAGGGACCCCAGGAGGGTGAAGAGGAGCCAGTTCTGGGGTGTGTTCTTGGGCAAATGGAGAGTCCTAGTGCAGGTGAAGAAAGGGAACAGAAGACGGGCAGAGGATGAGTCCGGGGTTGAGCACAGGTTAGAGGGGACATGGTGCTTTTTCTATGGAAACAGACAAAGACAGGAAATAGTCAAAAGCAGTCTCAGAATAAAATGCTTCAGACATAAATCTCTGACTCAATCAGCACCAGGCTTTGGCCATCTGCTGAGCTTAGATACTCAAAACTCTCAGCCCTTGGGAGCTTTCTGGTCATGGCGTAGGGTCTGGGCAGCTGGTCTTCATGGCCAGCTTTCCAAGTTCACAGCCCAGACAGCTTATCTTTCCTCAGCCATATGGCGAGGATAAACTTTCCAGAGCACCAAACTCCACCCAAGGGTGAGATTCAGAAACCTGAGAGGATTATCTTCAGGGTAAGAACACTTTATACAGAACCTAAAAGTTGGCACTAACAGCAGAAAAACAAAGGAGCTTAAATCGTTGCTGCCTCTATGAGCCTCACATCTGTCCACAGAGATGAAGGCTGTGGCTGGCGGAGGAAGCTAGAGCAGCTGCTGGTTGTGAGCTGATGGCCTCAGGCCCTCTGACTGCTTCAGGCAGGAAGGACCTTGTACTTAGCAGGCTGTGATTACTCCCATTCAGTGACAGGCTGTGTGAGGGAGGAGCAATTTTTCCTAGGCTAGAATCTGGTGCCATAGCCAAAAGCCTCAGGGAGCCGGGTCAGATCAGAGACCTGAACAGACAGGCAGAAGGGGCTGATTTCTCTAATAGCTCAGTTCAGCTAATCTTCTGTGGACATAAGTCATGTGTAGCCCCCTCCTTCCAACCCCTCAGAGTGTCACAATGGCTGCAGGAAGTTGTGGGGTGCAGGGGGTTCATTAATCACTATGTTCAAAGCCCATTTCCCAGCTCAGGGAAGCTGAGAGTACTTACCAATATATTTTTTTAGTGTAATGATTTTAACCAGTACCCTTTCAATAACATAGAGCATGAAACATGAATTGTTATTCAGGAGAACGGAGCTCTGAACTCTGAAAAGTCAAATCTGACTAAGTAGAAAGAAAACAGGAGTGTTCAGTGATTGGCTAGATGTTAGCGGGCTTGGAGGACACTGGGAGTGGTCCACTTCCTTATACTCAAAGGACTGGAGCAGAAAGATTATAATGGCTAGTCAGAAGAATGGATCTCTGGCCCCAGAAAGAGGTGTGACACCATGAGTGGCCCTAAAAGTCACTAATGGATAACTCTCTAAGGCTGGATCCAGAAACCCTACACACAGCTGTGGCCAAACTCTTGCCTTGAGCTTTACACAACACTGTCACCTACTAAGTTCACAGTCAAGCAGAGAAGGGAGTTTGGTTTCCAACACCACCTCAGGCCTCTTCCTACAATGCCGCCTTCTGGCTTCCTCAGGTACTGCACTCACACGCACAAAACCACACACAGGTGCACATTTAAAAAATAAAAAATAAAATGTTTTTTTTTTGAAAAAACCACTCAATCAGGTTACAAAATAAAAAGCCAATAAACATAATAATGTTTTAAGCAACTTTAAGAGTCTGTGTTGGGCTACATTCATAGCTGTCTCTAGGTACATGTGGCCCATGGGCTGCAGGTTAGATGTGCCTGCTAGCAGAAGGCTTTCCTGTATAGAACAAGATATATTACTGCCTTCCTTAAGACACAATCCAGACTGTCAGTCACTGGGAAAAGACAAAGTCCTTTGTCTTTTGTCAGGAAAAACTGGTGGTTCTAAGAACTCTAGAGAAAAGTATAAGACCTGTTTAGAATGTAGATGGGTCAGGGGACTCTTTGGCCATTCAATCCAGACTGTCAATCACTGGGAAAAGACAAAGTCCTTCAGGAAAAACTGGTGGTTCTAGGAACTCTAGAGAAAAGTATAAGACCTGTTTAGAATGCAGATGGGTCAGGGGACTCTGGCCATTGTCCACTCTCTCCCCTTGCAAGTCTGCTGAACCATGCAACAAAATTGCCTTGTCTTCTACATTCCTTCTGAGTTCTTTCAACAAAGAGACATGGGAAGAGGGAGGCAAGTGGAGTACAGACAGAGACCCTGGGGGAAGATCATGGGTCCCTTCTACAAGAAAGGGAAAATGATGTCTGCAGCACCTCTCTCCTGTTCCCAAAACGTACAGCCAGAAGTATTTTCTACACGTCATTGAGCTCCACTACCACTCCCAGAGCACTGATAAGGAAAGGTTGTAGCCATCGGGGGGATTTCTTTCCACATCATGTCTTGGATCCTGAGTCCTGAGCCTACCACATTTCATGGTGCATCTACTACATGCTGAGAATTTTCACACACAGCATTTCTGCCCATCTGTGCACCTTCTGTTTTAGAAAACAGCACTCCACCCAGAGTACCTCTGTCAAAGCTGCAGGAGATGATAAGGGGCAAGCAAACAGGACAATACACAGGTCAGAGTCACCGGCTCATGCAATGAGGGGCAGGTGTTCCTCTTTCTATCCCACAAATCATGCTAATTGAGTGCCAGGAAGAGGAGGCCTCCATGGCACTTCCTCTCCAACAGGACCACTCTTCTATGAACACATCCTTCTCAACATCTTGTCTGTAATGAAGTCAGTTCCCCAGCCAGGCAGATGAGACCTGCTGAACACCTTATTCCTGTCTTCTTGCCTAAGTCCATCTTCCCTCCTTGTGGTGGTTAGTATTGATCCACTTGACAGTATCTCGATATTGAACTGCAGCCAACTCTCTCTTCTCCCTGACTGGTGCAATGTGACCATGTAGAGGGCACAAAGGTCCTTGTCCCCAGACAATCACTGGAGAAGCCAGGACATGTTAAACACACTGCTTATCGCTCCAGAATGGTGTGTGGGGTGGGGGGTTGTTACAACCTGGTAATCCTTTGCTACCTGCTGAGCCAGGCTCTGCCCATGTCCCCCAGAATGTTATGTCTGTTTATCCCAGACCCTTTCATCCTAAATCTTGAGCATTGCTTCTAAGTACATTAAACCTGTCCTTACGACGATATCACTTGTACTCTCAAACACCTTAAGTGGTTTCTACATTATCCTAGGACGAGGCCAATCCTGACTCCCACAGGCATGTTCACCTTAATCATTCTCCCTGGACCCTTATCCTGAGTACTGTTTCTGAATCAACAGAACCCATCTTTATGGAAGAAGCCAGATGTACTTTTATTTTCTTTAATTTTTTGATTTTTTTGAAACAGGGTTTCTCTGTGTAGCTCTGGCTATCCTGGAACTCCCTCTGTAGACCAGCACTGGCCTCACTGTAGACCAATACTGGGATTAAAGGCATGTACCACCACCATCCAGCCCACATACACTTTATAAAGAGTTTCAATACAAACATATCTTAAGCTTTGTTGTACTCATGGGACAGAGTTACTTGTTATCAGAAAACCTTTTTTCCCCAAAATTGGGCTGTGCTTAAACATGGCTAAAATAAACAAACTGGTGTCAGACTCTCAAAGTCTTGACCAGTATCAGTACCTAAGTCGAGCTGAACTGAGTTTCACTCCTGTCTCTTCATGGACCATTTCCCTGCCAGCCAGAAAGCCTGCAGGGAACCCCACATGACCAGGCACCTCACCTTAAACTCTGAGCCAAATCAACCCTTCCTTCCTTAAATTGCTTTTCTCAGGTACTTTGTCAGAGCCACGGACAAGTAGCTGATACACACCCCAAAGCCACACGGGTTGGAAATGGATGATATTAATTAATCAATCATTGATCTAGTTTGTCTTGGAATAGAATGAAGCTTATTATCCAGACCTTCAGATGCTTTTCTGTTGTTATCTTCCTCTCTTCCCGAGCACTAAATACCCCTGCCTGAGCCTCCCTTGGGGTAATCCCTCCCTCATACCCTGGCTGGGCACTGTGCTGTCATGGCTTCAGGCCATGATGACTTCAACCACTTTCTCTGGCTTGGCAGAAGTGGTTTTACCATCTGTGGCTCTGCTAGGAAACATGATGGGAGCGGAGACTTGAGACGTAGAACGCTGGGAGGAAATGACAGCGGGATTCAGATCCCACTCTGAGCTGCCCGTGATGCCAACAGCATCTGAGACAGAACACACTTTACCACCCAGAGGAGCCATGGTCTCCGTTTCCTCACTGTGGAGAAGTTAGTTTCTTCTCTGGGACTGCTTCTTAGAAGGTGGTGGCAGACACCACTCAGGTTACAACCCAGCATTTTCTCTCACTGTCTAACAAGAGAGAGGGTTATAGTTTCATTCTGAACCCATGTTTCTCTTTTGAGCACTCAGCTTTCAGCGAAAAGGACAGGTTACCTCACTCCACAGCCCTCCTCCGCTCTCCCCATTGGGTCAAATGAAGGCTCAGGTAAGAAGCAAGCTTTGTCCTTCTAAAATGACCAGCAAGAAGCTTTCCAACTCTGGGTGGGAACAAAGATCCCCACCCCAGGGGCAAAGGAGAACAAAGAGGCTGCATGGGCCCCAGCCACCACTCCTTGCCAGTCGGCAGAGATGCAGAATTAGGTAAAAGTGGAAAGTCTCACCATTCACAGACAAGGCTATGGGGACCACTTCAGCATGCTCGGATTGGAGTTTGCTGGGGAAGTCGGAGGCAGGGTGGTGAAAAGCGGGGTGTCTTATGTGATTGGTCTGGCTCTCTGGGTGCGGGCCTGCAGGGGACCAGAGAGGAAAGGAACTGGCATCGTCACCCTGGGACTGGAAGTAGTTTTGGAGGGTACAGTCAGCCATAGCATCGGATAACAAAGTATCCCTAACTGTTAGCGACTTAAACCATTGATTATGGTACATTTTCTCTGGGTCAGAAATCAGAATGTGGTTTAGCTGATCTTCAGTTCAGGGTCTCTGACAGGGATGTAGAGTCACCACGTTCTGTAGTCATCTTAGTGATGAAAACAGAGACAGAAATTAGCAAGACAGCGTAGGAGCAAGGACACCAAAGACCATAAATGTCCTTGGTTCTCCAGCCAGAGATGCTGAAAGGGAGTTCTGACTCCTCTCTTCCTGGATGGGCACCCTTGCTTGGGCTATATGTAGGGGTGTGACTGACACTCCAGTCCAGACACAAATCTCTCCTAGATCCCTAGATTCCCCCAATTAGAGCCCATCTCTTAAAGATTTTAGAGTTACCTCTTTGGAGTTCAGAGTGTTATCGTAGCAGAGGAGACCCATCAAGAGAAAGCTATGATGTCTGCTGTGTTACCATAGCAGTGGAGACTCGAGGCAAAGCTATGGTGGACTCCTGATGGTAGGGATAAGGCCATTCTCCCTTCCACGGTTTTCTGAGATTCCTTGACGGTAAAACAACCTCTTTGCTTTTCCAGTAATTCCTGATTTGTTGGCGCTTACCATGTTTTAAATTCAATTCGTCAGACGGGGCAAACAGTTTCCTATCTGGAGGACCATGCAATACCACAATAGGAGGAAATAAGCAAAGGAACAAGGGAAGATAATTACATAAACAGCATTAAGAGCTGTTTGGCCTTGGCTAGAATGTGACTCATTTGCTCTGCAAAAATCACTCACTGAAACGAGAGCCGAGTGCAGTACGGGGATAACACCCTCTCCTATTTTGCAAAGCCAGTTGTTTAGAAGCAGATGTCTATAAATTAACCTCTGTCTGCAAAACATCAACACACATTAGCGTGCATTGTAACCACAGGCCTCAAAGGTTGGTATTGTGGTCCCCACAGATGAACGAAGAGTTACCAAGCCAGAGTGGTTGGGAGACTCATAGTTCCAAGGTGCCTGAGTGGTAAAGCCTTCGAGAGAGCATGCAAAGTGCCCATGCACATCTGCTTCTATTCCCCAAAGGCGGGAGTCCGTTTAATGGTTAGAATGGCAGACTTATAGAGAGCACCTATCAGAACAGGTTCAGATGAACAGCAGCAAATCCACTAAAAGTCGTTCATATAAAATGAGGACTTCAATTCCCAGGTCAACCCAGCATTTCTGGGTTTCCTCTATCTCTCAGAACATTATCTTGGCCAACAAGCAGCGTTGGCCACTGGCTTCAAGGTCTCAGCTCTTCAGTCTATAGATTAAAAAATCGTAGTCCAGGATAGTTGAGTGACCTGACAAAAGTGTCCCCGGTAGGTGGCCACTGAGTTTCAAAGCAAACATCCCAATCCATGGCCTTCCCTGCTCCTGACTGACCATCCTCCCTCCCAGCAATCAGCTCTGTGCCAGTGCTGACCTGGGTCTAATGAATCTTTGCTCATCCACCTCCTCATCAACACGATAGGTTCGTTTCATCCAAGCCTGGGTTTTTAATGGCTCTGATAGTAGAAGTGACAGTCCCTGCTTTGCAGAGAGAAAGAGGAGATGGCTCAAGTCAGAGCTGACAGCATTCCAAAGTCACATGGGAAGCTGGTGATTGACACAGACGTCTAACTTCTGACAACCGGCCTGATGTTTTAAATCAAGATGTGCTGAGTGAAGTATCTGTCTCCGCCTCGGCCTGGAGCCTGCCATAGAGACTCTAAAACCCACAGAATTTCCTCAGGAGTGCTTTCTTCATGCTAGTAAAGTGCATCATGCCTACTAACAAGCATTCTGACATCCTAATGGCAGGTCTGTGCAACGGCAGCTCCGTGGAGCTTCTTGGCCTGCGAATAGGTTGATGTGCCGGGAGGGTGACACCCTGACTCCCCAAGGACAGGACACAGAAGCTCTGTGTCTTTCTTCAGCCTCACACTGCATATCTGTTGTAATAATGGGCTGGGGAGATAGCTCAGTCAGTAAAATGTTCACCTTGCAAGCATGAGAACCCAAGTTCAATCCACATTTTAAAGACTGGGCAAGGTGGTACACACGTGTAATCCCAGTAGTGGGGAGGCAGACAGGTGGGTCCCTGGGCACACCTGTGCACAGGTACTCACACACATACACCTCCACACAAATCACATGTATGCACAGGCATGTGGATACATACATGTGGACACCTATGTGCTCGCACACTAGCACATACGAAAGCCTATCTAGAGAGTGGAGACCCTCCTTGAGTTCTGGGCGGTGCTTTTACCAAGCTGTCCAGCCTGAAACTGTGGCCAGGCAGTCAGACACAGGTGCAGGTGGCAGGTGGCCTGGGGGTGCTGGAACTGGCACCTCGAGTCTAAAGTGGGGGTGATCCTCACTCCGTAAAGCTCAGTTGCAGTAAGCAGACCTGATGCTGGGTGCCTTGCAAGGAGATGAGGGCCAAGCCAGGTCCACTGGCTTGGGAGCCTTTCACTGCTGGGACAGGATAACCCCCCTCCTCTCCACGCCTGTCACACCACGCAGCAGGTGCTCATATCTCTCAACTCCCCAGAACTTAATCATCAGCTCTTTGAGGAAAACGACTGTGCCTTTTCGGTTTTACTGCCACCGCCATCCGTGGTGGGTGTAAGTACCCGTGCTTAATGAATTAATAGCTAAATGGCTGACTGCCGGGTGCTCATCACTCAGAGCGCGATTTCTGCCCCACGCCTTCCATCTGCATCCCTATTTCCTGCACAAAGAGGGTAATTGCTCCGCATAAGCGCCGCTCTCTCCCAGGTGCACTCTGTGTTCTGCTGAAGAACAGCGGCTGCCTGCTGCAGGGGAGATTCACTCGTTTACGCCCATCAGCCCCGTGCCTAAGGAGAAATGATCTATTTGACTTGATGCGACCAGCCGAATGGCTGAACTTCCCAGGCTTGGGGCGTGTCTCAGGAAGGAGCTGTTTCCTGCACAATTCTTCCTGTGCTTTCTGTCTGCTTTCCAGAAAATGGACCAGTGCTGTTTATAATAAAGTCAGGGACCACCAGAAATCAGTACGGACAGAATGCCTGGCACACAGCAGGGATGTCTGAGTGACAGTTAAGCAGTCCCTCACTCAGTCTTTTCTGCTTTCTACTCCCCTGCCACTCCCAGGACAGGAGTGCCTCTCTCTGGAGCTTGCAGTCAACTCAACACATTTCTGAAAAGGGAGAGCCCAGCTTGGACATTCTAGAATATTCCAACCTGCCTCCAGGTGACTACCTCCTGCCCCTTTAGGCTTTGGGGAAGAGGGCATACTTTAAGGATATTCTCTCTCTCTCTTTCCCCTCTCCTCCCTTCCTCAGTTCCTTCTACCCCCTCTCCTCTCTCCTCTCCCTCCCTCCCTCTCTCTCTTCCTGCACTGCAGTAGCCCCTGCCTTTCTTCTACTGGAAAGGGCTCCACTTTGTGCTCTGCCGTCCTTCACCTCTGCTCTGTGGTCATTTCTTTGAGGTGGTGTTGACACCCTCCTTTCTTAGGCGGTAAGACTCCTTTTCCTGATCTAGTCCAAACGTCATAAGAGCTATTAGAACAGTGGGGAGAGATCTTTAAGGAAAGAAACCACAGAAGTGTTTGTCAAGACTCTGTTGCAGACATTTAGCTAAGACTCCTTCCCAGTGATTCTGTGCTGCACACTCAGCAGGTCTTCCTTAAAGCACAACTTCCTTCCTCAGGCAGGAATGGACTTAGCAGGGGAGCCAGGAAAGGGGAAAGGAATCTACAAAGTGCCTCGGAAAACTAGGCATCCCTGCTTCCAAAGAAGAAGGCTCCTATGACGATCAATCTTCATGTCAACTTGATTGTAATACAAAGTATCTAGAGTGTTAGTGATTTACAACTGTGGGTGTGTCAGTGGGGGTATTTCCAGATGGAAGAAGATCTATTCCAAACATGGGCAGCACCATGCCATGCTAGGGGATCTTGGAATGAGTAAAAATGATCAGAGGGTGGCATGAGACACAGTCAGAGAGTGAAAGCCCTGGTCACATAGCCCGACAAGCTGAGTCCCCGCCTTAGAGCTCAGTGTGGAAGGAGAGGACTGACTCCCGACAGTTGTCCATACTCATGCTGTGTATGTACACAATAATAAGATACTTTTAGCCAGGTGTGGTGGTGCACACCTTTAACCCCAGCACAGGGGAGGCAGAGGCAGTTGGATCTCTGTTGTGGAATATTAGTTTAAGATGTGTTACATTCGTTTATGCTGTGGACTATTTGTTTAATGATACAAAAATGTTGCCGGGCGGTGGTGGCGCACACCTTTAATCCCACACTCGGGAGGCAGAGCCAGGCGGATCTCTGTGAGTTCGAGGTCAGCCTGGACTACCAAGTGAGTCCCAGGAAAGGCGCAAAGCTACACAGAGAAACCCTGTCTCGAAAAACAAAAACAAAAACAAAAACAAAAACAAAAAAAAATGCATTCTTTTATGCTGTATTTGTTTAACTCTGTGAAGCTGTGTTACCTTGCCTGCCTAAAACACCTGATTGGTCTAATAAAGAGCTGAATGATCAATAGCAAGGCAGGAGAAAGAAATGGGTGGGGCCACCAAGCAGAGAGAATAAATAGGAGAAGAGAAGAGCGAGGAGCGAGTAAAGGAAGAGAGAAGGATGCCAGGGAGCCAGCCACCCAGCAAACCATGGAGCAAGCCAGCAAGAAAGATATATAGAATAAAGAAAGGTAAAAAGCCCAGAGGCAAATGTAGTTAAAGAGAACAGGATAATTCAAATTAGAAAAAGCTGGCTAGAAATAAGCCAAGCTAAGGTCGGACATTTATAAGTAAGAATAAGTGTATTTATTTGGGAGCTGGGTGGTGGGCCCCCAAAGAGAAAAACAAAACAAAACAAAACAAACAAACAAACAAAAAGCTACAGATCTCTATGAGTTTGAAGTCAGTCTAGTCTACATAGTGAGTTCTAGGACAGCCAGGGCTGCACAATGAGATCCTGCTTCAAAAAGCCAAATATCAGCCGGGCAGTGGTGGCACTCACCTTTAATCCCAACACTCGGGAGGCAGAGGCAGGCGGATCTTTGTGAGTTCGAGGCCAGCCTGGTCTACAGAGCGAGATCCAGGAAAGGCACAAAGCTACACAGAGAAACCCTGTCTCAAAAAACAAAAAAACAAACAAAAACAACAAAAAAAGCCAAATATATATAATTAATGAGTAAAAAAGAAAGCCAGCTGATTCCTCTAGAACCCCTCCTTTCTCTGCTCCTGGACCTGTCCAGATGTGTGAGCAGCCTTGAACTCCTGCTGCCAACCAAGGGCTGCACTAGCCACACACTTTTCCCATCGTGTGGATTCTTCCTTGAAACCATGAGCTAAACTAAAGCCTATTTTAAGTCACTTTTTAACATACATTTGGTCACAGCAAGAATAGCAAGTAACACCATTTCTAGCCTGCTCTCGGGATGTGGATATGTGATCCTGCTCCAACCCTGAAAGAATAGAAGGTCAGAGGGGCATGCTGCCACCAGAGCCACGCTGGTGTGGTGGCCTACGCTGCTACCTGGGGCCATGGTGTCATCCAGACCCACGCTGCTGCTGAGAGCCATGTCTGGGTTGATGTCTGGGGCCCGTGTCACCTCAGCGGGCCATAGAAACCATTCATGACGGAATCAGAGGGCCATGCTGAGCTATCCCCACACTTCACTTGTCCTGGGAAGGCTGGCCCTGCCTCTTGCTGGCCCCCGCAACAAGAGAGCTGGCCCCGACCCTCACAGGAGAGCTGGCCCCTGCACTCAGGAGAGACGGCCCCACGCTCACCGGGGCGCAGGAGAACCGACACTGATAGCTTGGACATAGGGGAGCTGGCTCTGCTCACCACACCCACCTGAGGGGGCGGCCCCAGTGGTCTGGACTGACCAACTCAGCTACTACTCAGGCCCACAGCCAGTCGGTGGGTTGGCCCACCCTAACATCTACCCCATTGAGGACCTGCTGGAGTCCTGTGGAGCGATACAAACAGGACCTCCATGACTGGGGCAGCTGTGGGACATCCCAGAGGCGTTTCAGTGAGGATCCAGTGGTGATGGTGAACCAGAAACCAGAGGCCTTGAACCAGATCAGTGACTCATTGCAATGAACATTTGCAAGTAAAGTGGATGGGACCAAAGGGTCTACTGTGTGACACACCACAACTCCCAGTGCCACCAGGACGAATGAAGAGCGGTTGGAGAGGCTGGAAAGATGGAGGAGTGAAGGGCTTTTGTTTTGGTTCTTTATTGTTGTTTGTTTGTTTGCTTTGTTTTGGTTTGTTTGGTTGATATTTTACATTTTTCTTTGTGGAGGCGCTGCAGGTGTGAGAGGAGAATATGGGAGACTGAGAGGTAAGCAGAATTGGGGTGTATGATGTGAAATTCCCTAAGAACCAATAAAGAAATTGTGTTTTTAAAAAATAGGAGGTAAGGCTTACAAAAGTTAATCAAGATGAGATAAACAATTTAAATAGACCTATAGCCCCTAAGGAAATAGAAGCAGTCATTAAAAGTCTCCCAACCCAAAAAAAAAAAAAAAAAATACCCAGGACCAGATGGTTTCAGCACAGAATTTTACCAGACTTCCAAAGAAGAGCTAATATCAATACTCCTCACATTATTCCACAAAATAGAAACAGAAAGAACATTGCCAAAATCATTTTATGAGTCCACAGCCACCCTGATAACCAAACCACACAAAGATTCAACAAAGAAAGAGATTTACAGACCAATTTTCCTCATGAGCATAGACACAAAAATACTCAATAAAATACTGGCAAACTGAACCCAAGAACATACCAAAAAAACCATCTACCATGATCAAGTAGGCTTTATCCCGAAGATACAGAGATGGTTCAACATAGGAAAATCAGTCAATGTAATCCACCATAAAGGCTGGCCCTCTGACCCCACACTGGCAGACTTCTGTGCTCAGGTACAAGCCTCACCAGGCAGAAGAGCAGATGAGTAACCCACCTGCCAGCTGAACTGCCCCGTTCCCTAGATTCAGTTCCCAAAGACGCATTCCATGCCCCCATCCCACCCCACCACTGTCCCTCCTGCTGCTATGCCCTTGGTCCCAACTTGGGCAGATTTCTGCTGCCCAAGAGCAAACCACACCATTCAGAAGAACAGATACAGACCAAGCAAGCCATAAAAACACATAGGAGAACTCAGGCAGAGACTCCCTGCTGGACCAGAGATCACGTCTGCCCCTAGAACCACAAATAGGCAGCCTACCAGAGGATCTCCACCACTCACACAGTGCCCTCAATCCCCACTCCCTTCCTCATCACCACATCCCACTGCCCAACTGGGGCAGAGACTCCCTGCTGTACCAAAGGGCAAGCTAGCTGTTACAAGTCCAGCTCACAACTTGGACAGAGACCCCCTACTGGATCAGAAGTCATACCAGCCACCAGAAATACAGACCACAAAGACCAAAAGACCAAAGAGAAAACAAAGACCAAAGACCAAACAGAAACCAAGGAACAAAACACTCATCTTCCTGGGAGATGTCTTTCTGTATACTGTGAATGTATGTTGTTATCATTGGTTAATAAATAAGCTGCTTTGGCCCATGGCAAGGCAGCTTAGAGGCAGGCAGGAAATTCAAGGAAAGAGACAGGAAAGAGAAAGGCAGAGTCTAGAGAGAGGCCAGCCTGCCACCCAAGGAGCAACATGCCAGCAGACTGGTAACGCCACAGCCATATGGCAAAACATAGATTAATAGAAATGGGTTAATTTAATATATAAGAGCTAGCTAGCCATAAGCCTGCCATAGACCATACAGTTTGTAAATAATATTAAGCCTCTGAGTGATTATTTTATAAGTGGCTGCGGACCACAGGGCCAAGGAGGGTCAGAGAAACCTTCCGGCTATACTATACCATCCAACAAAGACAAACTCAGAAATCTGCATTTAGACCTATAATCATCCCAAACCCAGAGTAAGAACACAATCAACAGAGCCAGGGCGATATGGCACCACCAGAGCCCAGCTATCCTATGACAGCAAGACCTGAATATTCCAATGCAGCTGAAGCACAAGAAAAAGACCATAATCTACCATATAAACAAACTGAAAGAAGAAAAATGGTATGATCATCTCATTAGATGCTGAAAACACCTTTGACAAAATCCAACACCTTTTCATGGTAAAAGGGATATACCTAAACATACTTAAACATAGTAAAGGCGATTTACAGCAAGCCTATAGCCAACATCAAATTAAATAGAAAGAAACTCAAAGTTATTCTACTAAAATCAGGAATAATACATGGTTGTCCACTCTCTCCATATCTATGCAATACAGTACTTGAAGTTCTAGCTGATCAATAAAACAAATGAAGGCAATCGAGGGGATACAAATTGGAAAGGAAGCAGTTAAACTTTCGATATTTGCAGATATGATAGTATACCTAAGCAATGCCAAAATTCTATCAGGGAACTCCTACAGCCAATAAACACTTTTAATAAAGCCGCTGGATACAAGATTGACTCAAAAACAGCAAAACAAAAACAAGAAACAAACAAACAAACAAAACCAGTAGCCCTCCTATATACAAATGCAAATGGGTTAAGAAAGAAATCAGGGAAACAACACCCTTCACAATAGTCACAAATAATATAAAATATCTTGGAGTAACTATAGCCAAGCAAGTGAAAGACTTGTATGACAAAAACTTCAAGTCTTTGAAGAAAGAACAGATAGAGAGGTTGATCAATGGCATTGAATTGAAGACCTAGAAGTAAATCCACACACCTATGGGTACCAGATTTTTTTTTAATAAAGCCAGAAATGTACCATAGGAAAAAGAAGAGCATCTTCAACAAATGGTGCTGGTCTAACTAGATGTCTGCATGTAGAAGAATGCAAATAGATACATATATATCACCCTGCACAAAATACAAGACCAAGCAGATCGAAGATTTCTACATAAAACCAAATACACCGAGCCTGATAGAAGAGAAATCGGGGAATAGCTTTGAACTCATTGGCACAGGAGACAACTCCTGAACAGAACACCAATAGTGCAGGCACTAAGACCAACAATCAATAAACGGGACCTCATGAAACTGAAAAGCTTCTCTAAGGCAAAGGACATCATCAATATGACAAGATAGCAACCTACAGAAGGGGAAAGTATTTTCACCAACCCCACATTTGACAGAGGACCAATGTCTAAAATATATAGAGAACTCAAGAAACTAGGCATCAACAAACCAAATAATCCAGTTTAAAAATGAGGTACAGATCTAAACAGAAAATTCTCAGCAAAGGAATCTCAAATGACTAAGAAACACTTAAAAAAATGTTCAACATCCTTAGCCATCAGGAAAATACACATCAAAACCACTTTAAAATTCTATTTTATACCTGTCAGAATGGCTAAGATCAATAGCACAAAGGGACAGCTCATGCTGGAGAAGATGTGGAGCAAGGAGAACAATCCACATTACTAGTGGGAATGCAAACTTGCAAAGCCATTTTGGAAATCAATATGGCGATTTCCCAGAAAACTGGAAATCCATCCTCCTCAAGACCCAGCTATTTACCACTCTTGGGCATATACCCAAAGGACACCCCATCCTACCACAAGGACACTTGCTCAACTTACTTTATTCATAATAGCCAGAAACTAGAAACAACTTAAATGTCCCTCAATCAAAGAATGAATAAAGAGCATTACTCAGCTGTTAAAAACAACAGCATCATAAAATTTGCAGGCAAATGGATGGAACTAGAAAAAAATCCTGAGTGAGGTAAGACCCAGAAAGACAAATATGGTATGTACTCACTTACAAGTGGACATTAGCTGTTTAGCAAAGGATAGCCAGGCTTCAATCCACAGGCCCTGAGAGGCTAAGTTACAAGGAGGGCTCAAGAGGGGACACATGGGCCTCCCTGGGAAGGGAAAATAGGATAGATTTTGTGGGTGGACTAGGGCATGGGTGGGGATGGGAACAGGAGGGATTAGTCAGGGTGGGAGGATTGGAGGGAGAGTGTTCTAGGAGAGAAGACTGGAATTGGAGGGCGATGTGGAAACCTAGTGCAGTGGAAACTCCCTGGAATCTACGAGGATGACCCTAGAGAGGACTCCTAGTAATGGGGGATATGGAGCCTGACCCAGCCATCTTCTTCAACCAGGCAAGGCTTCCAGAAGTAGGACTGGGACACCGACCCAACCACAAGATCTTTGCCCTACAATCTGTCCTGCCTACAAGATGTTCTGAGGTAATGGTGGCACAGAACTTGTGTGAGTGGCCAACCAATGACTGGTCCAACTTGAGGCCCACACCACAAGAGGGAGCCCATGGCTAACACTGCCTGGATGGCCGGGAACCAGAAGCTAGACAATCCAGAAAACCAGGATAGGAGTAGGAAAAAAATTCAGTGAAATGATTCCTAATGATATTCTGCTATAAATCAGTGCCTGGCCCACTTGCCATCAGAGAGGTGTCATCTAGCAACTGATAGGAGCAGATGCAGAGACTCAAGCCTAACACTAGGCAGAGCCGGGGAACCCCACAGAAGAGGGGGAATCTGGGTTATAGGAGCCAGAGAGGTGGAGGACACCACAAGAACATAACCCACAGAATCAACTAATCAGGGTTCAGAGGGGCTCCCAGAGACTAAAGTGACAATCATGGACCCTGGATAAGTCTGAGCTAGGTCCCCTGCATATGCCTTATGGTTGTGTACCTGGGTGTTCTTGTGGGACTCCTAACAGTGGGATTAGGGGTATCTCTGACTCTTCTGCCAGCTCTTGGGACCCTTTTTCTCCTACTGGGTTGCCTTGTCCAGCCTTGATATGAGGGTTTGTGACTAGTCTTACTGTAACTTGTTATGCTATGTTCAGTTGATATCTCTGCGAGGCCTGCTCTTTTTTATTTTTTTAAGGGAAATGGAGGAGCAGTGGTTCTGGAGAAGAGGGGAGTTGGGGAGGCCTTCAAGGAGTGGAGGGAGGGGAAATGGTGGCCAAGACTTAATGTACAAGAGAAGAATAAAAAAGAAAGAAAAAATAGGAGGTAACGAAGAAGAAATCCCTGGTTTGGCTAGGAGGGAAAGAGGTGAGTTTCCTACTATCTCACACAGAAGCTTCCTACTGTCCAAAGTCCAGAACACTTAAGGGATTTCAAGTCTGGCATAGTGGTATCTAAGCCAAGAGGATAGGTAAGAGGCTCTTGTAGGCAACAGGAACAGTCCAGAAGGTCCAATAAGGGCCTGTTGGCTTTGAGCCACTTCAACACAGCCTAGAAAGCCATTAGGAGGTTGCAAGGCCTGCACAGGAAGGCCAGTTTGGGAACCATTGGTTACCAGGAGGAAATAAATGAGGTTCCATGGGTACAGGCTGAAGGAAATACTCATGCTCAGATTTGTGCAACTGCCCCTTTACACTCTACCCTAGCATTCTCCTGGCCTCAACATGATCCAGCCCTGGTGGAGAGTATGAACCCATTGTGGTCCAGCCTTGGTGGAAAGTATGAACCCACCATGGTCCAGCTCTGGTAGAGAATATGAACACACCATGGTCCAGCTCTGGTGGAGAATATGAACCCACCGTGGTCCAGTTCTGGCGGAGAATATGAACCCACCATGGTCCAGCTCTGGTGAAGAATATGAATCGATGTGCAGATTCCTGATCATCTGCATGGGAACCAAGGTATTAGTGAGAGCCTCAGGCTAGAGACCACAAAATACTGAAGTACCTAACACACAGCACTACTCGCAAACATTGACCTCTCCTGCAGTCGGCAGAAGGGCTCACTACTCAGGACTGTACTCTTGGCAGGCCTTGGCCAGCATGGGAAACAGAATGATGCTTTTGCTTCTGCTGTGGGAGGGATTTTATCAAAACAGGTCTTGGCTCCTCAGCACGTGGCCAAGAGGTGGGATTTGAACTTAGCTTTAGGAGCCATCAGGTCAAGTACAGTGTCCATCTATGCCCACTGCATCTTAGGTCAGGGTCCATGCTTCTTAGCATTGCTAGCATGTTCTGTAGGAGTGGACTTCACCCCTAGTTGGCATGGCTTCTCTCTAAACCAACAAGTCACAACCTGGAACAAAAGCCCCAAGAATTCCCACACAAAGAAAATAAAGTACATGAGAAAAACGAAGCCTCCCTGAGTTGTGAAAAATTATTGTGTTCTGGGTGTGAAATCCTTGTCTCTCAACTGGTGATGCTGTTTTGGAAAGGTTGTGGAACCTTTTGGAGGTGGGGCCAAGGTGGGGAAAGTTTGGAGCGATTCAGTATCTAGCCACACCCACTTTCTGGCCTCTCTCTTCTTCCTGGCTGCTGATGCAATTCAGCCAGTCATCTCAACCTCCTGCTGCCACTGTACCATCAATCTGCTCCTGCTCCATGGCTTCTTCACCATGATGGACTCTGGCCCCTCAAACCATGAGCAGAAATAAACATTTCCTTCCTTAAGCTGCTTCTTGTCTGGTGTTTGGTCATGGTAATGAAGTCTAGTAACCAACAGAGACTGGAGAACCTTGTGGCACAACATTGGGCACAGCTGGCCTCCTCGGGGTTTAGTCACAGTCTCCTTTTCTGAACAAAGTCAAGGGTCTTCTCTCAATATAGACTACATCTTATGGAACAGCTACTGCCGTAATGAAAGCATTTCATCTGTTCCCTTTAGTCCTTCAGCAACCCCAGGCTGAAGACAGTGACATTGAGGTGCAGAGAAATCCATTTGGCTGCACACAGGCTGAAACAGGCTGAGCTGGAGTTGAGCCTCCTACTGTCTGGTCCTCGCAGAGTGGAATACACAACCCTGCATCCTACTACCTCTCCTGGATCTGAGACACAGGAAGACAAGTGGCCAGCCTTTGCTTCTCCACTGAGGCCTCCTCCCAGGGGAGCACATCCCAGGGCAAAGAGGCTCAGCCTCCCTGAGGCTGCTCTGAGAAGGTCTTCGTTCTGCAGAACACAATCACTTCTTGCTATAATTTCGATTCATTGCTTCCTGTTGAGTTTAGTTGGAAAAAAATTAAAAGAAATGAAATTAAAGTGGTATTTTTAAAACACATCTCCATCCTTCATCAAAAATAGCTCCCCTTTTCTCTTGACCCTTTGGCAACAGAAATTCATTTCTTACCTCCAAGATAAATCCCCAACTGCTATAAATAAAATATTTTTGAGTACAAAATAAAAATTATTCATTGCTCAAAAATCATTTTTCCTCGGGGATAATTCATGAAAAATGGTCTATCATGCTTTCCCGGTGGCTGGCTCCCTGTGTGTATGATTTTTGTATTGCTGCATATACTTTCTCACATGCTAAATTTGAGGGTGTAATCACATTCCATGTCCCCTCACGTATGTTTATTTCTAGTGCTGGGGTGGATCTAGAGCCAACTATTCACAAATGAGTTTTCATTGTGAATTTTTCATTGTTTTATCTTCGAAGAAAGGAAAAACAAATTGCCCTGTCTCACCGACATGAGACAGTAGACCCTTGACATTTTTAAAGGTTACTCCCAAGTCTTTGACAAACCTCTGCTGCTAACATGTAAGAACATCCACACTGCCTCCTGGTTACCCTCCAAATCATACTCTATCAAAAGGCATGCTTTCTGTCTTCAAGTCTCTCATGGATTCTCCTTCTGTCCAGATCGAATGCGTTGTCAACATTATACATTAGAGACCTTTCTGGCATTACCCACTTTAACTTAGGCTTCTAATCTCGGGCCAACCACACTGACTTCCTCTTGGAAGTCAACATAGAAGCCAGTTGCACACATTTTCCGAAGGGGCATCAAATGATGAAAATGTGATGAACGAAAGGGGAAAATTCAACAAATTGTTCATACGAATACCCATTGCCAGTTGAATTGTGGTGCTCACAAATTCATTTGTTGGAGTCCTCACTTCCAAGTTGATTGTTTGGTGATGGGGCCTTTAGGGACGTAATTATCGAAGTGAAGTCCTGAGGTAAACCGTAGATAGAAAGGACTAGTGTCCTCATAGGAAGAGGCAGAGGCACAGACTCAGTCAAGAAAGGTCACGTGAGGACGCAGACAAATGCCTACAAGCCAGGAAGAGAGGCCTCCTCAGACACCAGCTCTGGTGGCTTCCTCTTGGACTTCAGGCCTCCAGAACCACAAGAAAACAAGCTTCATTGTTTGAGCCCTTTGGTGTTTCGTCAGCCCGAGGAGGCTACTCTAACGTCGCTAAACTTCTTACCAAGATCATTCAACCAACAAAAGTAGGAAGTGGAGAAAGTTTGGGAAACAGGTTTGAAACAAACTGAGGAATCGGAGGAGGGGCTGTTAACGAGCTAGCTCAGGTTGTTGACAGGTTTTTGATAGATTATAGCAAAATTGGGTGGACAATGTGAAGATCCCTCATGCACTCACTGTGCCCACACACAGACTCCACCATCATCAACATTCGTCTGCACAGTTCTTTTGCTCCAGTCGATGAACTTGCATAGACATGCCATTACCTTACCAAGCCCATAGCTTTCATCAGGTTTATTCTTGGTGGTGTACCGTCTATGGATTTGGACAAATGTATGTGATATATACATACTTACTGTTATAATATCCTGGTACACCTTGATTCAAGCATGGAAATAAGACAGTCTCCAAGAAATGTCAAAATCTAAGCCACTCTTACAATTAATATGAGGCCAAATGCACGGTGGTTGTCAGTACGCGCAGCCCAGGCTGAAAGCAATCTTACAACTTCACTCAGATGGATGAATAATGGAAGGGCTGGGTCAGATAAATCCTTCTAAGGTAATGAGTAAAAAGCCAGGCAAACAGGCAACAGAGGGAGTTAATCTGATTACAGTGGATCCCACTAGGGCAGTGGTTGTCAACCTGTGGGCCGAGATCCCACAGGGGTCCAACAACCTTGTCACAGGGATCACATATCAGATATCCTGCATATCAGATATTTATATTATGATTCATAACAGTATCAAAATTACAGTTATGAAGTAACAATAAAAATAATTTTATAGTTGCAAGTCACCATAACATGAGGAACTGATTAAAGGGTCACAGCATTCGGAAGATTGAGAACCACTGCTCTAGAGGAATGCCAGGCAGTAGAAACTACCCTGAGATGACCTAGTCATTGCAATTAGCAGAAGAACAAAAGGCCACTAATATAAATATTCAAATAATTTAAAGGAAAATGTATTTATTAACAAATGGATGACTCCTCAGAAAAATAGAAATTGTTTTAAAATCTCAAATGATAAAGGTTGGGACTTACCTAATGGTGGCTTTGAGTGGTCAGGTCATTCCTCTAGAGAAACAATGACTTACAGAACACAGCCGAGTGACCAAACAGAGGGTCGGGCTGGGCGTGATGGGTCAGGACTGTGGTCCCAGCAGGCTGAGGCTGGAGAGCTGAGGGGGCTATTAGGCAACAGCCTGGGCCCAGGCAGTGCTGACAACCCATTCCCAGCAGGCCAATTAAAATACAAGTAATACCAGGAAAAGAAGATTTATTCAGCCAGGCGGGATATTTGAAAGGGAAATTCCAGAAGATAGAAGACTGCAGAAGGGCCTGAATCCTTGGCTTACCATTAAAATGCGCTGACAGTGGAAACCTCCAGGGACCAGGCTCAACGGAGGAGAATGTGGGAGCTGGAAATTTTAAGCAGAGAAATCTCAGTGTCCTAAGGCAGCATAACTCCACTGCAGTCTGTCTCTCTGACTATAGATAACAATTATTATTGGTGGTATTATATTAATTAATTAATTATACTTTTTAAAGAAAGAAAGAAAAAGAACTGCCAACCAAGAATTAGGCATGTTCCACTACTACAAATCATGCTTCAGTCCTTGTGGCCATGTTCTCACACACCCATAAACAGGGTTCATCTCAAGTATGCTAGATCCTTATCGTACTTAAAACACTGTGAATGTGATGTACCATGACCATGGAACAAAGGAGAAAACCAAGCAGATGTGGCCACTGACAATTCAGGACCCACAAGAAATGAAGGGGACATCCTTGGCGTGAGAGAAGGTGTCTCAGACAAGCTCAGACTCAGTGGTGAAAGTCTGAATTCTTTGTACCACACATCAGAAACAAGGCAAGAAAACCCACGATAGGACCACTGTGAGCATGTGTCTAATTCTGGTCCAGGGATCATAGGAAGTTGAGTAAATTTTGGCCCTCTGCTTTGGTGATGGGACAAAGAGAAAGCTGCTATGTTGGAATCATCTGAATGAAGAATGTCCACGTCATGTCTATCAATAAACATAGGTTACATGGACAGAGGGTAGAGCCAGAGCTGGGTGGGGGAAGTCTAGGGGATCTTGCATGGAAAGTTTGTGGAAAGATCCTCTAGTAAAGCAGAGGCTGAGGACAGTTTTCCAGGGATTCAAATGTATCTTTTGTGCCTGTGATTAAAGAGGCATCAGCAGGAGTCTGCAGCGCCACCCAAAGTATCCACAAAGTAACTACCTGCCCACAGCAGAGAGGATGAAGTCAGCCCATCACATAAGAGGCCTCTCTCCCTTCCCTCTCTTTGACTCCTCCCTGATTAGGGATTCAAGTGGGAATAGTCCAGAGGGTGTTGAAGGATGTAAGAGTAGAAACCAATTGCATCCATGATCCGGAAGGCGGGAGGATGCCGCTGCAGGCATCAGCTATGGAAGGACATTTGGCTGGGGATGAAGATGAGAGAGCTGATTCTTACCTTCAGCATTTTAATTTCTGAACTTAAACATTTGAAACTGTATATCTGCCCTATGAATCCATTTACTTAAGAATAAAAATAGTTACAGCACTTACAACGTGAAAAACACTATACATTAAAGAAAATATTAGCAAGTCAGACTTTAAGAGTTAGCATCACTGTTTTGCAAAGGCCATTACTGGAATGATCATCTGATGATGGGTCAGAGCTGAGAACCTCAGGATGAGTTCATGTGCCACACAATACAAGCATGGACACAGACATACTCCCAGCTCTGTGTTCTGCCACCGAGGTCTTAGAAGCAATGACATCCCAGCAGGAAAGGGCATACCTAGCATTCCAATAATGGATGCCTACAATTTTTTTCCAATCAGTGGAGCCAGTCCTCTTAGGGATATAGGTAATTCTAGAAAAACTCAAGAAATACACAAGGTGAGTCACGAGCATACCACAGTTTCAGAAAGCAACAAAATTCTAAAGCAAATCCAAAAAGCTGCATCCCAGCCTAGACCGATGGGAGCATGCCAAACAGACGTGGGGCCTGGGGAGATGGGTTTTCTAGAAAAGCCTACAATGACTTAAGCAGTAAAATAAATGAAACAGCATTGCTACAGCCCAAACAGTTACAGTTACAGTCTCTAGTGATAGGAAGATGGTCAAGAAGTAGAAGCCATGAATCTTCCATGTAACAGAATTACAAACAGAGATTAGGAACTCACAGAGACCCACCTGGCTCTGCCTCCCGAGTGCTGGGGTTAAAGGTGTGCGCCACCACCGCCCAGCTTATGGGGGCCATTCTTATTCAAACCATTATAGTCACACGGAAATCCTGGGAGCAGAGCCTCAGTGAGACAGTCATAATTACTATTGGTGGTGGTGATTCATGTCCAGTGTTCAGCTTTGGTAGGATGTGATGAGAACTCACTTTGTGTTAATTATCTTTCTCCTAGGGAATCATGGGAAATATCACAGAAATCCCAGTCATGTGACATTCTGCACAAGCCCTCAGACAGTGCTCCTTAAAGTTACTGAGGTCACCAAAAGCAGGATAATCTGATACTGTTCTCAAGGAGGCTCAGAATGTAAGTGAGCTGTAGTATTCTGATGGGCTCCTGAGACAGAAAATGGCTGTTCTAACAGCATGGCATGTGTAGCTGTCATGGTATCGCAGGCCTGTAAGACCAGCACTCAGGAACCTGAACAAGAGAAAAACCTGGACCACAGAGCAAGACTGTCTCAAAACAAAACCTTAGGGAACACGGAACATAAACTTGTTAAGAATGACTTACCAATATTAGATAGTTAACTGAAACACATACGATGTTGGCATTCAGGAAAATTAGTTATGGTATATAAGTGAGAATGAACTGTACTGGCTTTATAATTTCCCTTAAGTCTGAAGTTTTTATTTCACAAAGGCATGAAACCTCTTCATGTAGGAATGGGGAGAATGACATAGTAAAACTTAAAACTATGATAGAGTGAGGCACTAAAATTGAGTAAATCACAGGGCTATTCATCAACACTGTTGATTCATTCATCAGGGCACCTGTGAGAACCTGGTGCCTCCAGTCTACAAAAAGCGATTCTTGCCAAAGACGTATCAGGCAAAAGTCACCTTCTTCAAAGAGAGCGGGAAAGCTGGCCAAGGGGTGACAGCTACCAGCTTGATCATCTCTCAGGGATTTTAACACAAAATGACCAAGCTGTTGCAAGGGGTAAAGGGGGAAATACAGTCTATAAACAAGGAAAGGAAAGAGAAAAGGGGGAAAGGGGGAAATACAGTCTATAAACAAGGAAAGGAAAGAGAAAAGGGGTAAAGGGGGAAATACAGTCTATAAACAAGGAAAGGAAAGAGAAAAGGGGTAAAGGGGGAAATACAGTCTATAAACAAGGAAAGGAAAGAGAAAAGGGGGAAAGGGGGAAATACAGTCTATAAACAAGGAAAGGAAAGAGAAAAGGGGGAAAGGGGGAAATACAGTCTATAAACAAGGAAAGGAAAGAGAAAAGGGGTAAAGGGGGAAATACAGTCTATAAACAAGGAAAGGAAAGAGAAAAGGGGTAAAGGGGGAAATACAGTCTATAAACAAGGAAAGGAAAGAGAAAAGGGGTAAAGGGGAAATACAGTCTATAAACAAGGAAAGGAAAGAGAAAACATAGACATAGTTCAAAAACGAACTATGTAGCTCGGGGCTGCAGAGATGGTGCCTCAGTAGAGAGCACTTGCTGCTCTTGCAGAGGACCAGAGTCCAGTGCTCAGCACCCACACTGAGCAGCTTATTACAGAGGGATACGATGCCTCTGGCCTGAGTACCTAAACACGCAGGCACATGCAGGCACACACATGCATGTATACATACATACAAATCTTAGATATGTAGCTATACTAGGAATACAAAAAAAATATTTAAATTTAAAAAATGAATAAGGGAACTAGATTCAGGCAAATAAAATGAGTTAAAATATTATTAAAAATCACAGAGGGTGCAACCCAGAGACACACAGAGATGGAAAAGAAGTGAGGCGTCAAAGAGGATCCGGCTGTGCTAGTGAACGAGCACCTGGAGGGAGGCAGGAGGATCAGGAGTTCAAGGTTATCCTTGGCTACAAACATGAGTCTCTGAGGCCTTTGAAAAACTAAACAACAACAAAACAAACAAGAAAAGGAGGATCTAATACAATAAAAAAAATAATAACAAGAGCTACAGAATGAGAAGGGAAAGCAGGAAGAGCTAATATTTGAGGTGATGTTATCAAGTGAGTTTGCAGAACTGAGAAATAAAAGACAAATCCTCAGGGTAAAGGATTAAACAGAATTCTAAACAAAATAAACTGAAACAAATACACACCCACAAACTTAGTAGCAGAAGTCCAAATGTCAAAGACAAAGAGGAAAAATAAATAAATAAAATAAAATAAAAGCTGCCTACGAGGAAGCTGGCAGGCATGTTAAGTGAAATAAGCCAGGCACAGAAATAAAATGACAGCTTGTGGCCCTAGCTTGTGGAGTCTAAACATTGGGCTCACAGAGCAGAGCCCAGAATGGTGATTGCTATGGTGAGGGACATGGGGATGTGAGAGAACTGTGATGTCAGTTAAAGGGTGCAGAAGTCCGTGTCAGGGACAACACAGCACGGTGACGTCAGTTAACACCAGCAGACTACAGACTTGAGAAATGCTAAAACAGTAGATAGGAAATAAAGACTCACCACAAGCAACTGATAGTTATGTGAGACAATATCTACATTTTTGATGGCTATATAAGATTAGAAAATTTAAAAATAAAGTAACATAAAACACTTCCTACAAATGAATGCCACTCAAGTAGCAGACCCTTGTCACAAACACTAGCTGTCAGAAGCAACACAATCATGTCTTCCTAGTACTTAGGAAAAGTGACAGCCAACTTTGTTTTCATTATGCAGCCTATGTGTCAGATTTCTGCTATTATAACAAAGTACCCGAGACAGTCAGCTTACAAGGAGCAAAGGTTTATTTTGACTCTGATTTCAATCCATTGCTGGCTGACCTGTGACCTGTGATGAGGCTGTAGATCATGGTAGGGGTGGGACATGATGTGGAGCAGAGCAAAGGGAGAACAAGAGAAGAAACTGGGCGCCCCACGTTTCCAGTGACCTACCTTCCTCCCATTAGACCCCACCTCCTAAAGGTCCCCACTTCCAGAGAACTAGAGCCGCTAAGATCAACCCTTTGACACGTGAGCCTCTGGGGACCCTGATCCAAATCATAGCTTGTTAAACTGTCATGAAGACATTGCTGCTCAGGGAACCAAACCTCCACCACAAGTCAGTGTACCTGAGCTATAAAAAAAAAAAAAAAAACACAACAAAACCACTGATAAACAACAGATTTGTCCCCCACGTGGAAGCAGGATATAGACTTTCAAGAAAATGCATCTGAAGTTGCCTTTCTTCATGGATTTTGAGACACTGAGGATCAGGATGGCATTGCTGGATGAGGAGGCACTAGTCTCATGGCACAGAGTAAGCAATATTCTCTCCAAGTGACTGGACTTCTGAGGTCATGGGATCAGGAGAGCTGGGCTCCTGAGCACTCACTGTCTGTTCTGTGATCGACTTCTGAGCTGCCAAGCAGAGCTGAAATACTTAAGCAACTGACAGATTCCAAGTGTGAGAGCGGTTCATGCTAGGGAGAAGTCCCTGAAGTCCCTCCTCTCTAGAAAACAGTGAGCCAACGCCACAACACATCCTTGAAGAACCACGGCACCTGTGCCAGCATCCACTCTTGAGCCGCGCAGAGAGAAAGGAAAGCATCAGGTTTTGCAGCAGGAGATAATGGAGCCCCAGGCTGGTGGGCAGAACTATGGCCCTCCCCCCAAATGCCCACCTTTCAATGTCCAAGCCCTGAGAGTATTTTCAGGATGAGGTGGGTTATGTTTGTAAATGGATTTAAGATTTTGAGTACACTGGATTACCCAGGCGGGGGGAATACAGTCACACAACCCTGAAAAATGGTGATGGAAAATCTGAGAGAGAATCCAAGGGAAATGTGGTCACAGAAGCAGCTCAGATTCAGTGCTGCTGGCTTCGAAGTTGGAGGAAGGAAGCCAAGCAAGGCATGCATGTGGCCTCTGGAAGCTCGGAAGACCAGGAGGCCTCCCCCGGGACCAGCAGAAAGAAGCACCCGGTGTGTGTCAGACTTTGCAGCCTTGATGAGCAATTTTGTTGTTAAAGCCACTAAGACTGTGGTAATTTGTTATAGCAGTAATTTAAAACTAATTCAAATGCCTTCAAAATTGCAAGAGAAAATTATTTTAACCCATTACCTAAATTCAGACACACTACTGGTTAAGCATGAATTTAAGCCCATTTTCAGACAAATAAGGTCTCGAAAAACCTGAGCTCCTAAGCACCTTTTCTTGGGGAAGATGTGGTCTCCCAAAATAAGGGAACAGACGGAGACAGAGGGCACAGAAGCAGCTGACTTACCCTGGAGCAGGTAGGGTGGAGGCCCTCAAGAGCAGATGTGGGTGTGGAGAACAAGCCTGTCATCCGGGGACTGGAGGAGGCCGTGGGAGCTCTGATGGCCCAGCATAGCCAGCAGGGTACTCAGCCTGACTCTCACGAAGGCTCCTGTCCCACAACAGATCTTCACTATTGTGAAAGATCAGGGGAATTAGTGACAATGACGTAGAAGCCAAGCGAAGAGCAGAGGCAGCTTCAACTCCAGGCAAGCAGGTTGTTTTGAGAAGAAAGAAATGATTGCTCCATCCCTGTTGTCATGACAGTGAGCTCTACTTGCACATTAAAAATAGTTTTACCAATTCTTTAAGAATTTCGTACCTCCCCACACCTCCCTCTAACTTTCTTTTTAAATCATCAAATCCAATGTGTGCTTCCTATATACTCCTGGGTGTGGGGCCATCGCTGGAACATGGTCGACTAACCAGGGTCACACTCTCTAAGAAAACCAGCCCTCATTCTCCCTTAGCAGCCATCAGTTGCCAATAACCCTGTAACTAGGGGTGGGACTCCGTGACTCCCTCCGCACTCCGTTCTGGGATTCTGTCAGGCCAGATCCCTGCACAAGGCTTGTGCACGCTGGTAGAACACTGTGATGGATTCGTATGTGCAGCCGCCCACTGTGCCTGGGAAAAACACTGTTTCAACGTGGTCCTCTACCCTCTTGGCTCTTACTGACTTTTGGGCTCCTCTTCTGATATGATCCCTGGACCTTAGGAGAAAGGGCGTGATTGATTTGTGTATTGTAATGATCCAGATGTGGGTGTGGCCTGGGCCTCCGGCTCTCTATTTCAGTGGGTCTGCTATTTGGGCCTTTTGTTGGTGGGTTTGATGGTGTGCAGGCCACAGAGTCATGATGAGGTTAATTGCAGTCCTTGGTCTATGGCACACTCTAAGCAGAGTCCAGGTGTGACTCTGCTCTTTCCCATCTGATTAGTGATTTGATTAATTACTTTTAATACATAATAGATCCCCTACTGCCCTAAGCTAGAGCGAAAACCTGGAGAATAACTCCTATCTAGCACTATGGTCCATGTCCTGTCCTGAGACCAACTCTTCACCCGAACTGTGATACTCAATGTCATGAGTTTCCTGTCTGTGGTACCTTGCTGTCTCCTCATATGCAAACTGAGCACCTTAAACTCTTCACCAATCTGACAATGGTCCCTGCTGGGTTGGAAACAGACATAATGGAGAGGTTGTTGAAATCAGCCACTTTGCCCCTTCAAAGCTGCAAACAGCACAGTCTGCGAGACTGTTTCTGACAGCTCAGGAAGAGACTTAGCCCAAGCTTTGCTGAGGTGAAATACCACTGCTTTGCACCTTTTTTTCCTCTTTTCCCTAACTACTACTTGAAATGAGAGAGAATTGGCCCTAGAGGGAGCATGGAGATGCCAAAGATGCTAACAGTTGGTCTCTCCGGCACCGGAGCCTGGCAGCGTGGGCTCTGTGTTAGTCGTTTTGCTACTTGATGTTGCCAGATACTTGACACAAGTAACTTGAGGATGGGTTTGTTTCGGCTGGTGGTTTTAGGATGTAGCCCATCAGGGTACAGAGACGTGGCGGCACACGCTCCAAGGTGGGGAGAGCTGCTTGCTCACATCACACCTGATCGGGAGGAAGGGAAGGGGGAATGCTGGCACTCTACCAGCATTCTCCTTTCCTCTCTTCAATCAGTCTAACCCCGCCCCCGCCCAAGGGATTATGCTGCCCACCTTAGAGCGGGTCTTCCTTCCACAGTGAATCCTCTCTGAAAGACCCTCATAGATGCACCCAGAGGCTCAGGGTGGTTACTGACCTTAGCAACCTGCCAGTGTCTCACAGGTGCCAGCAACATGGGAATGATTCTTGCCAGGCCTGTGCTCTGGAAGCAGCCACGCCATGCTGCCTGACCCCTGATCTGCTGATCCCTGATCAGTGGAGGCTTTAGGACTCATTCAAGGGTTTCCCAAAATATGTAAATCAAGCCCTAGTTTTTAGGGTTGCTAACATATGTTGCCCTCAAATATAAAATAAAACCTTGCCATCAAGACACTTTGGAGAATATGGATCAAAATAAAAACACAGGATTCTTTTCTACACTTTCACAGAACTTGACTTCCTAGACGGCAATATTTTTCAGTTTAGAGTGTGATCTTCGGAAAGTTATCTAGGTTTGCTGAGCCTCAGTTTCTTCCTCTGAGACACAGAAATGCTGATGCGCAGCCCACAGAGTGCGGGGAGGGTGTGACGATGAGCTTGAAGGCTCTGGCATCCACTGGATGAGGAAGCCTCCGCAAATCTGAGTTTCCATCTCTACCACTTTTTGCTCTTCTTTTCAATTTTCTTCTCGGTCATTGGATCACCTTCGTTTACATCTGTCTTTAAAACTGACTTTATCGGTTGCATGGGATGGCATCAGGGTATTTCTCTACAGAGGACCTCCAGGCCTAGGATGGCATCGATCACGGCACACCCAGGGAAGGCTGTCTACCGGGTACTGCTGTCCAGCAGCCTCCAGTAGCGGCTGTGAGTCTCTCCATCAGCAGAGGCAGATGTAGCTCAGAGTCCAAGCAAACAGCACAGATGTATCACCACCAAAGCGGACATGGCAGCTCCTGACAGAGTCCGAGGTCTCTCTGCCCTCTCTTCACCTTCTCTGTGCCCAGACTTCCTAAGCTAAAGTCCTGGGCTTTGCATTGAGAATCTCCATGTACTCTTCGTGTAACCCATGCCAACCCCTGTTTTTAAGGTTACCGACTGGACACGGTCACCAGTCCAAGAAGTACAGCCTGCACACAGAGTAGAGCTTTTACTGAGCAGAGAGTGATTTACAGTAAAGCACACTTTACAGCATATTGGACAAACTCGGCTTCACAAAGACCACATTCACAATTACCAGTCACGTTTGCTCAGAAGCGTATAGGGGACCAGGGCAGGGAGCAGACGGGTACCATCGGACCTGAGGCCTAACTCTGTGATATGGCACTATCTCTAGCTGCCCTCAGGGGGGCGTGACTGGAGCTTTTCCCACAATTCCCCGGGAAGACACACTGTAAGAACCTGCTGCCTGTCCTCAAACTAGTAAACTCTTTATGGTCACATGGAAAATGTAACTCACAGCTACCAGCTGAGATCACAGACACCAAGACAGATGCAGAAGCTGTGGCCCCCAAACCCACTTTATGTTTAGAAATCTCCTTCTGCCCTCTCCAAGTCACTAAAAAGAAATCTGCTGTTCTGTGGGGGGTTTTTGTTTTTTTAAATCTTGGGAATTTTCTAGCATTCTTGTGGATAGACTAGTCTAAGAAACTTCCACCGTTCATTACAGGGAAGCAGAGGTAACCAAGCTGTGCTGCAGTTAGCAACTGAGAGTTCTAAATAAGTCTTGGAGAAGCCTCTTCTCCCTCAGACCTCAGTTTCCCACTCAGCTCCACCAAGACAGTTTGTGTCTGAGACTTCTCTGTGACAAGACGGGAATCTGAACCAAGCACAGCAGCCACAGAGGCTGCTCTGGACCTGAGGTCCCAGAATCTCTTCGTCCCACCGGACACAGCGCTCTCTGGGTGATACTGGAGCCACTGAGACCACATGCAAGGTGACGAGCACACTGGCTACCTGGAATGCGATTTCTCTGACAAATGGGCCCTCACGGAATAAAGTTGCTTCAAGAAGCCTGTAGGTTTTGGAAAATGACACATGAATTTTTCAGGTGATGCTGACAGGGGAATCTTCTTTCAGGAATTGGTGTGAATAAATTTCATCTTTCGGACAACAAAGAGAAATGTCCTGTCTAGACAGCTCGGGCAGATGAGGTGTCTGAGCACAATTATTTCCAGCTTATTGGACAGAGAGTTCCCTCATTGCCCATGAAAACAGAACAGTGCTTCACCGCATCTCATTTCTGAGGGCTGGAGGCCAGGGATCCCACCTCTCAGCTCTCCTGTGCTCAAAGTCCATCTTGATGGCTGCTACCTAGGACAGGGCCGGGCCCCACCCTCCATTGCCACTAGAAGGAGTCAGTCTTCAGCTTGCTCTCCCCTCTTCTCCTCAGTTGTGCTGAGGGACCCCGTTCATCATGGAGGAGTTCAATAGCACTGTGATGTGCCCCATTTCTTGCTAATTATCACAATCTAAATGGACACATGTAGTTTAGGATTTTAAAACTACAAACACACAGGCAGGCACACAGAGGGCCAAGTTACAGACAAATTCACAGCACATTACAGGCATTTTTACAAATTGATGGGCTAACAGGGTGATCTTAATTCATTTCTGTACTTTCCTGAACTTTTAAAAATGGTGACGCTAATTAATTTCTCTTTATTTTAAGAAACCAAAATGGGTCCTATCTGGTCACAGATAGAGCCACTGCCATTGAATATCTGTGATTACACTTGGTCCGATAACTTTAGAAAGCCTTTGAGTCCATTCTTCCTGACTTGTGAAGCTGTTTTCTGGGCACATGGGTCAGACCCAGCAATAGCATGACTCGGGTCCCCCTGCGGGTGCTCAGTAGTAGGAGGGACAAGGTGGCAGGTGCTGGGCAGCAAAGTGGTGGACTGAGCCAACCTCTTTTGGAGCTGAGGCGGCTTTCAGAGATCTTGCTCAACAATCATTACAACACCTGTGGCATCTTCAAGATGGTTTGCACATCAGATGGGGAAGGAAGCTGGATAGGTTCCTAGGAACTCAAGCATCTTCCTGCTTCTGCAGGACCTTCCAACACTGTGAGCATTAAGCTGGTTGTGAGTGAGCCCTTCCCCACCTCTTCCTGCTTCTCCTAACTCATCGCCACAATGGGTTCCACAGAGGAAAGATCTGTCTTCCCAGACTTGATCTGGGAAGAGGGCAGGTGGTGACTGGCTAGCGGAGCCTTCCGACTGTGGCTCTTCTCTGTCCATGCCACCCTGAAGGAAGGAACTGGGGAGGGCAGCCTGTCTTCCTGAGGCTTGGGTGGCCTTTGGCACATGCTCAGTAATGCCTTTAGCTCAACTCTAAAGTTCTCATTGAGCCAGCAGTAGATGAAGGGGTTGTAGCAAGTACTGCTCATGGCAAACCAGTGGAAGGCAAAGTAGAGGGCGTTGTTGGTGTGGATGGCCTTGCTGGACAGGAGGAGGACGTAGCAGTTGAGGGGGAACCAGCAGAGGGCAAACAGGACCACCACAAGCACCAGCATCTTCACAGTGGTCTTCTTCTTGCGTCGCAGGGCGAGGTACTGCTGCGTGGTCACGTCACCAATGGTGTTGCACAGCCACAGCTTCTTGGCCACACGGGCATAGGCCACGGAGATGATGAAGAGTGGAAGGAGGTAGAGCAGGATGAAGGTGGCCAGGTCCAGGTACTTCCAGAAGAGGTCAGCCGGCTCTGGGAAGTCCGGCAGGCAGAGGGAGCGCACAATGTCCTCACTGGACCAAGAGGCAGGGAAAAAAGATGAGGACAGGGCAGGCTATGAGTGGGGAAGTATTGCCACTTCCTGCCAAGGAATGCTGGCCTCCCTACCCCAGGCTTAGGCACATCTGTTACGGTCTTTTGACACTGTGGCCTAATCATCCCATCATGCTTCAGTCTCCCCACAAGGTAGGGCATTTTACAGAGGTTGGGAAGACTCCAGACCCTGTGCCTCCTGAATTTGACATCATTCTCTGCACCTAGTGGGCCCCACAGATATTCACAGAATGAATCAACGAATAATGAATGAATGAATCAATGAAGGAATGAAACAGCAGTATTCCTGCTCAGAAAAGCATCACTTTCTTGGGGAAATCTTAGAGTCCTCTTTGTACTCAGCTCTCACCCCAAAGAGAAACTGACAAATCATTAAAACAGATGAAAGGCAGGGAAAATACGTGGTAAAGTAAACATGTCTCTAGCCGTGTCTATGTCTTATTAACTTTTTACACATTCTAGAAAGAAATAGAAGAAGGGAAGGATCTGAATCACTGGGAACCAGCTGAAACCACTCAAAGCCCCTGCTTTGTTCACCGTCTGCGCATAGGAACTGCAGTATGTGATGATGTGGACACATGAACTGCAGGTCTGTGATGATGTGGACACATGAACTGCAGGTCTGTGGTGATGTGGACACATGAACTGCAGGTTTGTGATGATGTGGACACATGAACTGCAGTATGTGATGATGTGGACACATGAACTGCAGGTCTGTGATGATGTGGACACATGAACTGCAGTATGTGATGATGATGTGGACACATGAACTGCAGTATGTGATGATGTGGACACATGAACTGCAGGTCTGTGGTGATGTGGAGGCAGTGAGTCAGGTGTTCAACTCAGACAGATCTCAAGTTTCAGAATGAGCAAGCTCTTCCTTCCATTCAGTCTGCATTGAGACAGGCTATAATGAAGCAGATTGTAGTTTCTTAAACTGAGTGTTTGAAGGAAGGAGTTTCTCGTTTGGCGAGAGTATATGTTAAGGACCAAACTGGGTATTGGCAGAGACACCTGTCTCGGAATCCTGCCTCACCAGCATATACTCATGTTTATTTTGATTCTAAGTTCTGCAAGACTTGAAGTCTTGCTCATTTAAAGCAAGGCAGAGTGGAGACCCATCTCAGTCTGTATGAGCACACGCCTCCTGGTGGCAGAACTGATAACAACTTCCTTGTCCTTGCCAACAGCCTGGAGAGTAAGGCAGAGCTAAAGTTAAGAAGAGTGGGGGGGGGGGGGGGGGACCAATACAGAGACTAGGCATGGGCTGGGAGCAAGAACAATTCAGTAAGGCAGGTACCATATCAGGGGGGCTCCAGTCGGGTTCCTTTGATTGTGGTCCAGGTCCATTCTGGAGAAGCCCAGCATGGTACAATCTCCCCTGTGACCCTCGCTGCTCCCCGGAACATGTCTCACCTGTACTTGAAGGTAAACAGTTTCTGGCAGATGGCATGCGGCAGTGAGAAGAAGGTGGCCATGACCCAGATAACAGCAATATAGATGACGCCCTTGGTGATGGAGATCCGAGGCTTCAAGGGGTGCATGATGACCTAGGAAACAAGTGAAAGGCGTCTCCACTCGAGTCGGAAACAGAAGAGTGCAGGCGGCAAGGCTCAGGGTCAACTAAGGCGGGTCTTGTTGACCAAAGGTTGAGCACCCTTTCCATTCCTTGGTGGCCCCTGGGCTGCCCCAGGAAGCTGAGGCATCGAAGGGAGGTCCCTCTCCCCACAGCTCAACTCCAGGGATGGGAAGAGGGCTTCGCGTGGACTCCGTGGCTCCTGGCAGTCCCAGGGCTTCTTGCGAGTGAGAAGAGCAGGGTGCAGGGAGGAGGGTACAAAGTTGGGAGAAGGGCCCCGGGCTGAGCCCACCTCCTGGAGATCTGACCCATCTTTCAGTGGCTCCAGACCCCGGGCGCTATCGAACGTTCTGACCACAGGGAGCAATTTCTTGTCACCCACTGCAGAAAGCTGATTTGATGCCACCACTAAATCCCAACTCAGACTGGCTTCCATGCACTTAAAAGGAAGCCAGTACCACAGGTGTGGGGCCAAAATGCAGCTTGGAATTGATACTGTGCCAGCCAAACAACTCTCTAAGAAGCTTAAATAAAGAAGGAAGTTGAAAGCATTTCCATTTGTGAGGCTGGGTCCTGTGGCAAAGGTACGCAAGAGCTCTGACTGAATTAGTGAAGGTTGGCCAGGGATAAGGAATAGCTGTGTACAGACTTCTCTCAGCTGGCTTTGATGCACCTGCACTGTATGAAGACCTGATTCTAACACGATCATGGCATTTTGGAAATAGAGAGAGATCTCAAATTTGGGCAGTCCATTCCTCGTCTGATGGGCAAACTCCTTCAAGACTATCCTTATCAAGTTGTCATCCAGATGCACTTAGATGTGACTAGTGACATGAGACACCGTGTCCTAGGCAGCTCTGTCCACTTGGACCATTTATCTCTACTAGAAAATCATTCCTCACTCTGAATGATGCTTTGAAGTGTGAGTCTTTGAAGACATTTCTCTGTTGGCTATTAATGCTTCTCGGGTCATCTCAGAGCAAACCTTGGTTCTCTTTGTCCTGAGAATACTTATCTTGTGGGTCTGCTTAAATCATCACAGAGGAGGACAGACTAGTAGTCAGACCATGTCTTGGAGCTCCAGACAGATGTTGGTCCTCATTTTAGTTGTTCACATGGTCATGGGAAAGCTATGTGTGTACATTTCTGAACCTGTTTCCTGATTTAACACGGTCTAATCTAGCAGTCCTCAACCTGTGGGTCATGACAGGAACTGAAACACCACTCAGTAGCAAAATTAAGTTAAGCAGCAATGAGCGGAGTAGTGGTGTCACAGACCTTTAGTCCCAGCACACACTAGGGAGACAAAGGCAGGCAGATCTCTGTGAGTTCAAGGCCCGCCAGGTTTAGAGTGAGTTCCAGAACAGCCAGGACTACACAGAGAAACCCTGTCTCTGGAGAAGGAGGAGGAGGAGAAGGAGGAGGAGGAGGAGGAGGAGGAAGAGGAGGAGGACGAGGAGGAGAAGGAGGAGGAGGAGGAGGAGGAGGAGAAATGGAAATAATTTTATGGTTGGGGGTCACCACAAATGAGGAACTGTATTAAAGGGTCACAGCATTAGGAAGGTTGAGAATCACTGGATAATCAACAATGTGCTCATGGGTCACGGAGTTGGTAAGTGCAATGTACCTGGCCCAGAGCTGGCCTCTTTCACAGTGGATGTTCTTGGGTCCTCTTTGAGTGCCTAACACCATGGGGCATTAGCCCATATACTCACTCCTGTGCTACCACACCCTACTTGCTCCTGGTACTGGGACACCCGGGCTTCTGCTCCTCCTACACAGTCTGGGCCAGAGCCTCTCCATCTCCCACTTGACAGCCTTCTCCGATCTGTAGTTATTTGCTTCTTCCTTTTCATCTGTGATTTTCTAGGTTTGACTTTCTATCACCAAAAAAATTCATTAAATTTAGAGGTGGGAAATGCCAGCAGTGAGTCTTCACTCCAACAACAAAGTGGAAATAACCTTTGCAACTACCAGAGGGTTGACCATCCCTCATGTCCTCACCAGAACTGATCATAAGGAGCCAAGTGTATACACTGACAGCCGGGTTGAATGAGTCATGAGAGTATTCCCTACACACGCCAGGCAGGCACAGCCGGAGGGGAGGATGATCCAGGGGTGGGCCTCACCTGATGCCGATCCACAGCAATGGCTGTCAGTGTCAGTGCTGAGACATGCAGAGAGCAGTACTGGGCAAAGCGGCTGACATGGCACATGCCCTTCCCAAACACCCATGTGCTGTTCACAAAGCGGACCTGTGGGTAGAGTACAGACATCATGCTCTGCAGCCTTGGCAATAAACTCGGATTACCTCAGTTTTCCCATTTGCAGAAAATGGTTTCAAAATCTTTACCTGAAAGGCTTGTTATGAGATCTGTAAAGATGGGAGAAATTGCCCAGCAAATTGTTAGAAGGTGATTACTAAAAAGTGGAAGCTGACATTTTTAAGTGTAATAAAATTCTTGGCTGAATGGAACCCAGCCTAATGGGGAAACATCTCCAAAAAGTCACAATATACTGTGTCGACTGTGCTTAGAAGGTGTGTGTGTGTGTGTGTGTGTGTGTGTGTGTGTGTGTGTAAGTGATGCAACTCAGAGCCACACACAGTGTGCATGCGGTCCACCACTGAGCTACACCCCAGCCCCATGTTTATGCCCATCCTGAGACACCTGGAAAGGTGAAGGTTAGGGTGGAGAGAAATGGGACCCTGGGGGGGGGGGGAGACAAGGTCCTCCTTCAGCAGCATGCAAAGCTGTATGCGCTCACTCAGGCCTGGGACAGCTCCTGTGAGGAATGTCTTGTGCCCAGGAGAGATGGAGCATCAATTCTGACCAAGGCATGTCTGATCCAGGAGGGGACTGAATGTAGAGCATGCCCAATAGAGGGTCAGATACAGGGCAAATGGGTCACCAGGTGGCGGTGGAGTGGGCAAAGGGAGAAGCTGGCAGCGGAGACAGAGGAGGCAGTTTAGCTGGACAGGAGTTCTCTCACCACTTGGATTTACAGGGGAGGGTCTGCCACTTGGTGCTGTCACCTCAGTGGACCAGGAGGTGAAAGACAGGTCAGAGGGTGGACCAGCCCTGACTGATACACAGTTAGGCTCTATTTGGTATCTGAGGAGCATCCTCTCAGGAGGCTTCTTAGCCCTCTCAGCCAAGAAATATTCCAGGTGCTGCGCTGAGGTCTAGACCACGAGGCTTTCCCCAGCAGAGCTGATCGTTGCCACTCTGGGGTCTCTGAGTCTTCACCCCTTGCGTCTGTGAAGCAGGCTCACACTTTCACATATAGTGATGAAAACCATACCTGATAGAAAACAGGTGTAGAGTAGGTACAACATGCCATCATTAGCAAGTACCTTAGCATCTAAACTGCCATCATGACTACACGGGGACGTGTAAGATGAGCAAGGACTCACGTATGTGGAGACCAGGATAAAATCCATCAACTGTGGATCAGGGGCTGTTGGGAAACGTGGAGTGGGGTGTTTGCCTGGCATGTGTACAGGAAAGTTGGGTCAAGTTTGGCTACATCTCCACAGGGAAACAGAAAATCCAGGGCTTTGTCCTGTGGCTGGGAGGAGCCATTGAAGCTACAGAGCAGGACATCCACAGCCCCTCTGCCTCCCACCCACAGTCAGCAAGTGAGCCCACCTAAATCTCTGACGGGCCACCCCCCTTGCTACCTCCCAGGAGGCCCCCCGCTCTTGATCTTGCCCCCACACACGGGGGGAACACTGCTGCTGGCTGTGAGACTCACCAGACAGACACGGGTGCTTCAGGAGGTCCCAGGCCTGACACACCTGGTCCAACCTCTCTTTCTGACCCACCTCAGCTTCCCTTGGCCCGCTCTGACGTGTCCTTTGTTTCTGCCTCTCCACCTTCACCCAGCCACTCAGTGTCCTCTCAACACAAGGTGAACTTGAGTGGCTCCTCTCTTGTGTTCCGCCTGCCCCCTCGTCTGTACTGTCTGTACTGGTCGTTCGTCTCAACCCAGGAGATCTGGCTCTTGCAGAACTGTTGAAATGTCACGTCCTTTGCAAAGTCTCCTTTGACCCTCTGGTGAGTCAGAAGGAAGGCCTGCCTCCTCCAGGCTCCACTACACTGTCCGCGTGTCTCTGTCATGGGAACCATCAGCAAGTGTTTGTTATCGTCTCGGTGAGCAGAGCCAGGCTTCGTGATGACTGCAGTGAGAACAGTGGCTGGAAGAGGGGCCCAGGAGGAGGTTACTGTCACCAAGCAGCCAAAGTCAATGCCTTACCCTGTGGGAAGGCTGTGCTGAGAAGGTGGAGGGATTTGAAGATCCCCTCTCCCAGTACTCACCACCTGTGTGCACATGGCGACACCCTGGAAGCTCTAAGGGAGCTTGGACTGGGGAGGTTCCATGGGTCAGGTTCAAAGCCAGGCTGCTCTAGTTTGTCATGTAGGAAGGATGGAAAGTCCCTTCTCACAGGAGGTCCCTGGGGCATTCAGCTCTCAGTTGTCACTGCTTCTTTGTCCCCTCGTGTCTACATATATCTAACCCTGCAGCCTGCCCCTGAACAGCAGCGACAAGGCCCTGGAGCCTTGCAGCTCTTATCCAAGACCCACCCCAGCTTGTCCTTTCTCCGATGAGAAGCCCAGGGAGAAGCCACAAGAGCCAAGATGTAGCTTTTCTAAGGATCAGGAAGGCACAGGGGCATTATTGGGAAGCCCTTATGTCCTTGGTCGGTGCCTAGAGGCTGAGTGGCCACCGATCGGTCAGTATAGGCTGAAGAAAGTTGGTGTCTCAGAGTGGTGGAATCAGAATTTGAGTCATGAGTCCCCACTCCACTGGTGGCTTAGTGGACACAGCAGTGGACTTGAGTGCAGTGGCACAGTTCTCCTGGCTCTGCAGGCGGCCTCAGACAAGAACTGGACTGCGGTGCCTTGGTTTCCTTATCATATTATGTGAATATGCTCTCATAAGGGAGAGTGGGAGAGAGAAGGAGAAAGCTTTGAAGATGGAAATTTTGGAAGGACATCACATGGGCCAATGGACTTGCAAGGATCTATTCATCTTTTTGTTGTCTATTATTTGTGTATGAGATTAGATAGATAGATAGATAGATAGATAGATAGATAGATAGATAGATGATAGATAGATAGATAGATAGATAGATAGATAGATAGATAGATATTCTGCTTGGCTAATAATTCTAATAATAAGTCATTCCATACGTTGAAAGGGATGTAACTCTGCTATAGAGATGAGCTGTCTGTCACTGGGATTGCTCAGCCACACCCTCATTGTTTCAAACTGTCCATGAGCTCCCTAGTCACTAAGGGACAGAAACAGCACCAGTAATGCTGAAGAGCAGAGGCTTGGGGAGGGAGCCACTTGCTTACCCTGTGCAAATGTCCCAGGCCCCAGGCTCCAGGCCAACTCCATGTTATTCCCTCCCAGCACAAGCCTCCCACAGGGCCTCCCTGTCAAGCCACCAAGGAGACACAGCTTAACCCACCAGCATCTAGAAAGATGCTTCAGACTCCATTAACAACCAACACCTGCTGCTTCTGATGACCCAGCAGCACCCAATGCGTGGGAGGCAGGCTTTTCACAGACTGACTTGAGGGACAAGAAGTGACTTAATAGCCTCTGCTAACATTTCGGGGACCTGATTTACTGTTTGCTCATTCCAAATGCCGGTGACCAGGGAGGTTACACAGTGAACGGTCAATCCTTCAGAGCCAACTGCAGACACTTGACTCTGAGTCAGTGCAACCAACTGCAGAAACTCTGGCTTGGAAAGAAAGGGGGGAAAGAAAGAAGAGGGGTAACAGGGGTGGAAGGAATATTGGTGAGTGACAGGAGAGAAGAGACACGCAAAGATTAAGACATGAAGACAAGACCAAGGCTGAGGTGACAGAGGAGAGGAGGTAGAAGGAGGAGGGTGGAGAGCCTGGGGATGGTAGGACTGGACGAGACAGAATGACAGGAGAGAGAGGAGAGAGAATAGACCCAGTGCTTCAGGAAAACAGAGGCAGCCCTGGAGGGCCCATCCTTACCAAAGTGAAGGGCGTGTTGAGCAACGTAATCATGATGTCTGCCACTGCCAGGTTGACGATGAAGAGGCTGGTGGCGGAGTGCATGCGCTGGTTCTTGAAGATGACATGACAGACTAGGACATTGCCAAAGAGCGAGAAGATGATGATGAAAGAGTAGGCCACGATGAGCAGGGCTTTCACCGTGGGGTTCTGGGACTCGGCCCCGTAGCGTCTCCTGCCCACGAAGTTCTGCCAGTCGGAGAAAGTGTAGTTGGTCCAGAAGTGCGAGGCATTGGGCCCGGTCAGGGATACCTCCATGCTGGGATGCTCAGTGCCGACCTGCGGCTGCTCAGTGCCTCGTACCGAGGACAGGAGAAAGAACAGCAGGACAGGAGGGACCGTCATGCCCAGCCACTGTGGCTCCGGGGCGCAAGGGTCGGACTCCCCACCGGGCTCGGTGCGTGAAGGCTGGGCGCGGGGCGCTCAACGCACCGGGCTACAGGGCTCCGCAAGGCAGAAGGAAGCAGGACGCGAGGGGCACGGAGCACAGAGGAAGCCCCGACCTCTGAGGAACCTGGACCACGCCGGGTCCCGACTGGAGAGGCAACGGAGATCTTCGGGGAGTCGGGACCGCAGAGGGACTCGGGATCGTGCGGACTGCCACCCGTCTCTGTCACCCCAGCCCTCGGTGGCGCTCGCCCCGTGTCTCGCAGCACTTTTATACCTCTGCTCCCGCAGCGGCCAGAGCGCCTCCGCCTATAGGGCTGTGCAGCGTCTCTTCGCTCCCGTGACGCGCTCGGCTCGGCTGCCCTTCTCTCCGCTTGCGCTTGCGGCACCGCAGTCCCCAGCGCAGCCTGCACCGGCCCCCCAGCACTGCAGCCCGGACTCGGGCCGCCCCCTCCCTCCCGCTCACCAGCTTTCTGTACAGCAAGCCAGGGAACAGGTGTAAGCAGCCTTGGGGACTATGTGAGGTCACACTGCAAGGCTGGGTTTGTGCAGTCAAAGGACCCACCACCTTGGTTTCCATCTGAACTGTAGCCTTGGCACATCCCCAATACTGAGGTGGCTCCTGATCCAAGGGGATCCTTGGATGTGGCAAATCCTGAAATAGACCTGGAATATTTCCTCTCTAGCTAGCCCTTAGACACACTGAAGGGCTTAGTCAAGGCCTATTGCTTCACTGACAGCCCTTGGGAATGTGACATGGGTACCGATGTCTTTAAAGGAAACTTCAAACACTTCTTGACACATCCAAGAAACGGAAGAAATAACACACAGCGGGCTCTGTGTCCACTCCTCTGCAAACAGTAGCTTTGCTGCCATAGAGGCCGGGAAGCTGCCCTAAAAGGGAAGCTGCCTCTCAACCACCCACCGGCTTCTCCTGTCAGACTCCAATTTTGTTAAAAATTATAGTTAGCACACAGAGTGGGGGGTTTCATTATGAGACTCTCATGCATATATATCACACTTCATTCTTGCTCACCCTCCTCCTGGCTTCCCATCACCCCTCTTTCCGGTCCCCTTCTTCTGGCAAAATAGTTCTTCCCACTTGCACACCATCCGTACTTTGATTTGCTCTCTCGGCCTTCACCGTCCCTCCAGGGCCTCTAGGTCTCTTTTTACTTTTGTATCTACCTAATCTTGACAGACAGTCCCCAACTCCTCATTCTGCCAGTTAACCCCCTGGAGATTTTCTAGTCTCAGGTGGCTCCAGTGAGCAATCCTCAGGTTGGGACTGGAATACAAACGTCTCCAACATAGGTGCCCTTGGGTCACTTGGACCCATGAAAGCATGCATTTTGTCTCACTCAGACCCTGAAAAGCCGGCCCTTTCCATCAAGGCTTCACTCATCTCTCACTATGGACCTTCTCCTGGACAGTGGGCGTTACCCTGTGCACTCTCTATAGCTCCAGGGACACAGGCCAAACTCTCTTGCTGATAAGCAATTTGAAATGGGTCTAGTAAATGTCACCACCATAAAATACAAGATGCACTTATCTGGGTTGGAAAGAGTCAGGGAAGTCTTTCCATGCTGAGTGACACTTAGCCCAGTCCTTTAGGAGACAAGTCACGGCAGAGGCAATGTGGGTAAGAGAGAGTTTGGAGGAGAGCAGTAGTGTGACACAAGGTGGGAACTGTGGACCGTGTGGGAGAGAGGGCAGGGACCCAAACTTAAGGGTGCGCTAAGGATATGGACAGTTTCCTGAGAGTGATAGCAATGAATGGTGAGCTTGACGTGATCTGATCTGCATTTTGGAAAGGGCGTGTCAGCACGTGGGGTGGGTGTGTGCAAGGCTGTGGCTTAGAACAGGTGGGGAGGCTGTTCAAGTGACTGAGGAGCGCCGCTGTCATCCGGCCCTCAAGGTGCTGGCAGGGGCTGAAAGGATGACAGATTGGAGGGAGGAATCAGGACGACTGTCCGATTTTCAGTTTGGTTGAAGTAAGTCCAACATAAAAACCATAAAGAGGGTGAGGCTGGAGAGATGGCTCAGTTAAGAGCACTGGCTGCTCTGCCAGAGATCGTGAGTTCAATTCCCAGCAACATCTATAGTGGGATCTGATGCCCTCTTCTGGCATAAAATTGTACAGGCCAGGTGGTGGTGGCCCACACCTTTATTCTCAACACTCAGGAGGCAGAGCCAGGCGGATCTCTGTGAGTTCGAGGCCAGCCTGGTCTACGAGTGAGATCCAGGACAGGCACCAAAACTACACAGAAAACCCTGTCTCAAAAAAAACAAAACAAAAAAAAAGTACATGCGGATAGAGCATTCATAAACATAAAATGGACAAATAAATCTTTAAAGAAAAATAATAAAAATATTTTAAAAAACACTAAAGGATCCTCCTTTGATCTCAAGCCTCCCTGGAGTTTTAGTCCACATTTCTCCATTATTTTATCAGCAAGTTCCAGAAAATATTCTCATTTTCACATTGCCTTCATCTTTTAAGCCACTACACTTGGGAGCAGGACGGTGAGAGGAGGGGACTCGCCCAGTCCTGCAGATGGACCTGATAGGTCCTACAGGTTTGGCAGGTTAGAATAGGGGGATTGTATGACTGATCCTAAGGGAAGGCTTCAGACAGAATAAGTAGCAGTTACTTTGCCAAAGTGGGTCTGAGAAGCAGAAGGCCCCTGGGTAAGTCAGTTTTGGTGCTGCAGATAGAAGCTGCACTGTTGTGCTCTAGGGAGAAAGGATCTACTGAGCATGCCCAAGAGGAGGCATGTAGTCCAAGCCGTTTCCTCCTCCTGCACACAGCTAGGCTGGACCTCTGAGCACTCCCCGATCCCTAGCATAGCAACACAGTTTACCCTGACTTTGCAACTACCTGACCTTTGACAAAGCAAGAGCATCCCTTCGCCTAACCCCACACCAAGGCTGAGCTAGTCCATCTTTCTTCAGAGGCTTCTTTGTTAGTCTGTAAGTTTCCATCACACTGAGCTGATGGGGAGACAGGAGCTGTTCTTAGCAAAGGAGCCAACTCCTTTTGTGCATTCTGAATAAAGAAATTGAGGATGTGCATATATGCAGTCAGAATGTGAAAATGGTCCTTAGACGTCTACATCTCTAGTCCTGATTACACAAGCAAACACACCCAAGTGCAGAGTCTAGGGTTTATTTCAAGTGATCTTGAAGAATCATAGTCCATCACTTTGTAAGACAAAAACTTAGAGGATACCACACAAAGGTTCAAAGAGGTGTTTCTAAATTATAACAATAAATAAACATTCAAAGTGAAAAGAGAAAAAAAGTTAAAACAAAGAATTTTCTGAGAATCACATTGTGGCAGTTTGAGCAAGAATGGCCCCTGATACACTCATGTATTTGACTGCCTGGTCACCAGGGAGTAGCACTACCTGAGAAAAGGAATTCAAGAAAAACTTAAGCACTGAAGGAAATGATTAACAACAGAAAGCTTATGCAGATGTAATTCAAGGAGGGGCCATGTTCCAGCCCCAGCAAGGAGCAGAACCTGGCAGCTTCAGCCATGTGGCTCTGGCTTAAGAATCAAGGATACAAGAAAGGGACTGCAGAGTCTCCCTTTGAGGCTAAGGAAAGTCACCGAGGCCAGGCGTGTGTCAGGGGTGTCCCTGCATGAAGCTGTGACAGTGAAGCCTGGATGATGGTGGAGACCCCAGATGTTGGGGAAGTGAGAGCTGGGCTACCTGCCAAGGAGAGCTGCTAACAGGGAGCAGAACCAGACCAAGAGAAAGAAGTGCTTTGCAGTCAACCAAGCTGAAAGGAGTTGGAGATCTGAAGATCTCTTTGATATCGGACATGAAGTGCAGAGTTCTGTGTTTGCCCTGCTGGTTTTCAGTCTTGCTTTGGTCCAGTATTTCCTCACAATGCTCCCTTTCCTCCCTTTTGGAATGGTAATGTATATTCTATGCTATTGTATGTTGGAAGTATTTGATCTGCTTTTTTATTTTGATTTTACAGGGGGTTACAGTTAAGACATTACTATAAGCCTCAGAAGAGACATTGGACTTCAGACTTTTAAACAGTGTTGAGATGGTTATAGACTATGGGGACTCTTGAAGCTGGACTGAATGCATTGTTGCATTATGTTATGGCTACAAGCCTTTGGGGACCAGGAGGTGGAATGTGGTGGTTTGAATAAGAACGCCACCATAGGTTCATATATTTGAATACTTAGTCACTAGAGAGTGACACTACTTGAGAGGTATTAGGAGGTGTGGCCTTGTTGGAGGAAGTGTGGTCTTGTTGGAGGAAGTATGTCATTTAGGGCAGCTTTAGGGTTTTAAAAGCCCATGCCAGGCCCAGTGGCTCTCTCTTCCTTCTGCCTGTGGGTCTGGGTATAGAGCTCTCAAAGCCTGCTCCCAGTGATACACCACTTCCAAGGCCACACCTATTTCTTTCCAAACAGTTCTACCAACCGGGGACTAATTATTCAAATATATGAGTCTATAGGAGCCAATCACATTCAAACCACCACAGGGGATTTACTGTATTGGCTCATACAATTGGAGGCTAGCCAGTATGCTGGGTGAAGCAAAGAACCTGGATAGCTGCTTAATTCAGAAGCAGGAAGCCTCCAGATACGGGAACCAATGACACACAGCTCAGCATGAAGCTGAAGGCCTAAGACTGTCTGAAGACATGCTGTTTGGAGTCTGCAATGGAAGGCTGAAGAAGGTGGAGTGTGCTGTCCCTAGTGACAGCAGTGGACCAGACACACCTACTCAGGAAGAGTGGAGCATGCACCTGCTGGCTGACAGCCTCTTCTAGTCTTATCCATCTGGGTTGCCCCACCTAAAGAATGGCTCGCCCACATGCACGGTAGGCCTTTCCCCAACAGCTTCGCAGCATTTCAGACCTCTCCAGAAGTGCCTCCACAGACACACTCACAAGTGTATGTTATTAATTCCCTCGGCATCTTTCAATCCAGTCAAGCTGACAATCACGATTACCCATCACAGGTGACAACATTCCGGCAAAGGAACCAAATAAGCCTGAAATACTAAATGCTACTGAAGAAATGCTCAAATATATGCAAAAAAGTTAAATAAGCCCAGAGGCCAAGCAAGACACTGGAGCCAGAGTATAAGAGGATGCTTAGTGTGCAGAAAAGGAACTATACCCAAGGCCTGCCTACAGTTTGTACATCCAAATTGAACTGGACATGGTTAGCACATTCCACTTTGGGTGAGTCTCACTCTGCAATCTCAGTTGGCACAGAGCTTGCTCCACAGAACAGACTGGTCCCACATGTGTGGTGATGCTTCTACCTCTGCCTCCTGAGTGTTAGAATTACACATGTGTGCCATCACACTCAGCATTAATTTGTAATATATTAATATATAGAGGAAATTTTGTGGATGTATGAATGATGCTCACATGTGCATGTGTGTGCATGTGGGTGGTGTTCAGGGTGCCATGGCATGTGTGTTAGGGATGTATGAATGATGCATGTGTGTGTGTGTGTGTGGGGGGTGTTCAGGGTGCCATGGCATGTGTGTTAGGGATGTATGAATGATGCATGTGTGTGGGGGTGTTCAGGGGCCACGGCATGTGTGTTAGGGATGTATGAATGATGCATGTGGGGGGGGTGTTCAAGGGGCCACGGCATGTGTACAGGCCAAAGGACAATCCTGAAGACTTGCTTCCATCCTTCCACCTTTACTTGGGTCATGGGGATAGAACTCAAGTCACCAGGGTTACACGACCGTCACCTTTACACACTCAGCCATCTCACAAGCCCGCTTTCCACTTTTACGTGTAAGTTTTATAAATGGTGGCATGAGTGTTGAGCCAACTCACATCAAAATGTCTAATCAGTGAAGTGGCGTAAGGTGTTTGCATCCACGGCCTGGGTTTCCAGGGTACCATCCTCCATGATCGGCTTCACTTGGTTCAAATGTATCTTTTGGGTAACCCAGCCACCTCTATTGGTTTATCATTCCATCACCACCAGAGACTCAAGACCTGTATCTCACTGGCCATCTCTCTGCAAAGCCCAGACCTGTACTTCACACTGGTAGCTGACCAGCCATTTTCACCTAAAATACTCACACTCTTAGTGGGAAGCTGCAAACTGGACGCATCCTCTCCCATCCTTCCCTTACTTTCTCCTAACTCTCCCTTCTCCTGTCTAACCTAGTGAGAATTTTGGATTACCCGCATCTCATCTGTTTTTTGATGCACTTGAAAATGCTGTTTCTACACTATGGTCATTGCCTCTGCTACGGGAGGGCCAGAAACACCTTTGTTCATTTTGTGTGTGTGCAAGTGTGGGTGCATATTTGTATACACATGAGCATACGTATGGAGGCCAGAAAACAGCCTTGGTGTCAGTCTTCTGGCTCTATTCACCTTGGTTTTGAGACAGGACCATCTTTCTCTGGGACCTGGAACTCACCAACTTGGCTAGGCTAGTTGGACAGCGAGTCTCCAGATGCCCTGTGGTGGGATATCAAACCAACCTTTCTATGAGTTCTGGGACTCTAGCATGTCCTCAGGCTTGCACGAGCACTTTGCCAACTGAGCCACCTGGAAGCAAACCAATTCCTCTCTTTTTCAAGACCCGGTTCTAACGTGGCCTCCTCCCTGAAGAATCTCTAAACCCCTTTACCACCAGACCGAAGGACAGGAAGGCATGGGCTCCCAAATCACCCTGTGTGGTGGTACTCTCTAACACAAGAGCCCGTCTCTCACACTCCTGTCCTTGTTGTCAGCTTGCTGTAGCTACACAACTCTTTCCCACCTCACTGTGAGTTTCCTCAGGTCCTAACACCATCTCCTACATGCGGTGCAGAACCCAGGCGGGGCATATCCGGAGGCAGGCAGGGTACCAGGCTGCAAACTATCATTTCTGATACTTTGTCTATCAGGTAAGCTATCGTGTTGCATATGTAAGAGGACCAGAATTCAAATCCAAGCACCCACAAAAGCCAGGTGTCGTCCTTTGAATGACTGTCACCCCAGAATAGGGGGACGGAGACAGGAGGATTGTTGGGGAGCTGAGGATTACTGGCTTCCAGTTTAACTAAAAACAAACAAAGAAGTAAGAAATTGACCATGAGTTCCAGGTTCAGTGAAAGAGTGGCAGAGGACATCTGGCTTCCCGTTTGGGCCTCCATGTGCACGTACACCTGTACAAATATGTGTGCATATACCATACACATGTACACTCCGTACACATACACCACATACATATACCTCACACACACATCATACACCCCTACATACTTGTACATGAAAAAGTTAAAAAGCAGATAAACCTCCATCTTCTATAAATGACTATTTTCTGATTCTGCTGCTAGTTAACCACTTGGACACTTATTCACTTGATCTTGCAAAGACACAGTCCCTCTAAGGCAGAGCCCTGGAACTGATGTCACAAGGAATTACAATTCCATGTTGACACGTTCTCTTCGGCATCAGCTCTGATTTTATGCTAATTGCCATTGAGCTATTTTTCTACTTCAGTTATTCCTGCTGTGTGCTTTGTTTCAAATAAGCCCCTCAGAACGTGAGAGGATAATTACTCGGGATTTTTAGGCCACTTGAGTAATGCTGCATTTTACAGAGGAAGAATGGTGATCAAAGTATTTTAAAAAACAACAAATCAAAATTTTGTTAAAGCTGTTTCTGGGTGGGGCTGGGGGGATGGCTCAGTGGGTAAAATGGCTTGCTATAAATCCCAGGACCTGGGTTCAATCATGAGTTCTGATTGCTAGAAGCTGTTCTCTGATCTCCACGTAAGCACCAATGGGTAGATGTGCAGTCATCCTCTGAAGATGAAGCTATACCTGTCACTTGACACACGCTTTAGAAAAAATGCTTTAATAAGACTTTTTTAAAAATACCATTTGGGGGGCATTAATTCTGAACTCCAGGAAGGAAAACTTGTCTTTTTTCACATTCATTTTATAGACTTCTATTTTATAAGATTCATCTGTGATAAAGACAAATTCTAGCAATTATATCTGAGACTCCTGCTTGCAGGCAGTGGACTGAGAATGGCCACTGTGGGGTTGGAAGCCTGATGACCATGTTTCAGAATTAAGAAAGGCTCACTATGCAGCAAACACAGATCAGAATGTGAGTCAGATTTTGGCCCACCAGTCAGACTATTCCAAAAATTCACTTGACATTTTGAAAGACTGTAATTAAGGGTAGAGTAATAGAATATAATTTAAATTATGTGAGAAAAATAACCATACCACTTATATGACACCTAGTGGCTTAATTGCTAAATAAAAATTCTGAACACCAAGTGAGTTCCTCAAAGCTCCTGGACTCCTAGCTGGACTCACCCTGCCCTCTCCTCCTGGACTCCTGGCTGGACTCACACTGCCCTCTCCTCCTGGACCCACTGGACTCACCCTGCCCTCTCCTCCTGGACCCACTGGACTCACCCTGCCCTCTCCTCCTGGACCCACTGGACTCACCCTGCCCTCTCCTCCTGGACTCCTGGCTGGACTCACACTGCCCTCTCCTCCTGGACCCACTGGACTCACCCTGCCCTCTCCTCCTGGACCCGCTGGACTCACCCTGCCCTCTCCTCCTGGACCCACTGGACTCACCCTGCCCTCTCCTCCTGGACCCGCTGGACTCACCCTGCCCTCTCCTCCTGGACCCGCTGGACTCACCCTGCCCTCTCCTCCTGGACCCCGCTGGACTCACCCTGCCCTCTCCTCCTGGACCCCCGGCTGGACTCACCCTGCCCTCTCCTCCTGGACCCGCTGGACTCACCCTGCCCTCTCCTCCTGGACCCCGCTGGACTCACCCTGCCCTCTCCTCCTGGACCCCGCTGGACTCACCCTGCCCTCTCCTCCTGGACCCCGCTGGACTCACCCTGCCCTCTCCTCCTGGACCCACTGGACTCACCCTGCCCTCTCCTCCTGGACTCCTGGCTGGACTCACCCTGCCCTCTCCTCCTGGACCCACTGGACTCACCCTGCCCTCTCCTCCTGGACCCACTGGACTCACCCTGCCCTCTCCTCCTGGACCCCGCTGGACTCACACTGCCCTCTCCTCCTGGACCCACTGGACTCACCCTGCCCTCTCTTCCTGGACCCCGCTGGACTCACCCTGCCCTCTCCTCCTGGACCCCCGGCTGGACTCACCCTGCCCTCTCCTCCTGGACCCCGCTGGACTCACCCTGCCCTCTCCTCCTGGACCCCCGGCTGGACTCACCCTGCCCTCTCCTCCTGGACCCCGCTTGACTCACCCTGCCCTCTCCTCCTGGACCCCCGGCTGGACTCACCCTGCCCTCTCCTCCACACCAGCCTTTTGTTACATGGTGTAATAACTGGCTTTGGTGGCTTCCCTCACAGCTTTCTTAAGGGGAGGCGCCCGCTCCTGCCTTTTATACCATGACTTGGCATGATGTCTGGCACAGAGCCAGCTCTCACTAAACACTTAATGTAAGAATATAAGAAAACGTAGACTCTGTTGAAAGAAAAGCATGCGAAGTGTTCCGAGAACCCCAGCAGAGCTGCGAACTTCCCCCCGCCTCTTTGAGCACACATGGCTGTTCTGTAGGAAGTACTGGAATAAACTAGAATCCTCTCTGCAAGCCTCTCCTGTCAGAGTATTAAAAGCCTCTTTTTCCTGGATATAAATGGTATTTGTGAAAAAAGAAAGCCCTAGAAATACCAAAGAACATAAAGAAAACCATCACGGGGCTGGAGAGATGGCTCAGTGGCTGAGAGCATGGCTGCATTAGCAGGGGATAGTCCACTTCCCAGCATCCACTAGCTCTAACTCCAGCTCAGGGGCAGTGATGCCTTCTTGTGTCCTCCTCAAGGCACCTGCACTCAGGTGCACACTTGATTTTTCTGTTTTTTTAAGGCCCCACAATCTTACCAGTAACATTTTGGTGTTCTTTTAATGTTTTTTTTTTTTCTTTCATATACTGGAAATGCAATTTTATCAGTTTCATGTCAGGGTTATATTATTCTTAAGCATTTTCCCCATTCTCAAGTTTTTCTCAAAAATTTTAATTCAAAGATTAAAACTTAAGAGAAATGAAAATTTTCTTATAAATGGCTGGATAGGCTGGGCGGTGGTGGCGCACGCCTTTAATCCCAGCACTCAAGAGGCAGAGGCAGGCAGATCTTTCTGAGGTCCAGGCCAGCCTGGTCTACAGAGCTAGTTCCAGGACAGCCAGGGCTATACAGGGAAACCCTGTCTCAAAAAACAAACAAACAAACAAACAAAAAGCTGGATAGTATTTTATCTTGTGGAATACCACAGCATAATATAGTTTTCATTGTAATGAATAATGCTTGGTAATGTTTTTATATCATCTTTCTAGACTTGTTACATGGAGACATACATTTATCTCCCAGTCTCACTCATTGCCTGATCCAGATTAGAGGCTGGGATAGAGTCCAAAACACACAATTCTAGGTAACAGAGATGAAATGTTCTAAGGCTTATGATAATTTGTTAGATTGCTTGGTAGGAAGGATATATCTTTTTACACCCCCACCAGCAGCAGGAGAGAACACCTCGTTCACTGTACCCCACCCAATACTTCATCATTACCCGATTCAGTGAAATGCATTGTAAAAGGATGCTTCTCTCCATTCTGGGCTCTAAAATCCTTCCTCACCCATAAGCTAATGGTGAGATGCCTGGTCAGTGAGACCTGGGCATTCACCTTCCGGAAATTAGAGTTGTATGATTCATCCACGTCGGTTTGGGAGCACTGCTTCCCCTTAGTCAACAAAAATTCTCACCTTAGTGGGCTTTGTCGTGATCCAGGCCAGGCCTGGCTCAGAGAAAGAACACAGCTTTATTAAATGTTTTAGACTAAAAGCTAAGGCTCACTGTTGGCTATTTTCTAGTGCCCGGTGCACAGCTGGTATTCAATACTGAAGGACAAAGCTGTATATTCATTGTCTTAGTTAGGGCTTCTACTGCTGTGAAGAGACACCATGACCATGGCAACTCTTATAAAGGAAAACATTTAATTGGGATGGCTTTCAGAGGTTTAGTCCATTGTCATCATGGTGGGAAGCAAGGTAGCACGCAGGCAGATATGGTGCCGGAGAAGGAGCTCAGAGTTCTACATCTCAATACACAGGCAACAGGAAATGCACTGTTACACTGGGCACGGCTTGACCATAGGAGACCTCAAACCCTCGCCTACAGTGACACACTTCCTCCAACAAGCCCACACCTACTCCAACAAAGCCACACCTCCTCATAGTGCCACTCCCTTTAGGGGTCATTTTCTTCAAACCACCACATTCATGTTATGTTTTGGACCTGAAATGTCTCCCAGAAGCTCCTGTGTTGAAAGCTTGGTTCCAATGCAACAAGTGACCCAAGGAGGTCTTTGAGTCTCTCGAATTGGTAGAGACCCATCTTCACGGATGGATTAACCACTGGTGCCTTCAAATCTTCATGGCAGATGGCAGAAACTCGGAGGTGGGGCCTGGGTAGAGGAGGCAGGTCCCGAGGGACATGCCCTTGAAAGATATATTTGGTCCCTAGCCTTTCTGGCCACCACGAAGTGAGTTTTTCCCTATCAGAGAAAGCTACATGATGTTCTGCCTCTAACAGATAGAGGCCTAAAACAATGGAGCCAGTAGGCATTCGGTTCCAGCCTCTGAAACTCTGAGGGAAAATGAACTTCCCTTCCTTCATATTTTGCCAGTGGTGAGATGCTCACAGACAGGCAAAGATGGTGTGCTACTTAAAGTTGACAAAGTCCTAGGCTGGTTAGCTTTTTGCATTTTCAGTCTTCTGTTTTACCTTCATATCCTTTTGTTATTCAGCCAAGCAATGTGATGAGTTGTTACTACATCTTTGAATACAACCTCACACCAAGACCAACACTTCATATCCAAGAGTTTGTCCTAAAAGAACGAGGCAGTGTGGTGATATATTGTGTACCCAAATACATTGTGTACCCTAATAAACTTATCTGGGGATCAGAGGACAGAGCCACTAGATTAGGCATAGAGGCAAGACAGTGGTGGCACATACCTTTAATCCTAGCACTCAGGAGGCAGAGATCCATCTGGATCTCTCTGAGTTCAAAGCCACACTGGAAACAGAGCCAGGTGTGGTGGCACACACCTTTAACCCTAGCACTTGAGATCTCATGCCTTTGCTACCAAGTATTTGGGAAGCACACATGCCTTTGATCCCAGCACTAGGAAGGAAGGAAGATGGCAGGGCACAGAAAGGTATATAAGGCATGAGTAAACAGGAATTCTTGCTCTGGAGGCTGAGGAGTGGGTAAGATGAGGTTGGCTATGGCTTGTTCTGTTTCTCTGACCTTTCAGCTTTCACCTTAATATCCAGCTCTGGGTTTTCTCTATTAATAAGACCATTTAGCAATTCGTGTTACGAGGCAGCCATCCACAGACATCTATTGTTAATCCCAAAGATAGGAGGGAAAAGATCACTGACCAAAATCATCATGGCCAAACTAATTTAAGCAAGCCATTAATTAAAGCAAGCTTTTTATTCATGTGCACAGGCTGCCTCCCCATAAGATGGAGTTCAAGAGGTTAGGATTGGATGTGAGAGCAAGGCTTTTACAGCTCATGGGTACAGGTTTCCAAACAGAGGATTTGGTGGGCAAAACAGGTGGGGTCACAGGAGTAGAATCATAAGCATAACTAGTTAGTACTAATGACTCCCTGAAACAAAGACATGGTTGCAAGGTGGGCATAACAAGGTGGTCGTAACAACAGGTAGTCACAACAACCTTTTGAAACAGAGACATAGTTGCCGTTCCTGGAACAGGCAGTGCAGACCCATTTGTAGTTACGGTTACAGTGGGGCAGAGCCCAATCCTTGAGAAACAGATTTAATCACAAACAGGAAGGAGCCTAATTTGTCTTTACTGTAAGATGACTTTCAAGCCTAAGATGGAGGCAGGTTGGTTCTTGAATATCCTTCTGCATGCTTCTAGTTCTTTTCGGGTCTTGTAGAATACCACATATTTTTAATATTTAAGGGAAAACCAATAGATGTGGTGACACCGATTACAGACTCACCTAAACCAGCTGGCTGCTGCTTACATCTTCACCGTTTATGAGAACTTGGTGAAGGGCACCAGCAGTTCCAGCTTGGTGTATGCTACGCAGCCCATGTCATCTGAAATGCCTTTCTCCAAGAGACAGCCCTGTCCTCATTCACCTTACACGTGCCAGGCCTTTAGAGATGAATCATGGTCATAGGAGCTCTTTATTTATTTCTGCATAGTTTCTGTTCAAATTTACTTTTGGATTTGAGGCCAATGTTTTCAGTTACAAGTCATGATAAGTTATGCTTCAAGCCTTGGTGAACTGGGGAAGTGTGGCCATGTGAGAAGAATGGGACTGGTGTGGTGGTGCATGTCTGTAGCAAAGGTTTTAGTCTAGGGCTGGCTGGGCTGCACTGTGAGATTTTGTTCCAAAAGTGGGGTGGGGACATGGAAAAAGCTAGCTGAGCAGCAGTATGCATCTGAGTCCTGACTACAGAAACAATGTGTCCATCTGCCTCAAGTTCTTGCCCCCATGCTTCTTCTGCCATGATGAACTGTATATACTCTTTAAAATGAGCCACAGTAAGCCCTTCCATGCTCAGGGTGCTTTGTGCCAGACATTTGACCAGAGATGAGAAAAGAAATTGATACATCAGTCTCAAAAGAACAGGGGAGGGCAGCAATGCTTCACAGGGGCTGGAGGGAGGGGGGATGCAATGCTTCACAGGGGCTGGAGGGATGGAAGATGCAATGCTTCACAGGGGAAGGAGGAAGGGGGATGCAATGCTTCACAGGGGCTGGAGGGATGGAAGATGCAATGCTTCACAGGGGAGAGAGGGAGGGAGGATGCAATGCTTCACAGGGGAAGGAGGGAGGGGGATGCAACGCTTCACAGGGACTGGAGGGATGCAATGCTTCACACAGCTGGAATTATTTGATGTTTCACATGGCTGAGAGGAGGGAAGGCAGACAAGGTTTGGCTATGAGAAACTACATAATTCTCTCAACTGGGCTGTGTTGCAAATGGGCAAACGAATATTAGCTAGTCAGTGGGGCCGGCAGCATTTCAGAGGGGAAGTGGAAAGAGTCCAGTCAGGATGGAATGCTGCTAAGCCCACACTACAAGCTTTAGCCCTGGGGAACACATTATCTTCTCTGTCAAAGGAAATGTCTAGTAAACCCTGGGAACAAGACCAAGGTTTAAATTAAGCCAACTGCAATTGTCAATAACTATGAACCATAATAAAGCTGAAATGCATGAGATTTTTGTTAAAACATTTTATTAGGTCACAGTAGTGCATGTAATTATTAAATGTATTTGAAAATCTAAAGAGCCTAGAAGTCCCAAGGCGGCTTTTAAGAAAAACAAAAGTAGCAAACAGTAGTCTCTCAGTTAAGCACTCATTATAAAACTACATTAATTAATTGTAATTCATTTCAAATAGGCCTTGAGGAAGAAATAGGATTAAAAAACATTGGTGTAGCCGGGCGGTGGTGGCGCACGCCTTTAATCCCAGCACTCGGGAGGCAGAGCCAGGCGGATCTCTGTGAGTTCGAGGCCAGCCTGGTCTCCAAAGCGAGTTCCAGGAAAGGCACAAAGCTACACAGAGAAACCCTGTCTCGAAAAACCAAAAAAAAAAAAACAAAAAAAAACAAAAAAAAACAAAAACATTGGTGTATACAGGAACTCAATAACTGAGGCAGCCCAGCGGTTCACAGGAAAGAGTGGCCGTCTCAACAGACGGTGCCAGTGTATCATGTCTGTGGACTAGAATGAATGAAACCTGATCCCTACCTCACACCACACATAAACATCAATTCCCAGTTCAACAGTGAAGTGTAAAAGGTAAACTTTAGATAGACTCCCAGAAGGCACATAAAAGAATCACCTTTATGGTAGGGATGGCCTCCTAAAACAGATGTAAGAATATTAGTCATTACTAAACTGGACAAAAATCCAACTATGAAATTAAATCGCAAAGATGTAGGAACAAAAGATAAACCTGACTACATTAAACACAAATTATTAGGGGCTGCTGAGATGGATCACTAGATAACAAGCCTGACAACCTGAGTTCAATGTCCAGGACTCATGGTAGGAGAGAACCAACTCCTGAAAGTTGTCCTCGGACCTCTGTGCACACAGGCATAGGCAAGGACTTTGTGAAAGGACTTCAATAGCATAGAAAACACTCCCAAGAACTGATAAATGTGATTATAAGAAAATTTAAAAGCTATACATAAAGAAAACAACCACCAGAATGAAGAGATAGTTAATGGAATGAGAGCACACATCAAACAGGGGGGCTGATATCTTTAAGATAGTGTGAAAATTAAACATAAAAAATTCTAACGCAGCCAGCCAATAAATGGGTTAATGAATGGATAACCAGTTCTCAACCAAAGAAACAGAAATGGCCAATAAATACTTCAAAAATTGTTTGGTACCTTTAGCCATCATGGAAATGCAAACTAAAACCGCTTTCTGATTCCATCTCAACCAGTCACAATGGGCACAGTCAAGACAACAAATAACAACAAACGATCATGAGTGTGTGGGGCAAGAGGAGCCCTCGTCCACTGCCGGGGGAGTGTGAACTGTGCAGAGCTGTAGTGTGTGGGGCAAGAGGAGCCCTCATCCACTGCCGGGGGAGTGTGAACTGTGCAGAGCTGTAGTGTGTGGGGAAAGAGGAGCCCTCGTCCACTGCCGGGGGAGTGTGAACTGTGCAGAGCTGTAGTGTGTAGGGCAAGAGGAGCCCTCATCCACTGCAGGGGAGTGTGAACTGTGTAGAGTTGTTGCTGTCAGAAGGGGAGAATTCTCAAAAACTACAATCGAACTATTCCATGGCCGTGCTGTATCCCAGAGACTGCTGACATGTTCACTGGTCCACTAGTCACAGTAGCCAGGAAATGAAATCAGCCTAGGGGTCCATCAGCAGATAAATGGAGGATAAACATTTTTATCAACTGTAATTTTTTCAGTTGTAAAGAAAAAAAGAGATTATGACATTTCTAGAAAAACTGACGTAACTGGAAACCACTGTTGAGTGAGATAGGTCAGGACAGTGCCATCTTCTCTCGCACGTGGGAGCTGTGTTTAAAGGTGTGTGCGTGTGTATGTGTGTGTGTGTGTGTGTGTGTGTGTGTGTATACACGGGTGTATGCGTGTGTGGAGATCATGAATCGAGAAACAATATCAGAGGAGGGAAGAAGTCGTCTTTGGGGAAGAGAGATAGGGCAATGGAAGGCCTGTGTTAAGAAGGCTTTGAGGGACTAACAGGGAAGGAGGAACCACTGGGGGAATGTGCAAAGGGCACAGTGGGGAGGAGCAAATGAGAACAAAGTGTAACTACGTGTATGACAACGCCACGATGAAATTCCTTACCCTGTAATCTAAAAAAGAAAAATCAGTAAATTCTAAAAGTGAGCGGACGTGCAGCCGGGGATGCAGCAGCTGCTGCCTAGCAGACAGTGCCCAGGGTTCAGTCCTGAACAGACAAAGCTGACACTGATGGCACTTTCACTCCTTTACAGTCAAATGAGGCGATGGTCTTCCATAAAGAATCATTAAAAGCAATTAAAAGATCTACCCACGTAATTGGTAAACTGGGGGGGGGGGATTAAAAAACCAACACCAAAAGCTCCCGGACTACTGCTATTTCAAAAAATAAATAAAAATGAAAAATCAGGAAAATCGTAAGATTATCAACAATATCAACATATTTTTCTATCCAATGGGAACTAAGATCTCCCGCAAATGGACAAAATATGTGACTAAGCAATCCCCCAAGAGAAACAGAAATGGCCCCAGACACATTCAGCATGCTCACTCACGAGAAATGCAAGACATGGTGGCACCGAGAAGCCGTTCAGCACTGCTGGTTGAGAACTAAGAGCATCATCAGAGACTGGGAGGTGTGGAGCACACACAGCCTCACACTGCTGCTGCGGCCTCTGAAACGGGAATTCAGCAATACCAAGCAAAACAACGTCTGCATTTACTCTTTTATTAAGGGATTGAACTTCTCAGAACTTCCTCTAAAGAAATAACTTCAAAAACTGTGAATACACTAACACAACTAGCATATATAAGAATCAGAACTGTCATAATGCACAAACCCAGGATAATAAGAACTAGTGGTGTTTAAATTCAAGTGTATATCCAAAGCTACAAAGTGAGGAAGATCTGTATAAGATATTAAGCAATTTCCAGGGCATAATACTCAGATTAAAAAAAAAAAAGGCCTCTATCTATTATAGCAAAAATCTTTTGTGTACCAAAGGGAAAATGATAAAATTATTTTGGCAAAAAAAATACAGAAAAGGAAAATTTAAATGGAGCTAGTAAATGACACTAGGTCGGCAGACAGGAGTTCAGAAGATCTGGGTATGTATTCACTGGTTCAGAATTTAAAAAGTAGGTTAATGTTTTACATAGCCAAAAAATAAAACTAAACCCCAGAGAGAAAAGTATGCTGTGCGGGAATTCCTGGAAGCAACTGCTTTTGAGATCCACTATTCATTCCATGGTTATACACAAGAGAAATCCTTGCTTCCTGAGAACATCCAATGCAGGTGAGAGGAAAGTAAGTGAAGGGCTTCCACCTATTCTGCAAAGATCAAAGATAAGTCATACCTGCATCAATGTATGGATATGTCTGTAGACAAATCATTTATGCCCTATGTATGGATAGAGCTGTATATAAGTCAGACATACTGATGTATAGATATAGCTGTAGATAACTCATACATATGCCTATGCATGGCTATATCTGTAGATAACTCACACACACCTATGCATGGATATATATCTGTAGATAACTTATACATATGCCTATGCATGGATATATCTGTAGATAAGTCATACATGCACCTATGTATGGATATATCTGTAACACTCACATATATATAGTAAAATGGGAAAAAATTTAAATTAAATTTAAATGAGGGATTAAGTCCACTTGTCTCACCAACTTTCTATAAAATTAGTATTTCAAAAATTTTAGGGGGCTAAAGTATAACTCAGTGGTAGAGTCTGCAGTGGACCCTGGGCTCCATCCCTAACAAAACCAGAGTAATCATAAACTATCATCTGGAGTTGAAGCACCCATGCAAAGCTTATAGATGAACAATGAAATGAGAAGTCGCTGCGCCAGTCACTGGGGTCTTCAGGGGGGAGGGGCAGGCTAAAGCACTAAATGTAAAATACACACCCTCATTTCCTGGGTCCTATTCAAGAGAAAAGCAGCTGTGAGTCTCACCCTACTGGCTACGCCCTTATTTATTTATGTATTTCCTAACTCTGGAAAAAATGAGCTGAGTCAGGCATCTGCCGCCATCACTTCAAACACATGAACAAGTAGAGGGCATTTTAAAGATTGTGGCATGGGAAATGCTTCCCTTTAAACAGGCTCTAACAAACTTGAAACTAACAGGTCTTGTGGTAAAGGAACTTAAGCAGTCACGAGGCTACACAGGAGCTGACAGAGAGAAGCGTGGCCTGGGCTGCCCCATGAGACACAACGCCCCACTGCCGGCTACTGGACTGTACAACGAACACCCAGGGCCCTCTGAAAACTGCCTTCACTTCTGACATCAGGAATGGCACGTCACACCCTTCCATTCGACAGACTGAGCAACGGCACTTAAATCACCTGTCAGGAAACAGTGCGGTTGTCCTTAAGACAGGTCGCGGTGGTTTAAAACAGAGGCTTCTTTTGTAATGTTCTAATGTCGGCTCTGAAGACCTCAAAGCACAACCCGGATTAAGCGTCCGATAGAAACAAAAAAGTGCACCAGCTCAGTTTGGAAGAAACGTTGCTTCTAAAATTTTACATTAAAATTTTTTTCATGCCAGGAGACCATTTTTACTCAATTTTTCTAGTGAAGGATTTTCTTTTCCCCTTTATGAAGGCATCAACTGTCAATTCTTCTTAAACCTTTACATGTAAAGCTTACCAAATGAGCCATTCTATGTCATGGGTGGAAACAGGTGAAATACAACCTGCACACACAATCAAGGATAATTACAGCTTTGCTACACATTCTCAATTGTTGCAAAACTCAGAGATTTGCTGTTGAAACACCCTAAGTGCCTCCAACAGCAGAAGCATGACTGTACAGCCAGAGCGAGTGCTCTGGATTGCAGACACGGGCTTCCCAGTGGCCATCACATCCCACTGGCTCCAGGCAGCAGCACCTCCAAGTCTCACTTCATAGTTAAAGGCATGGCTTTTCTATAATTTTGTCATAGCACTTTTAAAAGTTTATGAAGTAAGTCTTCTGTGTTCCTGGATTAAACTTGGCCTGTCCAGAGGCTTGACTTGTAAGCAGTGAGAGGCACAGTGCACTCTCCACATGTACTCATAGGAAGCATTGCCAGGGAGAGATGGACGCTTTGGTTAGCATAAAGGACAAAGGTCTTCCTCATTGTGGATCTATCACATCCTCCAAAAGCAAATGGAAGCGCTCAAAACCCAGACTGATCCAAGGCATCCTCGGGAGGCCCCTATGAAAGGACAAAGCAAACCTAGTTCTGTGTCCTTGCCTCGCCCAGGGGCAACTTGTCAAGGTCTGGGCTGGGGCCAGGACCCTGAAGGAGTTAAGGTTTTGGTTCCTGGGAACGTATCTTTTCCCCCTGTAGAGGCTGGAGCATCCTTTCCAAGGCTGCTGCATGCTCAGTCTGTGAGGACTTGAGCCATCCTGTGTTCCCCTTGTGCAACATGGCTTGATTAGTTCATCTCACTTGACTTCAGCTCACTGCTTTCCACTCTGTCCCATTTTCTCCCAACAGACTATATACAAGATGTTGTACTTAATAAACTTAGCATAAAGACATAGCTTTGCGAGACTTCCCAAACCCAACTTTACTATCATCTTGATTTTCTGAACTCTTGGCACTCCCTCTCAGAAACCTGTCATGGAAGAACAACTTGTTGGTCCAGGTCAGAAGACCCCATCCACCTAACACCCACAGATTTTGCTGCCTCTAAAGAAGCTCAAGGCTTGCTTTGTGGTACAGCCGATTACACAGTGACCTTCAATTAAGAATGTCTCCCCTTTGTACTTACCATACTGCTAGGGTGTGATACATGCTACTTACATTAAAGATTTCCATGCTCTCACTTGCCAGGGCTCACTTCCCCTAACACTATCAGTATCATTCTATACCCTAGCCATGGTTTTTAACAGAAGGAAAGTCTCGATAACCTTTCCAGGAGCCAGCCAGTGATTTTAGTAATCCAAGTCCTCACTGTCACTCACCTGGGAACATGTCACTGGCACACAAGACAAGCCACCAGCTGATGCTGCCCACAACTCAGTGTCAGAGAGCACCCCCAGCTCTCCACTAGCCTCCACCCCAGAGCTCCACACTCCAGGTTCATTCCATTCAAATCTGGGAATACTTTGTATTTAAAGTGGTAAAGACGTGGGAGAACTGCCTGAAGGGATGTCACAGGACAGGGCCTTCTGCTGTCAATGCTCCTGGCTGACAATCCTGTGCTCACATCAGTTACAGAGCATGTTCTAAGCAGATCATTAGTGTTGGGTTCTAGTTCTGACTTAGACCACTTCCAAGACATTGTGGTACAGGGGCACTGCTGTTAGGTGCTGGGCTCCAGTACTCGGTGAGTTCCAGACAGGATGAACTCAATGGCCATGAACACTGTTGAGCCCAGGCACTAGTGTCTATGAAGAACGTCACACAGCTGTGTCAGTAGGATCCACATTTTCTCAAGGAGTGGTTGAACATGTTTGCCTCATAGAACGAAAAGGACCAGCAGAGGTCTTTAGAGTATGGAAGAATAAATGAGATTATTTAACTCAACTCTGAAGGGGTAACATTTTTATTTCCTTTCTAAAACAAATATGAAAATATAAACTTAATATAAGCTGTTTCAGTCAGTTTTCAGATCATCTTTTCACAGATGTTTTGTAACAGCCAACACCATGATAAAGTATTGCTGGTGAGGAAGCTTGGCATTCATACTAGGTTGTTGTACTTCACTATGTCAGTCTGACCCAATCACAAAGGTCAGCTGGCTGCTTTGCTTAAATTAAGCCTTTCAATATTTTTAAGACAGAAAAATTCTCTAATCCTTTTCCACCTGACAGGTATGTGAGAGAGAAAGAGAAAGTGTGTCATTAATGATACAGATCAAGAAAATGACTACCATTCAATGGGAATATAACCCGAATCTCTGCTACAATGTGAACAGAAAAAATGTACTTAACAAAAACCTTACACTAACTACTGAAATACAAGGCCCTTCTAGGCCCCATTCTCAGTGCTGATCCTCTAGTGCTGAAATCCACACACGGTGACAAACGTGGGCTCAGGCCGCTCTACAGAAGGGCCTGGCTTTTTGGAGATCTAGGAAATAATTACAACACGAAGGGGCCAGGTCTGTGAGCTTTCCTGTGAACTCTGCTAGCTGTGGCACAACAGGTTGACAGTCTTTGATCATGAAGCAGAAATGAAGAATGGAAGGTTTTTCTCTAATCCTCACTCAAGAATGGCATTTTAGCAAAGCTCTGACAAGCAGGAAACACAGTTATTCAGGAAGTTAACATTCTCAATATGGCAGAGCATCCCCAGAGAGTGCCAACAACCAGATTAAAGACTAAGGAGAAGCAGCAATCTCCTTACTATTGGACTAGGAAATGGCTTAATGGAGTCCCGTTTGGAAACAACGAAGTATCAGCCCATACACTAGCTACCCCGTCGGCAGACCTTGCAGACTCCTTAGCTAACGGCACAGTTAAAACATCTTCAGCTGTAGAGTCAGCATGCGGTGCTTCGATTTCTGCTGTATTACAAAAATCATGTTCCATTAAAAACATTATCTTCGGTTTCTTCTTAGAGAACTATTGCTCATGAAAGGGTCGTCATCATCGTCCTGAAATGACACAAACATTACGTCAGCGACCACTCATCCTCTGCTGAGCCAAGACAGAAATTCTTCTTATGCAAAATAGCATCAGGGAAATCACATTTATTTCACCTATCTCCTCTGATACTGTGAGATGTAAATGCTCAAATCTTTGTGTATTAAAATAAAAATCTACCAGGTCCTGTGTGAGACGGAATATATCTATAAAATACAATGCACACATTTCTCCAAGTCACAAACCTTAATAAAGGCAAACAAGATGTGGGAATTCCAGGACAGAAAATATTCAAGTCATTTCTATTCCATTTATGAAGTTTTCTCATTCACATTATTGAGAAACCCAGGACAGAAAATATTCAAGTCATTTCTGTAGCTAGAGTTTTCCTGCCTTGCCCACAGTCAGGGCAAATCTCTCTCACCCACCAGTCCCACAGCCACTCAGACCCAAGTAAACACAGAGACTTATATTGCTTACAAACTGTATGGCCGTGACAGGCTTCTTGCTAACTGTTCTTACAGATTAAATTAATCCATTTCCATTAATCTATACCTTGACACATGGCTCGTGGCTTACTGGCATCTTCACATGCTGTTTGTCATCGTGGCGGCTGGCAGTGTCTCTCTGACTCAGCCTTCCACTTCCCAGAATTCCCTTCTCTGCTTGTCCCGCCTATCCTTCCTGCCTGGCTACTGGCCAATCAGTGTTTTATTTACTAACCAATCAGAGCAACATATTTGACATACAGAACATCCCACAGCACATTTCTATTCCATTCGTGAAGTTTTCTCACTCACATGCTGTGGGATGGTCTGTATGTCAAATATGTTGCTGATTGGTCAATAAATAAATCACTGATTGGCCAGTGACCAGGCAGGAAGTATAGGCGGGACTAACAGAGAGGAGAATTTAGAGAACAGGAAGCTGGGTGGGGGAGACACTGCCAGCCGCCACCATGACAAGCCGCATGTGAAGATGCCGGTAAGCCACGAGCCATGTGGCAAGGTATAGATTAATAGAAATGGATTAATTTAAGCTGTAAGAACAGTTAACAAGAAACCTGCCACGGCCATACAGTCTCTGTGTTTACTTGGTCGGGTCTGAGTGGCTGTGGGACTGGTGGGTGAGAGAGATTTGCCCTGACCGTGGGCCAGGCAGGAAAACTCTAGCTACACTCACATTAATTTTTTTTTTTTTTTTTTTTTTTTTTTTACTATTATGTGTATGTGCACGCACACACATGCATGGTAGTGCGCCCTGTCAGGACAACTTCATGGAGCTGGATTTCTCCATCCACCCTTTGTGGGCTCCGGGGCTCACACTCGGCTGCCAGGCTTGGCTTGTGCAGCAGCTGCTTCACCCACTGAATGGCTGGCCTCAATTCCACTTATCACTGTGTCTGCCTTCTTGAAAGTCACAGGGAAAAGCCCCAAGTCTGAAGGACCATGATTCTCGTTTCCTGTCACCCACTTCATGACAGAGAAGATTGCTCTCAGCCCAGTGGAGGAAAGAGCCGAGCAAAGCTGTCTTTCAGCTACTGCAGAAAAAAGTAGATGGTCTATTTCTGGTGTTCCCAAGGTAATGGGATGTAGGCTACAAGCATGGTAAGAATAAATATGAATATCAGCCATTAAGAATTTAATGAGAATGAAAACAACTAACTAGATCTGTGGCACAGGTGTGTCATCCCAGCTGCCAGGGAGGCTGGGATGAGGCGGGAGGATCACACGTTCAAGTCCTGTTTGGCTACAGAACGAGTTCAAAGTCTTGGTAGCTGTGTGAGGCCCTGTCTCAATATAAAGACAAAAAAGGCTGGCGTTATAGCTCAGTGGTTGAGAGCTTGCCTAGCATATGCCAGGCCCAGGGTTCAAACCCAGGTCATAAAGCAAAAAACAACTAGCAAGCCTTATATAAAGCCTAATTATATAATCTGATGAAAGACAGTAATAAATGAATTGTACTTTATAGCTACATATTTGAAAGATAAATTAATGTTTATAAATTTGTTTCCACTAAGATGTTAGTAAAAGCAAGTGACTATTTAGTATTAGACTTTACTTATGACATTAACAAATCTATGTTTTATGAAGTTCTCTAGTGAGAAATGGATGCCTTGAGGGTCACAAATTCAACTGTTGCTGATTCATTTTCTGTACTATGAAAGGCAGGCCTTGCCAAAGACACAAAGGAAAACTGTAATGTGCCTTCAGTTCTCTGTAGGTAAATGCCAAACAGTATATATACATTTTCTTTTCTTCTGTGTGTATGCACTTTTGTGCTCAAGTGAATCTGCTCATAAGCCCCTGGGATCCAGGCATCCCCATATCCCAGTACTGGATGACAGGGATGTGTGGCCATGCCCAGCTTCTGTGTGAGTGTCACACATGAGGTCTCAGGTCCTCCTGCTTGTGCAACAGCCATCAGATCATCCCTCACCCCTTGGTGTACTCTTTTTAAACTACCCTCCATGGACATCAGATGTGTCCCTAGCGGCAGCAACATGTCACCACTCAACAGGCACCCTGAATTCACAGCCCAAGGCCAGCAAGCCTGGCAATGCATGACAAACTCGCAGCTAAGACTCAAGGAACAGGACCACAACAGCAGATGCTCTGAACAGTCGGGACACACACCGTGGACAAAAAGGAAGGGCGGTCTGCAAGTGGCATAAGCCAATCACACAAAATCACTGGGAAATTCCACGACACAAGGATGCACAGCAGACCAAGTCAGAGAAGGGAGAGCACAGTGGTGAGTGCCAGGGGCCGGGGACAGCGGTAGAGACAGAGTGTGTTTAAAGGACATACTTACGGTTTTGTAAGACAAAAGTTCTTAAGGTCTGTTTTACAACACACATCTGTTTAATACTACCAAGCTACATTTAAAATGGCTAAGACGTGATTTTCCGTTATATGTTCTCACTACAATCATAATTTTTAAAAAAATAAAAACTAAATGAAAGGGAAGACAGGCTCAACAAAAAACATCTTCTACAAAGCTTGCAGAGGGTCAAGTGGCAGCCGTATGGGAACAGGAAAGGCCAGGGTCCCGTGTCTCACAGCTGTGCCCTCTTCATTAAACAACAGATGAACACGGGGGAGGTGTGCGCACTTCCTCCCACTCCTCGTGAGTTAAAGCCCGTGAGAGCTGGGTGCAGACCACACTCTGTGCTTGCCGTGTACCTGTGCTGAGGAAGCATTCTGTCCAGGGTGTGAAACATGGGGAGTGCATTTCACTGGGTAACCTTAAAAGCCCTACACTAGCTTCACCCCACTGTCCAAATAGGAACAGCAGAAGCTAAAAGAAAAAAGCCAACCCAGCTCTGATCCGTTAATGGGACAAATGAGAGCAGAGTGAAGATTGTGCTTTAAAAACCCACAGGCCTTTATGGGTAATTACACTGATGGGCACGTACTGACTTTCAGCATTACAAGTCACAGCAAGGTTATCAGGGGGCCTAAAAACACAAGCTGCAGTGCTTAGCCAGTGGTCTCCACTTACATTTCATAGACAGTTAAGGTAAGAAAAAGCCAATGACATGACTATTACCTCATCTGACTCAAAGTCAACTCCCTTGGCTGTCTGGTTCTGGGACATCCGTTTGCTAGATGCTGTGCCTGGCCACCTGAGGAAGAGAGAAAAACCAAGAGGGAATGAGAACACTGCAAAAATGCACTACTAGTTATACGTGTTTAATCCCATAGCAACCACTGAGTAGAAACAACACACAGTTCCCTTTAGTACATACAATAATTTTACGTATCTATGTGCACTAAGAGATAATATACTACATAGACACAGTGTGTGTGTATGTGCATCCTACAAGCTCTATTTCTCTGAGGAGTCCTAAGAACAGCACTACCTATTTCTCAATTAGTGAGTGGTTTTACCATAAACATTTTCTAATAAACAAAAAAACCTTAATGGTAAGAAAACCATTTTCTAGCTATGTTATCCCTTCTGCACCTAAATTCCCTCATCTGTCAAATGGGGAAATGTTGGTTTTTTTAAAGAGCTATGTGCTACTACACTTAAGCACTAGGCCATGGTCTGACATGTTAGCACCACCCAAGTGCTGACTTGTATCACTACTGTAGGGACCAGGTCCCCTTCACAGCTGCACAGAATCTTGGGACAAGCTCACTGCTCTCCAGAGCATCTCCGCCACATCCCACAACACTTGTTCTCTTCCATAAGCACTCACAATCAAGGGTCTGAATCACAACATTTCACACAAAATTTTGAACTAATTCAATCATCCTTAATGCAGTTGTATGTGTTCAACCCCTTTCAGGACAATTTAAGTCACCTAAGTCTGCAGTCTTATCAAAATCTGTTATGTACCATCAGACCTAATAGAACATGAAAACAGTAAGTATTAACAAAAGAAAAGGGATGCCGGGCGGTGGTGGCGCACGCCTTTAATCCCAGCACTCGGGAGGCAGAGCCAGGCGGATCTCTGTGAGTTCGAGGCCAGCCTGGGCTACCAAGTGAGTCCCAGGAAAGGCGCAAAGCTACACAGAGAAACCCTGTCTCGAAAAACCAAAAAAAAAAAAAACAAAAAAAAACAAAAAAAAAAAAACAAAAGAAAAGAGGGCTACAGATGATTTTCTTTTTAAGGAAAATACATACATGATATATATGTACCAGGTACATACAGTGTCCAGAGGCCAGATGAATTCTCCTGGAACTGAAGTTACAAATGGCTGTGAGCTAACATGTGGATGCTAGGAACCAAACCGGGTTGTCCACAAGAGCACCAAGGACACTCAACTAGCGAGCTATCTCTCCAGCCCCCTTGATCATTTTCTACATAAGTAGAAATTGCTGTGGGATGTTCTGTATGGCAAATGTGTTGCTAATTAGTCAATAAATAAAACACTGATTGGCCATTGGCTAGGCAGGAAGTGTACACGGGACAAGGAGGAGAATAAAGCTGGGAAGTGGAAGGCTGAGTCAGAGAGACACTGCCAGCCGCCACAATGAGAAACAGCATGTGAAGATGCCGGTAAGCCACGAGCCATGTGTCAAGGTATAGATTAATGGAAATGGATTAATTTAAGCTGTAAGAACAGTTAGCAAGAAGCCTGCCATGGCCATACAGTTTGTAACCAATATAAGTCTCTGTGTTTACTTGGTCGGGTGTTTACTTGATAGAGATTTGTCCTGACTGTGGGCCAGGCAGAAAAACTCTAGCTACAAATGGCGCCCAATGTGGGGCAAGAGTTTCCACCTAAAAACTGAAAAAAAAAAAAAAAAAAAGAATCTAAAACGGAGCTAAAAACAGCTTCCTAATTGTCTCTCTCAAATGAGCGGCAGCTGCTTGTTTGAGCTACTTGTGGGTTCCTAGCGTGCATGCTGGATGGGCAGTATGGCGGGAATGAGGCCTCTGCAAGTGGCACATTAAGCTGCATGGTGGATTTAGCCTTTGCTAGTACAAAACAAAAAAAGAGGTTTTGGGCTACACACTGCTTGGATAAAAGCATAGACCCACGACAGCTCCCAGAGCCGGTGGTAAAGTACCACGGCCATGTTGGGAAGCTGAGGTGGGCAGAGCCAGCAGCCACAGCTGCTACAGTTTAAAGCAATAGATTCACAATAAGACAGATTCAGATGTAATAGTTTACAATGTGTGTAAAATATATGTAGGCTTGAAAGAGACAAAAAAGGTGATATATAAAGTTATATAAACAAATACATAGTTTTAAAAAATAAAGTCTTTAAAGAGACAGTAAAATTAATATAAAAAATAAGCCACGTAAAGATGAGTATTACACCGAGAATCTGGATTGTGTTGTCTTTGGGATTTTTAACTGCAGAAAAACATTTGATTGTAAAAGCTGTTGAGTTATGCCAAAATGTATATTTTAAAGGTACCTTGACTTCAAAATTTGGATATAAGGATATGTTGCTTTGGAAAGGAGACTCTGCTTTTGTTCCCACAGAAAGCCAAAGGCTATGGATTTGTTCCAGATTAAGATACATCAGGTTTGACCAGCCAAGACCCCCTGAAAGGTCTCCGATGACACCATGGCCCAGATGATCCAACATCCAGAACAATTTGAAGGAAACTGGCTCAGACAATACAGCCTCATGGACTATTCCATAATCCTAAAATTTTCTTTGTGTCCCCATAAGATATAGTGCCCCCCTCCAGCAGGAAGTAGTAAGAGAAGCTACGCCCAAATTCCCAAATTATATGTAATTTTACTTTGTTAAGGTTAAAACCTTCCTTTTTGAAAAAAAAAAAGGGGGGGGAAGTGCTGTGGGATGTTCTGTATGGCAAATGTGTTGCTAATTAGTCAATAAATAAAACACTGATTGGCCATTGGCTAGGCAGGAAGTGTACACGGGACAAGGAGAAGAATAAAGCTGGGAAGTGGAAGGCTGAGTCAGAGAGACACTGCCAGCTGCCACGATGAGAAACAGCATGTGAAGATGCCGGTAAGCCACGAGCCATCTGTCAAGGTATAGATTAATGGAAATGGATTAATTTAAGCTGTAAGAACAGTTAGCAAGAAGCCTGCCATGGCCATACAGTTTGTAACCAATATAAGTCTCTGTGTTTACTTGGTCAGGTCTGAGGCTGTGGGACTGGCAGGTGATAGAGATTTGTCCTGACTGTGGGCCAGGCAGGAAAACTCTAGCTACAAGAAATTTTTATTAATTTTTAAGTAACAGTATTTGCCTAAAATGTTAATACATAAAATTGTGATTTTTAAATATTCCAAAGTGAGTCAATTAAGTATTCCAGAACTGAGTAAGTCTACATCAGCCTCTTAAGTACTCTAGAGTAACTCCATGTCAGCCAGGTAAGTACTCCAGAGTAAGTCCACATCAGCACATATGTACTTCAGAAGAGGTCCAGCCACCCACGTAAGTACTACAGAGGAAGTCCAATCAGACATGTAAGTCCTCTAGAGTAAGTCAACATCAGCCACTTAAGTAATCTAGAAGTCTAGTCAGATACATAAGGACTATAGAGGAAGTCCAGTCAGTCACATTAAGTACTCTAGAGGAAGTCCAACTAGACACATAAGTACCCCAGAGGAAGTCCAGTCAGACACAAAAGTACTCCAGAGGAAGTCTAGTCAGACACAAAACTACTCTAGAGGAAGTCCAGTCAGACACATAAGTACTCTAGAGGAAGTCCAGTCAGACACAAAAGTACTTCAGAGGAAGTCTAGTAAGTCACAAAACTACTCTAGAGGAAGTCCAGTCAGTCACATAAGTACTCCAGAGGAAGTCCAGTCAGCCACATAAGTACTCCAGAGGAAGTCCAGTCAGCTACATAAGTACTCTAGAGGAAGTCCAGTCAGTCACATAAGTACTCTAGAGAAAGTCCAGTCAGTCACATAAGTACTCTAGAGGAAGTCCAGTCAGCTACATAAGTACTCTAGAGAAAGTCCAGTCAGTCACATAAGTACTCTAGAGGAAGTCCAGTCAGCCACATAAGTACTCTAGAGGAAGTCCAGTCAGTCACATAAGTACTCCAGAGGAAGTCCAGTCAGCCACATAAGTACTCTAGAGGAAGTCCAGTCAGCCACATAAGTACTCTAGAGAAAGTCCAGTCAGCCACATAAGTACTCTAGAGGAAGTCCAGTCAGTCACATAAGTACTCTAGAGAAAGTCCAGTCAGTCACATAAGTACTCTAGAGGAAGTCCAGTCAGCTACATAAGTACTCTAGAGGAAGTCCAGTCAGACATATAAGCACTCCAAAGTTCCTATCAGCCTTTTCATGTGTTTGACACAGCTCCATGTACATAAAGCACAGAAAAATTTATATAGCAATAAACAAAGCCGAAATCCAGAATTAACAAAAGCATTCTCTATTACTGAGAAGACAATCTTTCCTGAAGAAGGGAGCTGGGTAATAAAGACAAGAAGACATGAATCACAGGCTATTTTTCAGAAGAATACACACAGCAATGCTGAATCATACTATTATTTTTCATTTCTAATATTATGCAGATGAAAAGAATTCTATTTATCCTCTCTAGCATAGAAAGGTATATTGCCACGGAATTCTGGATCATTATACTTTTGTTTTTGAAGGAGGTCCCTGGCCTACCTTTGATCAGCCTTGGAACTGGTAGGAAAAATGTCATCTTCATCAGATTCATCCACCTCAATAGTCTACAGAAGGGAGAAAACAAAGCAACGAGTTCATCCCAACATATGAATTCAATGATAAAATATCAAGACGCACATGTAGATACGTGTACAGACAAACTACACAAACGCTTGCAGTCAGCACAAAGCTCAGCCGTGTGTGTGTGTGTGTGTGTGTGTGTGTGTGTGTGTGTGTGTGTGTGTGTCTCAGTGATAGAACAATGTCTAGCAGTGAGGTCTGATCTCCAGATCAGGGAGAAAAAGACCCATCAAAGTCCCTCTTCCTTCATAAATGTAATTCACTGCTCCAAGGCCCACTTCTCTCCAGGGCTCCTAAAGGACACAGAATGCCGAGTGACTTACACAAGTGCTAATGCATCCCTGCCCTGCAGCTTTCTTCCAGGTTCTGACAAAGTGATGGACCTTCAGTATTTCAGCTCCAAGATTTTCTTTTCTTAAGTAGCCCAGGCTAGTTTCAAACTTGCAATCTCCTGGCTTCTGCCCACTGAGTGCCGAGATTATTGATTTGTGCTACCAAACCCACTTATCAGATCCAATTTTAAATAAGGTATCAGGTCAAGAAGTAGCAGATAGGTAGATATTAAGTGTTAGGAGCCAGCAAAGATATACGTAATTCTATCATGCTCTATGGTTTGTGTTATCTTGATATGTGACAGGTATGTGCTGTGTTTTCACCTAACTAGAGTGCAGATGAGGAAGGAGCCAAGGACAAAACTCTAAAGAGCAGCATGCAGGTCAAGGGCTCTGCTACACACCTGCAGGGCACAGGATGTGCCTTCCCCAAGCAGAACTACCTGGCACAGGAAGAAGCGTTAGGACTTAAGATACGTGGATTCCGACAGTGAGACAGCAGGTCAGACCTGTCCTGAATTCTCTTTCAGAATCCCAAGGGGCAGCAAGGCCCATGTTAAATCTGTAACGGGACACAAGGGTCCCGAGACTTTCTCTGCTCAGTCTTTAGTCCTCACCAGTATGAAAAGAACACCTCCACTCGAGGAACACACCTGTGTCAGGGTGTAAAGGTAGGGCCTTTAGTTCGGCAGTGTTGCCCTTTAAAATGCTACCATACACACAAAACTAATGGATTTCTAATAATGTGAACCATTGGGTTTTGCTGTTGGTTTTAAAAGAGCCTAAACAATCATCAAGTTCTCACCAGTGTTGATGTTCACACTTCGTCCCCATTAGGAAGTCCATAACTCAGAAAACAGATTATTAAAATCAAATCTCTAGCAGTTTTCTTACCTCTGAGTAATTCTTCGTGGCAATGTTTCTGGAAGGCTGCTGTCGAGTAGATCTGAAAGCTATCATGGAAAAGATGAAATGCCTGTTACACAGTTCTCAAAACAACTCAAAAAACATCTGCTCACTTCCTCAGCTGAAGGATTTTAAAGTCCTACCTACAAAAACCTGGAATGATCAATTAGAAAATGATTTATATATTCTGGAGTCTGAAAAGCTGTGAGACTATATCCACGTGAAGCACACAGAGTCCGCCTATCTATCTCACATTTTCCCAGCTTGTTCAAATACAGGAACAAGCAGGATTCACACATACACTCGCCTCAGAAATACTTCATAAAACACACCTGGGAGATGAAGACTTATCACTAGCCATCCCACCCTCGCAGCTGACGCAGGTTCCCGAGGCCTCACTAGCTCTCACTCCTCTTGTAGCCACACTGGGCACACGAGAACACAGAGGGAGTTCAATGATTCATATATCCTTGACACCCTGATAAAACTTCCCTTAAACCCTTCCATTCTGCTTTACAGAAACCTGAGCTTTGGCTAACCTGTCCCTTCTTGTCACTTGACATCAAAACTTCCAATAGATCCAAACACCTGGCTGAGGTCCGTTTTCTCCTAAGCACATCCAACATAGCTTCTCCAACACAACTTCCACTCTCAACAGGGCAAAGACAGACATTTAAAAGCCAAGGTATCCTTCAGAGTGGAGCCTTTCTACCCAGCCCAATGTCATTACTGCTCAAGCTTCCCACCTCACATTCCTGTCGGATCCTGTGCTGTCTGAGAGGAAGGTGAAAGGCAGGCACCCAGGTCCCATCTGCTCTCTCATTCACTGGCCTCACCCCACTTGCTAAAATGGAGAAACAGGGCAAAGGAACAGAAAGCCGGGGAGCATGGTGCTTTCAGAGAAGGCTCTGTCAGTACTTACTAACAGTCCCCAAATCCTGAGGTCCTGGAAATCAAGAAAACTTTCTTTTGATCCTGAGTGGACAGCAAAGGATGAAGGGATGCTTATGAAACCAGTAACGTTACCAACGACACACTAGGCTTTATAATGAAGGCCATGTGCTTCAGCAGTTCAGAGGTCTGGCCCTGGAGCCAGACCCATTCTGACTTCCAGCCACAACTGCTGCCAGGTTCCTTAGCTTAGTCTCAATTTCCCCACCTGAAAAGCAGTGCCAGTAGCTCACACTGAAAACCACTGAGAGGATAAAGAGGTGCTTAATGCAAATTGCTTTGGCAAGCGCCTGGCAGGAAGCAGGCTTCCATACACAGAGCTATTAGCATGAAAACGAAGGAGGGGCTCAGGGCAGTAAATCACACAGAAAGGCAGTGGCCATGGGTGTTTTTTATCTGCTCAGTCACCATCCTCTTCTGACTAACTTGGGGGGGGGGGGGACGACACATCTAGCTGCCAACTCTTATTTATAGCATTTAATTTCTTCTTTTCCCAACAGCAAACAATCTTGTGTTCCATGGAGCTCGCCTAATTTCACCTGTCCACTGCTATGCCTACAGTGGACATCTAGAAGAACAATTTCAATGATGCATCTTCCTGGGGTGCTGATGGCCAACACCTCTAGGTTAAAAACACCATATGCATATATACATGTAACCATTAATGAAAAAAAAATTTGAAAGAACATGAGGGGGTATAGGGGAGGGTTTGAAGGGAGGAAAGGGAAGGGTGAAATGGTGTAATAAATACAAAAAATAAAAGAAAAAAACATGAAAGATAGAAATATGAAAAAAATTCACCAAACTTAATGTGATAAAACCGTTTTGTGTATCCATGCTAAAAAAATCAGTCATGTCTCGAGGAACAAAGGAGACTAATGGGATCGAGGAGGGTGACAAGGAGGTGGAGGCGGGGGATGTGCTGAACAGCTAGACGGGGTTCAAGAGCACAGCAGAGTGTCTGAGGGGATGACAGCTAAGGCTTTTCTAGACACAATGAGACACATCTCTATGAACTCAATGAATCCTAAACAGGATAGAGAAGAACATCATATTTAGATTTCATCTGGCAAAGCTGCACAAGACCCGAGTCAGCAAGCTAGGGGAAGGAGAGGTTACTAGGAAAAGGCAGCAAGCTTAAGTAAGAGCTGATACCTTAGCAACAATGGAAGTAGGAAGAGACACTTTAAATAATTAAGTTGATCATACACACAAAAAAGCACTCTTTTTCTGCATGCCACTGTTTCCTTTTTTATGCAGTAATAATTTTTTTCTAAGTACCTACTGGTGCACCAGGCATTGAGACCCAATTGTTTTACCAGGCAGGTTTATTACCTCAGCTTAGTCCTCATGCACACTGAGAAGGTCCGAGGACATCCTATCAGGAAATGACTTCTGCCGCATGCTTCTCTCATCCTCACCCACCCTCGCTGCCCTCATTTCTCTATGTATTTGGGAATCTGTCAGAAGGGAAGTGAAGCTATGCTGCGGAAGTTAACAATCCATTAAAAAGTTAGAAAGCTCCAATAACTCTGATGCGCGGCAAAGATTTCTCAGTTTTTCGTGGTGTTTTCTCAGTAGCGTAGAGATCTATCTACTAGAGCTTGGCACGAGCAAGGCCATCGCTTACTGCCAGGCAGCATCTCCAGCCCTAAGAAATATCTCTAAAGAATAATTCACCCTGTCATCGCAACAGCTACTGATTACAGCGAATGCGCTACCAGTGAGAGTCACTAACGAGGCCCCTTTACCTCTCTGTGCCGGGACTTACAAACGTGTCACCACGGTCTATACTCACCGTCTAGAATGGACATATTTCTAGACGTCGATGTTGTGGCCTTTGAGCCCCTGCCTTGAGCAGCCGTCTCCAGCCCAGTGTCTGCAAGTAGAATCACAGGGTTCAGTAACAGTCCCTTGGCAGCTCAGTGAGCACAGCGCAGGAGGAAAGCTCAGCAACGAAGCATGCAGTGTGGGTGAAGGAGCCCCAGAGCCTGCGGGTCAGACTGAGACTGCGCTTAGTCACTCTGGTCCTCCTTTACAGCTTAAGGACACACACTGTAAATGTAAAGATGATAAAACTAATCATGGACAGACTCTTCAGAGCTCTTGGTTGGTTGGTTGGTTGGTTTTTGAGACAGGGTTTCTCTGTGTAGCCCTGGCTGTCCTGGAACTTATTATGTAGACCAAGGGGACCTCAAACTCACAGAGACCCACCTGCCTCTGCCTCCCAAGTGCTAGGATTATAGGTATGCACCACTATGCCCAGCTCTTCAGAGCACTTATATTAAGTCACAATTTATGGTACCAGCTCATATCCTCACAGATACTCTTTAAAATTTTTTATTTGCCGGGCGGTGGTGGCGCATGCCTTTAATCCCAGCACTTGGGAGGCAGAGCCAGGCGGATCTCTGTAAGTTCGAGGCCAGCCTGGGCTACCAAGTGAGTCCCAGGAAAGGCGCAAAACTACACAGAGAAACCTTGTCTCGAAAAAAAAAAAAATTTATTTATCTCTTATCTTTATGTGTATGTGAATGTGTTTATGTAAGTTTATGTGCCCCACATGTATCAGGATCCTGTAAAACAGAAAAGGGCATAGGATCCCCTGAAACTGGAGTTACAGACAGTGTGAGCTGCTGTGTAGGTTCTGGGAATTGAACCCAGGTCCTCTAGAAGAGCAGCCAGTGCTATGAGCCCCTGAGCCATCTCTCCAGCCCTCCCATGGGTAAAGATTCAATAAAGACAAGTAAGAACTGTTCCTAGTGACAGATTTATGGATCACACCAGGAAGTCACTGGGTGGCCATGTTCTGTCATCTGGGCCACCTCAGGACAACAGTGCCAGCGACAATAACAGTTATGCTGTGACTGCCTTTAGAAATCAAGTTGTTTAGTTTTCATTTTCAAACAAGCTCCTGGAGACTCTAAGCACTGTTTCTTCTGATAGTAGCAGTGTTTTTATGACCTGGAGTTGCAGTTTGCTAGCCATTTTCCTTCATTCACATTTCTGTCATTCATGCTCTCCATCCATGAGAAGTGCAGAGTGAGGCTCTTAATTATAGCTTAGAACAACTAAACCCTATGGTGCATGCGGCCAGTTACAATTCACCTGACCAAGGGTGCATGTCACAGCTGCACTATAGCAGCTGTGACACATCACGGAAATAAGTAAAGAATTGTTTTAGAAACCAAACCTCATTCATAATTCAACTCTGACCAAAGGACACGATTTGGCACTCCTCTTCTAGCTTTGCAAGTCTGAAGTGTTGAAAGGCAAAGATGAAAGCTGACCTCGGCCTCTCTGGGACCCTCCTCTTGGTGCGGCGCTCTGCCCTCGGCCTCCTCTTCGCCCTCGGCCCCGGCCCCGGCCTCTGCTCGGCACTGCCGCCGACAGGCTGTCATCAGAGTCATTCGCCGTCTGTTCTGTTCCATCACAACTCAGGTCGTCAGCACTGAAGGCCGAGGCGGAGTTCTCTGACTGCTGCGATCTGAGGGCCCGGGCCCTGCTCATGGCCTGTGCAGCAGGGACGGCACATCAGTAGAAGCAGCATCTTCCTCACCACTCATCCAGTCACAGGACAGGCATCCAATACTGTCCATACTATACCCACTAATACTGTCCTGCACACCGAGTGTGCTATACAAGCGGAAAGGACTGTTCTACCAATCACATTCAATTACTTGCACTACAACCTGCAGGGGACCTCTTACAAGGGTCTAAGGAACTCAGTTTGTAGTCAGCACTTGCAGAGCCAGAAGCCATGCTGAAGATTGCTCCACACCCTACACAAAGCTTGTAAAGATGATCATGAGCTTCGTTTTCAGAATGAGCTCAGAAGAGGAAGAGGAGGAGGAGGAGGAGGAGGAGGAAAGGAGAAAAAAAAACACTTGCAAAAATAGCTCTACCTCTGAGAGGTGAAATTTTAGGGTTCATTTATTTTCTTTCTTATTTTTCAATATGACATTTCCCCCTAAAATAATACTTTCATACTCAGAAACACATGAATAATAAGTAATCTTATAAACTGTTACAAAAAAAGGCTTCTGAGAAAGAATTAACATCTTAGAATAAAGAATATCCACTTTCTTCATTTTGTAAGAAATCCAGAAAAGACAAATTTGAGATTTAGCCAAACACTCTAACTCTAAAATGAACAGATTTTTCATTAAAAATAGAATGAAAGCAAGTTGTGCCCTGACCTCTTCACCAAATCAGTCAAAAATATAACAAAGGGAACAAACCCAAAATAGGTTTTTAATAAAACTAGAAAACAATTCAAGCCCACAAACACTGCCTCTGAAGAGCAGTTATTAAATCCAGGCACCTGGGGGAAGCTGAGAAGTGAGATGTCTCAAGTGCTGAAACACAGCTCCCCCAGCCGCTACAATTATCTTTCTTACCTAAAAAGCAAGTTGTGTCTAAGAGAAGGAGCCCAGAGAATTCTCCTGCTCCAGTAGGACACCACTGGAATGAGAGGGAAGATGTGTGGGCAGAAGGCAGGCAGGCCAGGAAGGGAGTGCTGGGTGAAGTTGCAGGACACGGGGTAGGAAGGAGGTAGGTTAACTCAGTTTCCACAGGTTAGGAAGGCTCAGGAGATGCATGGCTCAGTAGACAAAGTTAGGATCTGAGCTGAAGCCCCAGCAACCATGTGGAAGCCACTCACAGTGATCCACACTTAGGATTCCAGCACTGGGGAGGCCCAGACTACTTGGAGCTCCAGGCCACCAAGACATGCTGTCTTGTGGGGGGGGGGGGGGGGAGGGGGGGGATGGCTTGCTTGGTAAAGTGTACAAGCGTGAGGACCCAAGTTTGGGTCTCCAGAACCCACATGAAAAGCTGGGTACCACTGCATGTGTCTAGTGTCCTAACACTGGGGAAAAGGCAGACAACAATCTCGGGAGCTGGCTAGCCCAGCCAGCTCAGTGCAATCAGTGAGCTCCAGGTTCAGTAAGAGGCCCTGTCTCAAAACATCAGGCGAGACTCGGAGGAGGATGCCCTATGTCGATCCCTGGCAGACACCCGGAAGGTAGCACCGAAGAGAGACATCCAAGATTGTTCTCTACACACACGTCCACACGTGCAAACACAAGGCTAAGACAAATAAGTAACTTGTAATGCAAGTCCTGAAAACAACCTAAAGAGACCCAAGAAAAAGAGATGGCATCGACAGTCATATTATACAAGAAATTTTTGAGAAAATTATTTGAAAACACCATCCAGGAGCTGGAAAGATAGCTCAGAGGTTAAGAGTGATGGCTGTCGATGCAGAGGACCTGGGTTAGATTTTCAGCACCCACAAGGCAGCTGACAACCATCAATAGTGCCATTTTCAGGTAGTACAACTCCCTCTTCTGGCCTACCTGGATACCAGGCGAGCTTGTGATTCACAGACATACATGCAGACAAAACACCCATACACATAAAGTTAAACAAACAAACAAACAAACAAACAACCACCAAGAAAGTTTTACAGGTGAGCTAGGCAAATTTCCAAAGAACAGAGCTCACTGCTATTTCAGCAGAGCTGAAGCACAGAATAAATGCCCAGTTCCCCAAAGGCAGCCCAACAGGACACAGACACAGCGCTGACATACAAAGAGAAAACAACCGAACCGGGCTTACGAATACAGCAGAGTCCAGGAGTACCCAGGCATGTAACTAACAGGTTTACAGTGTGACAGCAGGACAGGCAACACAGGGTGACATTAACACAACCCCACAGACAGAATGCAGAGAGGAAGCCCACGTTCTCCCTCCCCAGATGCCAAAAGGCTTTAACTTTCCACTAGTCCTGATTTAAGCCAACAGTCTTCAGGAACAGGTGAATATTTATTCTACATGAGAAAAAACACTAAGTATGAAAAGGAAAGGAGAGGGTAGGGGGAAGAGAGAGGGAGGGAGAGAGGGACGCAGAGAGAGAGGGAAGGAGGAAAAGGGGGGAGAGGGAGGGAGTTATCCTCCACCCCACTATAAGCAGGTGCTCCACATGCATACTTTATAAACATTAAAAAAAGCTGCCCATTGGGGATTTAGCTCAGTGGTACAGCACTAGCCTAGCATGTCCAAGGACCCAGGTTCAGTTCTCAGCTCCAGGAAATGGGTGGGGGAAATACTCACTGTTAAGAAACAAACACGGCACCAAGAAAGAAGACCTTGCCCCTAAGATGCACAAATATCAATCTGTAGTACCACAACATGATGAGAGGGCTGTGGGGAATATGCACTCATGGACACCAGTGATTAGAGGCAAGCAAGTACCACACCTCTACAGTAGCAGCGATAGCCAGCAGCATTTAAAAGCCCAATGTCCTACTGCGATGCTTATTTTTGAGTGGCCAACCACAATTTCTGAATTGTCTTTTTTTCTTTTTCTAAATACCACCTTTATTTTCATTTTCTTAATTATTATAGTCAGTATTCTAATTCACCATTTCTGTGCAACAGCTCGAAATTTACTGACTCTAGGATTTATTCATCATCTCAAACTGAAACTCCCCCAAGTCCCTGAGGACCGCTGTTCTGCTCCAGTCCTATGACTTCATTGTCCATTTGAGTGGCTTTTTCCCACTCAGTGTGCATTCAGACTTCATGCACAACGGCACATGTGTTAAACTGTAATGATGTGCTAACATTCCCTTGCAGAATACATCTTGCTTATCCAATGGGCTATTGACAGACACCTGGCTGTGTCTAACCTGACTACTGTCAATCACACTCTAAGAGCACTGCCATGAGTATCCATTTGAGACTCTATTTCCAATCCCTTGGCTGTGTACTTAAGCTGGAATGTATGGGGACCACATGGTAAGCCTGTGTCTGATCTCTCTTAGGAAAGGCCATATTGCTTTCTGCCCCAATGACACCAGGTCCACCTACCAGGAGGTACAGGGCTCCACGCTCTCCACACAGGTGTCAGTACTCATACTTGTTCTTCCTGTTCATATTCTCACCTCTCTCCCTGGGTTTCATTCTTGCTTCTCTAATGTGAGTGGTGCCATTTCTCTGCATGATGAACACTTAGAATCCTAAGTGCTGGTGGAGCACTTGAATACCTTTGAAAAGATGTATCCAAGGCTCTTGTTCATTTTTAAGTTGCTGTTATTGTTGAATTTTAGAAGCCTTTTTTAAAGCAATGTAGACACCAACTTCTTGTATGTATAATTCATAAGTATTCCCTTCCATCCTGTGAATCCCCTTTTACTCTGGATGGGGCTCAGCATCACATTTTGAAAGGGTGTACCAATCCCATCTAAATTCAGACAGGACCTAAGAATTTATCAGCCAGAAAATCAAGGACTGTGCGCCAGACTAAGAATAGCCTTATATTTTTAAAGGATTCTAGTGCGTAGTATGGAGATCACGGTAGCCTATAAAACCCGATCTTTACTGGTCCTGGTCCTATGTTTCCAAGTCAACGTCTGTCTAAAGAAATATTTGAGTTTTTCCCATGTGAACAAGGAGCTCTATGGAATGTATTTTTTTTCCCTCTAAATAAAAGGACTAATACTTCTATTTGTCTCTTAAAATAACTGAAGCATGGTACTAGGATTCATATTCTGAGCTCAAAGATGCTGACAAAGCTGTGAATTACATCTTGGGAAAGTGTCAACTCTATTACTCAAATCCTAAGTAGGATGCTGAGGGTGAACACTTGGTCAGCACCCTATACATTCTGGAAGTGCTTACTGCTATGGTTTAATATGCTCTTGTTAGAAAATGTTGTATGTATATTTCTAACTAATAAAATATCACCATGCTCTCCAGACTTCAGTGCTACAAACGTCATCCACAAAGTCACACATATCAACAGCATGGTCACTGCATCATGACGTCAGCCCTCATGAATGGATTAACCTATTCATGGGATTGGTGGATCCCTGAGTTTTACAGGAAGTGGTTCTGTTATGTAGGAATGAAAGCTAGCACATTCACTGCCTCACTGTGCCATGCCATCCGACACATCAGAACCCTGAAGGAAGACTCTCATTAGATGCTGGCACCATGTTCTCTGGCCTTCCCAGCTTCCAGTACTGTGAGCTCAAAAAATTTCTATAGTTTATAAATGATGTGGTCTTAGGCATTTTGATACAGCAACAGAAAACAGACTAAAAAGCTCAGGAAATCCTGTTACCTGTAAATGTTTTAAAAATACAGCTAAGTTTTAAGTTGATTTTATTCCTCTGAAGGACTCCCATTTGAAATGTTACATTTCCATAGAAAGTATTTACAATCCCTATTACTTATTTATTTCTTTTTATTGGTGATAGGGATGAATCTCACACCCTCGCAGACGCTAGGTAGGCATTCAACCACTGACCTATGCCCTCAGCCCCAGCTCTTATCCCTTTAAAAAGACTAATAAGAAACTAAGGTTAGTGGCTTCAATCCCAAAGGACTCAATGTAAAAAGTATTTTCATTATATGTTCAGTTAAAAGGGGAACCGAGATTAACCAGATGATCTAAGAAGCAGGAAATATTTCTTTCTAGCACACTCTTTTCTATTTTAAGAGCACCCTGTAAGATTAATACAAATGGAATAAACGTAAGTGAACCAACCCTAACTAGTTGTTTTCCCCTTAAATTTCAGAGCACAGCCTATGAAGAGCACAGCAGGTGCATCTGGGCAGACAGCCAGCACTGAGTTTGAAGGGCTTGGAGGTTTCTGATTTTAACCGCTCACTAGTCATGCAAAATGTCATGATGACCTGGACCCTGGAAAAGACACTGGCTGGCACAAAGTCAAGAGTTCAAGGCAGGAACATGTTCAAATTCCAGTTCTACCATGTGACCTTGAGTCTGGTCTCAGTCTCCTCATTTGTCAACTGGGAGATGACAGTGCAAGCACAGTATATACCAAACATAATAAATATCTCCTTCACACACCTCACTGGCTGCACAGGAAACTCTGTGGTCAGAGACCAGACCTCTTCCATACGTGTACTCCTAGTAAAAAACAGGATGCTCACCACAATAGCCACAAAAACTGCCAATGGAAAGTAATCTAGACAAAACCTCAGGAGTCAATAATGTGTGAAATAACCATGAAATGGTGGCAGTAATCAAAACATAAACACACAACCAGAAAACTAGAGTGTACACTTCAATCCTGATTTCAGCACGCACTAGACGGAAGCCCGGAACTTCAGTAAGCAGTACCAAAACTTCTTTTCCTGACACTCAAGGAGACTGAGGATTTCAACGTTCCAACTCAGACAGAACTAGATGTCATTTTCATTAGTGAGGACTCTGAGTCTGCCCCCTCACACGTACAAATACATTCCAACAAGGGCAGAGGAGAGAAGGGCAATGAATGACAGCCACACACTTGTCACTGACGTGAGCTGAGCTCCAATCAACCAGGGCGGCCAGAGGCTTCACTCCCAGCCACACACCCTTGGGCGAGCTGTCCAAATATACCCACTGGCTCTTCTGGTTCACAAACCAACCTATGGACACAATACACTACAGCCAGAAAATTACCTCTCGAACTTCATCGTCTTCTTCGTTGGTATTTCTCTGTCTGCTTTCTCTGAAACGCCGGACCTAGACCACAATAAAGAAAGTTAGAGCCGGGCGGTGTTGACGCATGCATTTAATCCCAGCACTCAGGAGGAAGAGGCAGGAGGATCTCTGTGAGTTGAGGCCAGCCTGGTCTACAGAGCGAGATCCAGGAAAGGCACATAGCTACACAGAGAAACCCTGTCTCGAAAAACCAAATGTCTCGAAAAACCAAAAAAAAAAAAAAGTTATTAAAAAAAACAAAGTTAGACACTGTGTATGTCCTCACAGCAGAGCCAATCAGAATACAGGTGACAGAAGGACAGAGTCATGGGCAACTTGATGGTTTTTTGGTCTGTGCAACTGAAAGACTGAAGCATTCACTAGAACTCTACCGGGAGAGCAGGACAGAGAATGGGCGTTTTGCTTGGGAGATCTGTTCATCATATACAAGGAAGACACTGTGAGCTGTGAACATCTGGAGCTCAGAGGAAAGGCTTGGGAGAGAATTGTGAAAAGTCACCACCAAAGCCAAGAAGCTGAATTAAGTTGGAAAGCGGGAATGTAGATGGAGGGGTCCAAGGACTGAGCCCTGGAGAGTCTAGCTTAAAAGGACGGAGAGATGAAAGTTACTGGAAAGAAAATTCTCCATCAAGGAGCGAAGAAAGCAGCCTAATGTGTGGAGTCCTGTAAGACCTCTAAGTTAAAAGTGCCTCAATAAGAAGTCTGGCAGCAGTCAAAGTAGGTCCCTGACAGGGGAGCTGGTAAAGTGAGTCACAGAAAACCATGACAAGGGCAGCTTCACTGGAACCATGAGTCAAAAGCCAGCATGGGAGCCAGGCATGGTGGTACTCATCTTGAATCTCAGCACTTGGGAGGCAGAAGCAAGTGGATTCCTGTGACTTCAAGGTCAGTCTGGTCTACATAGTGAGTTCTAGGGCAGCCAAGACTACATAGAGAGACTTGTCTCAAAAAAAAAAAAAAAAAAAAAAAAAAAAGATCTGACACAGTAAGGCATGGTGCTGTGGGTACCAAGTGCTGTCATTCACATAGAATGCAGGTGGAGCAGGCACAACTAGAGGGCACCGAGTCAGGTAGGAGACAGACGGCTAGACATTGTTTTGATCCTCACAACCGTGGAGGAGACTCTATTATTCATCCACTTTACAGATAAGGCACAGAGAGCTTAGAGAATTCAAGGATCAGCACACAGGTAAGGCTTTTGACTCTGAGCACAGACAATGTAGTCCGGAGGCCATGCTCTTGGCTACCATGACATAGAGACACAAAGACACAGACACACACACTGTGCAGCTCAGAAGTCAGTGTCACTAAAGACAGAACAACCAAGCCAACACATCTAGAGTCACAGAGTGAGTGGCACTGGGTACACACATGCTCTGACTTGAACAGCACTTGGCATTGAAAATGCTATTTACATATAACACAGCAAAGCTTTAAGAGGGCCATGCTAAATGCATTAAGATGAGAGGTGAGGGACTGTGCTTACAAAATAGTGTTTGGCCTATAGAGAAGGTAATCCAAATCTGTAACCATGATGTCTGTCAGTATGTTTGGAACCTCCAAGCATCTACTCACACTCATGTGTGTGATGAAAATGAGTGTGTCAGTGAGTATGGCTCTGCATCCTTACAGTCCTGTCTGCCTGTGACATCATACTGAAAATACCTTTCCATGTCTTTCAAACACATACTTTGTTGTTTATTTGAGACAGGGTCTCATGCTGGCCTGAAAATCATTATGTACTGAGGATGGCCCTGAACTCCTGATCCTCCTACATCCACCTTCTAAACACAGGGGTTACGAGCATGCCACTGCACCTGACCAAACTCCTAATAGCTCACAGCTACAAAAACGTGCAGATTTCTACATGACAGTGCTCAGTGAGCCAAGGTTCCCAGCTATTCCCCACTGAGGACAGCACTAGCAGTAATTACTCTGTCTTGCGGTTTTCTCAGGACAATCCCCGGGGTCACACTATGGAAGGACTGCTCAGCTTCCCAGTGCCCACAGCCATGCTGCTCTCATGAAGCTGTTCCAGTATGTCTCTCCAGCAGCGCACTTACTGCCAGTTTCTGAAGTCAAACTGGACAAACAAAATCCATTCAATATTAATGGCCTTCGTTGACTGTGATTAAATACCACCTTCTCAAGCTTGTTAGACATTTCTATTTTCTTGTGAACTCTCTTTTCATGTCTTTTGTTCATGGCTCTACTGAAATGTTTAATGTTTTCTAAAGCTTTATATGAGCCTTTTAATACTATATTGAAAATGTTAGCCTTTTCTTTTCTCCATGTTCATACCCTTTAATTTTTCTTTTTGACATGCCAACATTTAAATTTCAATGTAACCGATGGAAGCCTTTTCTCTGTCGCTCCTTGACATGCAGAGGGTAACATGCTCTAGGTGAGACTCAGTCAAGACTAATGAAAAAGTGAAAAGTCAGCAAGTCTTCTCTGCAAGCTTTACTCTGAAGCACTCTCGGGAGCTCTTACAGACACTGTCTCTGGATAGAACCAACCTGGACTCAGCACCAGCCACATGTCAAACTCTACTGGGTGCTGCCGAGACATTGTCTAATTCACGCCTCATTTTATCCCCTCAACTTTATAGGTGAGGACACCAAACTAATCAGACTTAAACAGCGGTCAGTCAAACACAAAACAAAAGCTGGCAGCTACCTCTTCATCGATCTTGTCTTCCAGAGCATCGATATGGCGTTCCTTGAGAAACCGCTGTGTTTTCTCCAGCTGGTACTTCACTAATTCCTCGATGGCATCTTTCTCCTCCTTGTCCACAAACTCTTGAACTGCTTCACCCATCCCTCTTTCTGTCAGCAGTGAGAGCTGAACATTCTGCATAAGAAAACACAAGCTGCTCGATGCACAAGTTCCTCATGCAGTCACTATCCAAGAACGAAAATCCATCTGTTATGGGGAAGATAAGCTGGGGGTGGGGATCAGCAGGCAGCACTTGGCCAATGGCTAAAAAGTAAAGAGCCAGGAAATGGGAGGGCAGCCAAAGACAGCTGCGGCCTGAGAGGTCTACATGGCTGAGAGTCCCCAGAAAGAGCCCGGCATGACGACCAGAACGAGGCGAAACAAGCCGGGAGGCAAGATGATGGTTGTCAAAGTCTCCCACCTCACCCTGGGACCTCTGACTATGTTTGATGGTGACAAGTCTGAGGCTGCAGATGGCAGTGCGGCTGTTCATCATCTGACTGTAACTATGGAGACTGTGAGGGGCTCCAGGCAGCCCCATATAATCACAGGGCTTCAGAAAGGAGACGCGGGAGGCACAGGTGGGAAAATGGACAGAGATGCAACACTGCTGGCTGTGCACCTGGACAAAGGAGACTCAGCCAGGACAACTGAGGACTGCTAGAGACTGGGGAACGTTCAGAAATAGACTCTGTGAGTTCGAGGCCAGCCTGGGCTACCAAGTGAGTTCCAGGACAGGCTCCAAAGCTACACAGAGAAACCCTGTCTTGAAAAACTAAAAAGAAAAAAAAAGAAAAAAGAAAAAGAAAATGTGGTACATATACACAATGGAGTACTACTCAGCAGAGAAAAAAAATGACATCATGAAATTTGCAGGTAAACAGATGGAACTACAAAATAGCATCCTGAGTGAGGTAACCCAGACTCAGAAGGACAAACATGGTATGTACTCACTCATAAGTGGATACTAGATATAAAGCAAAGGACAATCAGACTGCAACCCACAGATCCAGGGAGGCTATAAAGCCGTAGGATGACTGTGGCTTATAGTAAGTTTTGGTTTTACCCAATCACTGGGCAAGCTTTAGTGAAACATTTCACTATTAGGATAAGAATCTGTACCGTATCAAGCTGATGAAAGAAAATGCTGGCCATACTTTCAGGAGGGGAGGTTAAAATCTTTTTAGAATATGGATTAGCCTATAGAAAAATGTCTGCCGTAAATCAAACAGTGAAGGGGATGATGAACAGGAATCTCACTTACACGACTTAAGTAAAACACAGCTTTCTGAACAGATGAAGATAGGTTTCTTCTGTATCCCAGAATCTAATCAATATTTATATGTATAATTCAGCTATTATTTGGCTTAAAGGGCTTATTGGGAAACGTTATCATTTTTACTATTTTCTACAGAGAAAATATTTTCCAGTTTCAAATAAACGTGGACTTTTGAATTATAAAAAAAAAGAGAGAGAGAGAGAGAGAGAAAGAAACAGACTCTCCCTCACAAGCGCGAGAAGGAACATGGCCCTGCTGACACCTTGCTTTCGGACCAGAGACCAGTGCCGTTTCTGACCTACACAACTGCCAGGTAACAGATTTGTGCTTTTTCAAATAAATATGACTAAAGAAGTCCAAGTAGCTTTACTATGGTTGTCTCGGAAAGAAAAAAATGTAACTAAAGTAAAAACTACATTCCCACATAAGATAGAAACTTAGATCAAGACTTACAACGGAGACCCAAGAGCAGCACAGTGCCATCAGTTGTTCTGTTAATTGTATCAGAATGTCCACCCAACACTCTGACACAGACTACCTCACACTGCGTACTTCAGAGACGCACCGTGGAGTCACTTTACTTAGGGATTGTACACACGCCACACTAAAATCTGCTGTCAGCCATGCTTAAAACTGTGAGCTGTAAGGAATTACCTTCTCTGCAGTCTGGAAATACTGCTTCACCAGGTCTTCTACTCTGAGTGTCGTTCCTTCTGAAGCAGGTTTTGTGATAAGTTTCCCAAAGTTGATCTCTTCACCTACAGGAAGGGGCCAGGAAGAAATAGCAGCTTCTATAACACACAAATAGTCAAACTCTCACCATCTCCTTGGTGGCTCCACATCAATTTTGAGGCAAAAAAGGGAGGGGCCTCAAATTTGCTAATTGTCTTGGTGTTATTTTGGGTTTATTTCCTTTTCCACACAGTCCATACACTCTTTCCCCATCTTTAAGGACCATGGTTACTGCCACTGTCCTCCTAAGATTGTCTCTAGACCCTTCCTCACCACATAACCCTTCAGGAAGTATGAGTCCAAACACTCTCACAAGAACAGAGACATCACTTGCTTCTTCCACTGTGACAGAAAGGGGATGGGCAGAACTTCCAGGGCCCATGATAAATCAGAGTACCCAAAAGGGCTGCTGACGTCACCACCACACCCCACCCCCAGTTCAAATAAAGGAAGCCACTTTCACTGACAATGCCTCTTATAGACTGGCTCTCAGCCCTGAGCACCTGTCAGCATTCTGTGCGAGCACTAGCAGGAAGTATGCTCAATGCACTTCTGCTGACTTCCTGTGCAGGGCAGTCAACCAAAGCGCAGCAGACACACAACAGTGCCTGCGATGCAGAGACACCACCTGGTGCACTGCATCTCTTGCCAGGTGGACAAATACCTTTTTGAGTTCCAGGAGCGTCAATACTTCTTTTAAATACAATGACTACTCTGCATTTGCCAGACACTGCGTTCAGGCCATTTACAAAACAAGTCCAGTTTTATGCATGAGGGATCTTAACAGTGGAGAAGCTATTAATTTACACCATGTCACATATGCAATCAAGTGGTCAAAATAAGAGACTTTCAGTTAAGACAAATCCACGTGACATCATTTCCACCAAACAACTCAAATTTAATAAAAAAGTATTCCCAGGCCAAAACCTACTGGGGATAAAACTCAAACAGGCCAAGGTTCTGTCAAGGAACCAACAAGAAGTAACTGACAGTTACTTGTGGGACAGTGCAGGCCCGAAGTCCCAGCACTCAGGACACTGGAGAAGGATCTAGAGTGTGAGGCCAGAGGCTACAGAAGAGCAAGTAAACAAACAACTAGAAAATACCCCAAATGCTCATTTTCAAAAGATAAAATATTCCCTTACATTTTTTTGTCTAACATTACAAATACTAAAATGTCTACTACTATCTTGCATTTATTTTACCAAAGACTGATTTACACAAATCCCAACAGAGCGTTCTTTAACTCTTTTTTTTTTTTTTTTTTTTTTTTTTTGGTTTTTCGAGACAGGGTTTCTCTGTGTAGCTTTGCGCCTTTCCTGGAACTCACTTGGTAGCCCAGGCTGGCCTCGAACTCACAGAGATCCGCCTGGCTCTGCCTCCCGAGTGCTGGGATCAAAGGCGTGCGCCACCACCGCCCGGCGCTTTAACTCTTTAAAATAATGAGTTTACCTGTTTTTCCCTTTTGTTCCCTGTGCCTGAAAAAGTGGATGACATCTTTGGGGTTAGCGACGCGATCCACAAATTTTTGGCTAAAGCGAAGAACACTGAAAGGTTCAAAGCCTCCACTGTAGTCCACCTGGAAAGACAGGAAACAGTGTACCAATTTTTGAGAAATGTACTTTTTTTGCATCTACAGTTTGGAATCTATAGTCTGGTATCTACAGTATTTATATCGCTCTAAAAGCTCAATACTTGTATCTTTCCAAACTCATGTCCTATGTTTAATGGTCATGATAATGTTAAACCACTTGTCCTACTGACAGAATCACACTCAGAAGGTGAGGTTTATACACTTCTTGTTTAAGAGAACAAGGCAATGCCATCCCAGCTTGCTGAAATGTACTCTGTCTCCTGTGACAGCCTAGGTACTATCTGAAAACAAGGTGGGATTCTTAGGTCAATTTTTCAACTTTCAAAATAAAGGGATAAACCCTGTACTGGCTGGGTTTGTGTCAACTTGACACAAGGTAGAGTCATCCAGGAAGGAGCCTCAGTTAAGGAACTGCCTCCATGAGATCCAGCTGTAAGGCCTTTTCTCAACTGGGGACCAATGTGAGTGGGCCCAACCCAAGGTGGGTGGTGCCTTCCCTGGGCTGGTGGTCCTGGGTTCTATAAGAAAGCAGGCTGCGCAAGCCAGGAGAAGCAAGCCAGTAAGCAGCACTCCTCCATGATCTCTGCATCAGCTCCTGCCTCCAGGTTCCTACCTGTTTGAGTTCCTGCCCTGACTTCCCTCAGTGAAGAACAGCAATATGTAAGTCACACAAACCCTTCCTCCGCAACTTGCTTTTTGGTTGTGGTGTTTCGTTGCAGCAACAGAAACCCTGACTAAGACAAATCCTTAACAAGATAAAACACCTTCAGTACACATGTCAGCCTATTCACCTGTGTCCCAGGGAGACATCTTCAGACTGGACAAAGACAAGTGCTAGCACAATCCAGGCAGTGAGAAATTCCACATCCGGGTTCTGGGAAACGACTACTTACAGTGGTTTGAATGAGATGTCCCCCATAGTCTCAGGCTTAGCAGGGGTGGCCTTGTTCAGGGAAGTATGTTTCTGGAGGGAGGCTTGAGAGCAAAAGGCCTCAAGCACTGCCAACTGCACTCTCCACTTCACAAGACGTGAGCCCTCAGCTTCTACGACGGCCACCATGCCTGCCACCTGCTTCCTCTGCCCCAGCAGCAGGGACTCTAACCCTTGGAAACCATATTTGTCTTCACTGCCGTAATTACTGTGGGAACCGCCCCCCAATGTGGACAGCACTTTCTGGTAGGAGTGCAGATAAAAAGGGCAGGAAGACCATTCACTGTTTCCTCCTTGCTGCTGAGTTGACTCATCCTGTTCCTGCTGCTGTCGATTCCCTTGCTGATATTAAACGAGCATTTCCAGGAGCCCTCCAGGTCTTCTCCGGATTGCAGTGCGGAGGCACCAGCCTCCTGGGCTGTGCAATTCCAGGGCTCTTGGCCTCTGCAGTGTGACACTGTGACTACTCTGACCACCGAGGCACCAGCCTCCTAGACTGAGCACCATCAGGTTCTCAGCCCCTCAAGTGTATCCCAGGACTTCTCAAATGGTAATGTGCAGATAAACCTCTTGGGGACCTTGTCAGAAGGCAGCAGGGTCAATGTGGGAATTCCACATTTTAAACACTGATGACACGGCCACACTTGCTGAGCACCGGGACTTACAGATAAATAAGAGTCACTACCAAATGCTGTTAAAACCTTAATATGCCTAGACTGAAAAGAAAGCTAAGAGACAGGAGGAGCTGGAGATAGGGAGGGCCTGAGTAACTCAGGGTCAAAATTGAGGTGAACTCAAAATTAAAGGTTACCTGCTCCATCAGAGCTTGATGATGGTGACCTGAGGAACAGAAGTCAAAGGACTGCAGGCTATGTGTGTCTGAGCACATGGAAGATAGTCAGAGAAACACAGTAGGGCTGGCGGAAAGGAAGCCGCTTTGGGACAACCGCAGGCCCGCTCCACCCTGTTTATATCAGAGTGAGAAAGGCAGGCAGACAGTGCAGCTCACAGGAACCAGAACAAGAAATCCACGTAGGGCAGGAAGAGTGTAACGAAACCTTCTAGTTGAGATCACACAGACCATCGGGCTGTGAGGCGCTGCAGCAGGGAGGTGAACAGATGGGACTCCTCCCTGGAGCCTCAGCAGGGCCAGTGCCCGGAGTGGAGCAGACAAGAAACAAATCATTTAGGAAATGACCGACTGAATAAAGTACCAAACCTACCAAACTCACCTGAGATTACGTTAAGCCGCATGGCTTCCCACTTTTGCCTCTGGGGTGACTATCCTCTCACTACTTTAAGCATTTAACTTACTACTTTTCAGAAAAGCATGTAAAGTCTGCATTATTATGGAAACTAGTGAGGCTGAATTCACGAAGGACCTACCCGTAGTCGGATAAGAGGCTTCTCGGGCTGCAGAGGATTCCCCAGCCGTTCGCGCTCAGCATTTTCAAGCATTCCTTCAATCTCAAAATAAAATAGCAAGTGTTAAATTTTGTGTAAATTGGTTAACATAGTTTATATTACTGCTACTGATGGACTGGCCTGACTCCATCTTAAGGATGGAGGCCACTTTGTTATAAGGTCAGAACAAGTTCATTACTGTTTGCTGCCAAAGTTGACCGTGCTTTACCCTGTTTCTGGAATTTGTCATGCTCTCTACCCTATGGAGTTGACTCACATACTGAATACACCCTGATAAGATGTTCTGCCAAAGAACGTTAAAATATTCAGCCAAGTTCCTACGTAGCCAAAATTCCTCTGGAAATCCTCCCTTCCTCGAAAACCCCTTCATACTGCAGTTTGGGGACTATATAAACCCCACCTTCTCCTGTGTTCAATTCTGTATTTTCAAACCCCACTTCAGGGAGACAGCCCTATCTGCCAGAAAATAAATCTTGCTTGATCTGATCAAGGAATGGGTAATGGTCTTTACTCTCATTCGGTGGGAATTCGGCAAAACTCCATGACCACCTTGGCTTCCCATGTCACTGACAGCATCTTCTGAACACACCTTGTGGTGCCACCACCAACACCATCCCTTAGCATTTTTCTTTTTCAAACTTTCTCAGCAATTTTTCTCTCTCTAATGTAACTCCTTCACAAGAAAATGTAAACACTGATTCTGTTCCAATTCTCTACTCATGTTTCAACATGGGCTCCCTCGCTTAACTTTAAGTCAAATGAATCAAGGTTTTCAGTGGCATCATAGACTCTGCAGAGATCTGTAGGATCTTGGAATGTTTACCTTGGAACAGTTCAAGTAAACAAGATGAGTGTTTCCAGTGCCTGAAGCTGCCTCATGCTGTACCGGGTCAAGCTTATGACGTCTCAGAGATCCCAAAGCAAAAGCACTTGTCCTATATTGCCTCAGAGAGAGAGCTAAGGTCTAAGAGGGCAGATTTTCATTCCAACATGTCTTCCTAATGGCTGCAGTAGTTTGTCAGCCCGAGTTCTTCTCCAAGCCTGAGATTTTATAATGCTCTACTGCTCTCCCTGCCTCCACCTGCCACACTCTGGGATTACAGGTGTGCAGCGCCATACCCAGCTCCTCACCTCCTCAGCAGTATCTGGTGCTGCTGCCAGAAAGCACATGGAAAAGCAGGTAGTACAATCGAGAGAGTGGGGTGGAGTGTCTACAGTCTACAGCCACCTGTGCGGGTGACTCTGCTCCTGGACACAGACAGCTTCAAGGGCGAGGTCTGCTCGGCCAGCTCGCAGCTCAGCGAGCATGCATGAGCACCCATGAGCCAGGCAGCACAAGGGCTACACAGAAGAGCTAAGAGGCTGGGCATGGCGGCACACCTGGGTCCCCACATTCCAGAGGCACAAAGACAGAGTTTAAGGTATCAGAGTGAGCTCCAGGCCAGCTTAACAACAGAACAAGGCTGTTTAAAAAACAAAAAAGTTTAAAATACCGAACACTTCACACATGGCCTTGTCCTCACAGGTGTGAGGATAACAACAGGACTACTGACCATATCAGAATGGCCAAGATGCACACAGCCTGATTCTCTGCTGCTAGCAACCACTCTCCTCTCTGGATTCTTAGGACTCTCCTAAGGGTGGGGCATGCTGGGAATCCTGGCACTTGAAAGGGACAGACAGGAGGTTCACAACAAACTCACATTCCAGACTAGCCAGGCCTCAAGTCAAGAACCCATCTCAAAACAGAAAAAAGAAAAAGAAAGCAAAAAAATTGGAATTTAGGAGCAGGGGTTGCAAAGGAGGTGATTTCAACCCTCAGAGAACATTTCACAGTCTGTCTTATCATGACTGCGGCGGGGAAAGGGATTGTGATGGCTAGTTCTACATCAACTTGACACGGCTCGAGTATTCTGAGGAGGGAACCGCAAACAGAGAGGCTGCAGCCCTAGTCAGCCGGATCTGGGAAGCCAGTCACTGTGGAACTGCACACACCAAAGCTTTTCAGTTCTGCAAGCCACACAGGATGCTCCTTCAGCTGTGACACTGGCCAGTTGCCTAATCTGAGGTCCAGTTTGTGGCAGAGATCATGGATTAGGAGGCTAATGCAGTCAATGGCAGAGAAATTGTCTAGCATCTGTAAAGCCCTGGATTCAATTCCTAGAAATAACAACAGGAAGGGGAGAAAGAGGGAACAAAGGAAGAAAAAAAGAGAAAATGGGAGGTAGAACTTACCCACACATAGCACTGTGAACGGATTAAATGATACACACAGAAGCAGTCAGTACGCATCACTGACCGTCATTATCATCCCATTTCTTACCTTCCATGAGACTACGAAGTACAGGCAAAGCCGGCAGCGTATGGACTGAGAAAGTCAGCAGTTACGGCTGTCAAGCTGCCGGTCTGTATGTGATAAACTGCACAGCCCAACTACGGCAGGGCACCCAGAACCTCGGAGGCCGAGGGAGGGCAGCCATCTACAGCACAAAGGGAGGCTCAATTTTTTTTTTTTTTTTTTTTTTTTTGGTTTTTCGAGACAGGGTTTCTCTGTGTGGCTTTGCGCCTTTCCTGGAACTCACTTGGTAGCCCAGGCTGGCCTCGAACTCACAGAGATCCGCCTGGCTCTGCCTCCCGAGTGCTGGGATTAAAGGCGTGCGCCACCACCGCCCGGCCAGGGAGGCTCAATTTTATTTGGAGTAGTTTTCAGGGTGGGAGGAATGTGTAATGGAGATGAGAGAGGTGTGGGACCATAGTGTCCTCCCATCTCCAAAGTCAATGTCTGCCTTCACAAGGAAGATGAACCAGTTATCAAACACGGACCAAAGTGAGGAGATGGATGTGTATGCTCTTTAAAAGAAGTTCGAGGAGAATTAACTAACATCTTCTCTATATCTATCATTCTTCTATGTAAAAAAAAAAAAAAAAAAAAAAAAAAGTCCACTTATACTTCCCCTTCTAAGGCTCAGGGGACATCGAAAAAGAAGGTGCAGAAGAACGTAAGAGCCAGAAGACAAGAATGGCTGCAAAGAATCACCTTGTGGGCGTGACATAACTATTACGATCATAAACTCACTGCAGCTGCATCAGGTTTGCACAAGACCAATAGTCACAGATCAACTGCTGGATACTGGCGGATTCTGGAGAAGGCAGGGGCAGTCATCTTCAGAGCCCACCAGGCACCAGGGTAAAGCAGATGGCCCCATTTAAACTCAATGAGTCACAAAGCAAAAAGACACAAATGCGGAAAGATTTGGGGGGAGGGGGCTGTCAAGGGTGAAAGGGAGAAAAGGGGGACATTATACACATGTGTGAAATTGTCAAGGAACAAATTTAATCAGTAAATAATCTACTTAAAAAACGAAAAGACCTCACTTCCTGCGCGCCAGTGGTGCTGCAGCTTCCCTCTGCTCTGCTCAGCCCTGTGACGGAAGCTCAGTGATTCTCAAACCACACGGACATCACTGCTGTTCTTGCAAAGTTACCTTCTCCAAGCAGAAGCTCTGGATGGCCTGGGTCACCTTAGGGTTGTCGGGGTTGAAGAGGCTCGGGTGGTTAGCCAGAACCACGTCCTCCATGAAGAACTGGCGCACTGTGCGGAGAGGCAGCTTCTGCATGTTCATCTTCCTGCCTTTAATGCGCAGCAAGCCCACGTGTCTACGGAGGAACCAAGAGCTCAGGCATAAAGGAGACATCCTCAGCAGGATGGACGCATCATAGCTATCAACCAGACATGGGGGCACATGCCTGTGATCCCAGCACCCAGGAGACTGAGGCAGGGGGATAACAACTTAGAGGCCAGCTGTGACCCTTCTTAAACAAACAAAAGGCTCCATTTTTCTCTTAGTTCTTATAAAATACTCTTAAAAATAGATGTTTCTATCAATTTAACTTTAATTTTTTTTTTTTTTTTTTTTTGGTTTTTTCGAGACAGGGTTTCTCTGTGTAGCTTTACGCCTGTCCTGGATCTCACTCTGTAGACCAGGCTGGTCTTGAACTCACAGAGATCCACCTGCCTCTGCCTCCTGAGTGCTGGGATTAAAGGCGTGTGCCACCACCGCCCGTAACTTTAACTTTTTATAGTAGGAAATGGCAAACATTCTTCTTCGTAAGAATAAAATGTACTCCTCCATCATCTCCTGTCTGAGCACAGAGAGTTTCATAAAGGAAGAAACCTCACAGCAGTATACTAAAATGCTACCCAGATCACGACAGAGCCCCAGGAAAACCCAAAAGCCCACACTCCACTGCCATGCTCTTTATCCCAACGCTAAGATAACCATCCAAACCTGAGCAGATCACTGGGTAAGACCTTCCACAGAAGCCCAGTTCACGAAATGTCAACAACTTAAATTGAATTAGAAAGCTAGGCACCGTAACACATTCTTTAATTCCAGCACTTGGGGGCAAAGTTGGGAGGACCCTGAGTTCAAGGCCAGCCTGTCCTACACCGTGAGACACCACCTGAAAAGCCACCTCCCAGCACGGACCCCAAAGAAATCAGATAGCTGCAACAGTGTATTTACAGGAAGAAAAGGCTCAGCTAAGTGACTTCAGGGGATGTGCTCATGTAGAGACTTGGCCAACTGCCATTTGAGATGCCCAAATCTGAAGCTAATCACATCTGAGTAGAATCACATTCTAGGAGTGACCCTGTGAGGCTGCAGAACTGTAGGCTAGAGAGAAGCAGACATCCAGGAACATCGACTTGAGGAAGGCCCTGCATGAGCCAAGGCTGAACTGGGATGTTTACCCCAAATGGCTGTAACCACAGCTCCATTAGAAGAGTGACACAGATCATGGTGGCTTTCATGATTGCTCTCTGTGGTGGTCACCCTGTGTTCCCTGTCACAGAGGAAGAGGAAAAAAAAGAATCTGAGGCCCAGAAGAGACCTTGGCAATTAACTAGCTCAACCTCTGCCTTCCCTTGGTAACTGAGCAAGACCACGTCCAGGCAAGCTAAATAGAAGTTGTTCAAGACCACAGAACGTACAGAAAAACCGTTTCCCCCATTTTACTGTGGGGAAAAAAAATGTATGCACAGCAAAGTCAGAACTTTGGTAGAGAGCCCATTTTACCCAATTCTTGTGTTCTACTGTGAGGCATTTTATTAAATTAACTAAATTATCTACTCAGCTACCTACCTACCCTTCCCTATTATCTTCCACCGTATTTTGTATATTTGTCTTTCAAAGTGAACTATGGATATCTGTACTCCTTCTCTTAAAGCAGCCAAGTGTTTGTTTGATTTTTCATTTTTTTATTTACCTAAAAATAAATGAGACAAAGTGGAAAAAAGGCCTCAAAACCAAGAAAACAGTGCAACTACAATAACCAACCTTCATACACAAAGAGACCTCAGGGGAGGAGGGATGGCTCAGTGGGTTAAGTACCTGTCTGCAAGCCTGAAGACCTGAGTTCGATTCCCAAAACCTGAGCAAGGGGGAAGAGAACTGATTCCAAAGCTGTCTTCTGACCTTACTGCGGTATACGAGCTTCCTCTCATACACACAGTAATGAATGAAATCTAAAAACTAACTAAGCTGTGCCCTGCTGTCAACACCATGGATGTGGGGTAAGCGGGCTACAGCCAGGATGTCTTAAGAACTGACTTAGAAATGTAAGTACTTACTTCTTCACAGCTTCTCCAGGGGAAAGGGAAGTCACCACTGAGCTTCCAGGCTGAGACACATAGAAGAGCTGCTGCTCATTTTTCGTTGGGCCAATTTTACACTCGTGCTCATGGCCCCAGATAACGAGGTCAATGAAGTCATCCAAAAACTGTTCTGGGATGAAGTTGGTATTTCCATGTTTACTCCTACGCCAAGATTTAAGAGCAGAATATAAGTTCACAGGAGTAAGGGAAATTCCATCTTAGGTCTACACAGATCTTTCTTCTCTATCCTTGTTAGAAACTGCCCAAGGGATGGGTATTGTATGGAATTCCAAAGCACAGGTTTACAAACTTGCAGGACATAATCAAGCCAGAGGCCTGACAGGAAGTAGGAAGAGGACAGGTCTGCACGGAGAGGAGATGGCAGAGTATACACAAGGAAAACAAGATCTGTCCACTGCAAACCCACAAGCGGACCTGATCACACACAACCTGATCACACACCGCAAACCCACAAGCGGACCTGATCATACACCGCAAACCCACAAGCGGACGTGATCACACACCACAAACCCACAAGCGGACCTGATCACACACCGCAAACCCACAAGTGGACCTGATCATACACCGCAAACCCACAAGCGGACCTGATCATACACTGCAAACCCACAAGCGGACGTGATCACACACCACAAACCCACAAGCGGACCTGATCACACACCGCAAACCCACAAGTGGACCTGATCACACACCACAAACCCACAAGCAGACCTGATCACACACTGCAAACCCACAAACGGACCTGATCACACACAACCTGATCACACACCGCAAACCCACAAGCAGATCTGATCACACACTGCAAACCCACAAGCGGACCTGATTACACACCGAAAAAGAAGACAGATTTAAAAGTGAGTTAAGGGGGCTGGAGAGATGTTTCAGAGGTTAAGAGCACTGGCTGCTCTTCCAGAGGTCCCGAGTTCAGTTCCAAGCACCCACATGGTGACTCACAACCATCTGTACATCTCTTCTGGTGTGCAGGTATACATGCAGACAGAACATTGTATACATAATAAATAAATAAATCTTAAAAAAAAAGGTGAGTTAAATCTAAACTTCATAATAAAATAACAAACTCCTAAATGGGTCCAGTGACTTAACATCATCTGTTTCTTTTACTGACTATAGAAAGGACTAAAATGGTCGTTTTAACTTAAGAGTTTTCAGGACACTGAAATGCGGTGACCTCATTTGAAAGCTGTGCTTAGAATTAGCAGGATAGATCCCTCACAGAGGAGGAATCCATTGGAGGACAGAGTGCCCAGCAGGGAAGGGCAAGCCAGGACGGCACTACAGTGCCAACAGCAAAAAGTGTAGAAACTCAGCGAGATGGAAAGAGAAGTTAGGAAAGCAGCAGAGGGCCTGTGTGCTGTGTGTGTCTTTGTGTGGGCCAAGTGGGGGTGTGTGAGGAAAGCAGGGCACGCTCACATGCTGCACAGTGCCATGGTGCCTTCACAGAGCACACAACCCTTTCTGGCAGAAAGGGACAATGGTGCCGGCAGCTTGCTGAGAGACTGCAGACAGTCTCTGGCCAGCGTCAGTCTCCCTCCTGCAGCAAGAGCAGAGCTGGCCACTAAAGAGTGGAAATAAAGTAGAATGCAAAGGCTGGAGGACACACACCCAACTGAGCAGTCCTGTTTTCCAGAACTCCGACAGATGTAACAACAGCACATGTCCGAGAATGAGAAGGGGAAGAGATGAATCCAAGTGTCTAAAGAAGCACACACCCAACGCTGAGAAGGAAGCCAGGAATGAAGCAGTACAGCTTTGAACCTGGCATCCTGACCAGATGTGAAGGGCATGGACTGAAGTCACAGACACTGTAGTCTCATGTGTTCCTCACAGGGATGCAGGTGAGAAGTAGCAAAGGTTCTCTGTGCCCTTTATACAACAGTAACCAGCAGGACAAAAACGGAGTTCAGCGGCAGAGCACTTGATGAGCATGTGCAAGGGGACACATGTGCAATGCACTAATAATCCAGGCTTCCTCTAGGAAAAAAAAAGTCACAAATATGCAAAAAAGAAGACAAAAATGGACTGTGCAGATCTGGATTAAATTAGAATCAGCATGAATTTATGGTTGTGTTTTTTGTGCACATACATACAGTTGAGAAATTAGATATGTTTAAATGTGTAGTTACTATACTTTAACTCTGTTCACTGAGATAGCTTAGAGATCCAGCATCAACAAGCACACCCAGAGCTCACATAAATGCTACTTCTAAGTACTGCCAATAAAAGCCATCAGAACCCCTAGAGAAGTGGATGATTCCAAGGTGAGGGCAGGAAAACACAAGATTGGACTGCAGCATCTTATGAGGTCAAAAATCTAAGGCCATGTTCAACAAATAAACTAATAAACACAAACACACAGATATTCTCTCTCTCTCTCTCTCTCTCTCTCTCTCTCTCTCTCTCTCTCTCTCTCTCTCTTCCTCTCCGTCCTTCCCCCCTGCCCCCATAAAGGCCAACAAACAGCACAAGTCTTATACCACAATGCTAACTACTGGACACAGTCACCCTGCAGGCTCAAGTTGGTCCACAACAGTATCATGGAAAACAAGGAATTCACGCGGTTATAAAGTATCTTCCTCAGATACTAATTTCAGAAGAGAAAATGAGAACTGCACTGAGGAGCGAGGTGTAGTACACCCCTCGATCAGACATGAGCATCACCATCTTCTGCGGCGAGATGTCACACATAACCCTCAGCAGGGCTCTCCACCTCCCATTATGGCTTAATCTTTCGGAATAATGGGTTTTCCCTCCACCTTTCCCTGTGTGGTGCAAGGTGAGGCAGAAAAGGAAACCGCTCAGCAGTGGTGTAAAGGTTCAAGGAACTCACGCATACCAAAGCACACTTGAGACACAGTCTCCCACACCTAAGTCTGCCTCCTGAAGAACTGCACTGACCCAGCACTTAGCCTAAATGACTCAAACACCCTGCACGGTGAGGCCCACATCCCTGGAGTCTTCTTCAGACTTCCCAGCTCTGTCTCTCTCCCCTTCCAACTTCCTGCAATCACTCCTACCATGGTGTCTCACTTCTCCACTGTAAGGATCACAGGACACACCATGCTTCCTCTGGTTTCTCTTCTTCCCAATCTATCGTGGACTCTACAAACAGAATAAACTATCTACAACCACTAGCAAAGACAGCTGATCTAGCTATGTTTCTGGAAGGGCATTCACACAACATACACAGCACACACAAACACAGATGTATAGAGGAAGTGCTCAGTGCATCAAATTTTATAAAGCAAAAAATATGAAATAAAATGCTCACTAACAGAAGAAAAATACAACTACTGATCAGTAACACTTCTAAGTACCAGGAAGGATGAAGTTCAGTAATGTAATATTAAACACTTGCTGTCTAGGACACACAGCGATTCCTAATATACTAAGTATCTTCTATGGCTAATACAGTAAAGCACATGGAATGATTAATTCACAACAAAAATAATGTTTCCTAAGGGATATGAGGAAGCAGATGGGATAGGGCAGGGTTGGCAATGTTCCACTCTTCGCTGCAGCAACGTGTCTGTTAAGGTTACTCTCTGTCTCAGCCATTCTGGGCACACATTCTTTCACAGGTATTAATTCTCATCAACTGGCTTCAGTCTGAAGTCACACAAAGCAGTGACGCCCTCTTGAACTGATCCTGGAGACGGTGAAGGAGTCAGGCCTTTACTGACGGCCTGTGCAGACAGGTCTTGAGAACCTCGGTGCTCACTTAGAGTGTTTTACCTGTTCTGATGAATCACAAACAAGTTAAACCACGAGTGCTCGTCTTCCCTTGGTCTCAGCATTGTCACTTTTTTATTGACGAACATCCGGTAGAGCCTTTCATCTGGAATGGACCCTGTGCAGGAACACAACACTATTTTAAAATGGTTTTCCTACTATGTATGTAAAAGGTGGAATAGGTTTTACTTCTAAATTACATATTTTTCAAAGGACTACATTTTTCTGTTCAGATATATATATCTGAATTCTGGAACCACACGAATAAATGGTATCTACCAACAAATGCTCCAGGCTCATGCACAACAACACTCAGTTGCAGTCCAAGAACACTTTCCACTTTGGGAATCAGGATAATATGTAAAGATTCCTATGCTTACATTCCCACCAGAATGTCTAGTAACATCATCTCTCATCCCTTCACATGAATATTAAGTAAACGCGCTTTTCAACTCTGATACGCCATATAACATGCACAGAAATGAACACTAAAGGGGATGAGAGTTTCTAAAATGTATTTTAAACTATTATATATACTAGTTTGTGCTTTTTAATAATTCAGTGATTTTAAGGAATTCTTCCTATACTCAGAGGCTTGCCTTGGTCTAGTAGAAGACACCAAGAAAACAAGTAACAAGTAACAAGACAGTAATAAATTGTCATCATCATGTCAGAAGGAAAGGCCAAGCCACGATCACAGAGAGTAACTGTGGAGCTGGGGAGGGTTGAACAAGGCTGCTACTCCACACTCTGACTACAGAAGAAAAGCCAGTGACTGGATGCAGAGAAAGCTGAGAGTAAACAGTGAGGTGGACACAGGACAGGCAAGCCCAGCACACAAGGCCTGCAGTGGTGGTAGGAAAACCCGCATGCTAAAGAACTCCCAGTGCTGGTAAAACCTGGAGACATGGCTGACGGAAATCTACAGTGGCAGCAGCCTCCTGGGACCGAGTATGTGGACACAGCCAATGTCAGCGTACGGGGAACAGGAACCCCACTTCTGCCCCAACAGCCCCAGGAGTAAGAACTAAGGGGGATACAGGGACAGTAGGCTCCAGATGGGCATCACTGAAGGGAGAAGGTGGAGGTGGGGCTCCAGAAGAGTCTGAGGGTGCTGAGAACTTGCTGATAACAAAGCATATGCTTCAGGTTTAGGACGGAGCAGACGCCAGTTAAGGAGGACAGAACAGAATGGTAACTCAGGAGGAAAATGGATCACTGAAAAGGGGTGCCCCAGATAACAGCCAAGACACAATTCAAATGTAAGAGCAAGCCATTTTTCAGAAGACACAATACCCAATACTGCAGACACTAAAACCGCCAGTGGCCTTTTAAAAATGTCTATCCCCTTCATGTTCTATCTCAAATTCAGACATAAAGCACAATAAATGGGCTTTACACATTATTTCTAGCCTCAAAAACACTTGATATAAAATACACAGAATTTTAAAAATATGTTCTTCAAAAACAGTGTTTAGGGGGCTGGAGAGATGGCTCAGATTAAGAGCACTGGCTACACTTCCAGAGGTCCTGAGTTCAATTCCCAGCCGACCACATGGTGGTTCACAACCATCTATAATAAGATCAGGTGCCGTCTTCTGGCCTGTAGGCGTATACAGGCAGAACTCTGTATAAATAATAAGTAAATATTAAAAAACAAAAAAACAAGTGTTTATTTTTTCCTTCATATATAATAAAGCCTAGCAAAAAGGTTTTCCTACAGAACACTAAAGAAATGGAAAACAGAAGCACCAGGAGTAGTGGCGCACACCTTTAATCCCAGCACTCTGGAGGCAGAGGCAGGTGGATCTGAGTTCAGCCTGGTCTACAGAGTGAGTTCTAGGACAGCTAGAGCTACATAGCAAGGGCCTGTCTTGAAAAAACCAAAAACCAAACAAATAAGAAAGGAAGGGAAAAAGGGAGAGAGGGAGGGAGGGAGGGAAAACAATGAAATTGACAAAGTGTGTGTGTGTGTGTGTGTGTGTGTGTGTGTGCATGAGATATGCAGGTAGAGAACAGAGGTCAAGCTTGAGTGTCATTCCTCAGGTACCATCCACCTTGTTTTGAAGACAGAGCCTCCAACTGGTCTACAGTATCCTGATTTGGCTATGCTGGCTGCATAAGGCTTTTCCCCTCCTCACCTCCCCAGGGCTGGGATTACAAGCACATAACAGCACACCCAGGGTAAAGCAGATTTCTGAGTCTGCTTTAATAATAAGATGTCAGTTGGAGAGCAGGTGCATAATGCGAGCCACTAATGACCAGATATAAGGTTTTCTCTCAGTCACATTGAAACAAGTAAAACAGCAAAATTAATTTTAATGTATATAATCTGTAATAATGGGTCTTCCTCCATCTCCTACATCCAGAGTGTCACAACTCATAGCTGCCAGATTTTGTCTCCTAAACTAAAAAGGTCAGTGTCACTGTACTCAACAGGATGCTTGACCTCTCATACACTTCTACGACACCAAAATGCAGTTTCTGCCAAGTAGTGTGCACTTCTATCATCCAGCTTTGTAAATGTGACTCTAAAGAAAAGGTCCAAAACAATAAACAGAAACTAAGCAATGCTGCTGGTTTTGTTTTACTATTGGGGGGGGGGGCGCAGCTCCCAAATAAATCACAAATGGAGACTTAGCCTTAGCTTGGCTAGTTTCTAGCCAGCTTTCCTTAACTTATCCTGTCTACCTTTTGCCTCTGGGTTTTTCCAGTTCTCTTACTTCTGTAAATCTTACTCTTATGCGTGACTTGCTGTGTAGCTGGGTGGTTGGGTAGATGGCCCCCAGAGTTCTCCTCCTCCTCTGGCTACTACTTCCTCTCACTCCTCCATCTCTTCTCTTCCTCTCTTCCTTCTATTTATCCTCTCTCCTCCCAACCCCACCTACCTCTCTCTCCTGCCTTGCCATTGGCCATTCAGCTCTTTATTGGACCATCAGGTATTTTAGACAGGCACAGTAACACAGCTTCACAGAGTTAAACAAATGCAACATAAATAAAAATAACACACCTTAAAATAATATTCTACAACAAAGCAAAGTTTCATTTGCTTGTTTTTTCTACCAAAACTGCCATCAAATATGAATAGCTATCAGTCCTTAGAAATACTAAAATCATTTTTACCAGAGCATTCCACCAGCTTTTAGTTATCAATAAGGAATAATCAAATTTGTCTGACTTTTCCTCCTTTGGAAGCCCCTTGGGTCCAAACTATCTCGAAAAGTGCACTTGCCAACCGTCCACACATGACCGACTGACGTGGACAATGGAACGACCATCTGACCTAAGCCAGCCACCTACCTAAGCCATAAAGAGCCAGCTTTGTGCTTCCTTTCTGCAGCAGAACTGGACTAATGTCAATCTTCTCCACAGACATGGACCGTCCAAAGTGATTCACAAACCCAGCACAGCTTAAAATATCCAGGGCGCAGAGGGCATCTGCCTGTTTGAAAGTTTCAAAGAGCATTGAGTGTGTCCACAGAAATGGATGGTCTGGGTGAGAATCATACCACCTGTCTACGGTTTGAGCGAGCATCACACTCCCACATCAAAAGCACACTCTGCAGACCACAGGTTAAGTGTGTCTTGCTCACAAAACTTGAGATCAAAGTGTTTTCAGATTTGGGGTTTTCTTGACTTTAGAATGTCTGTGCAGATCTTACCAGGTGAGAATCCCAAGGTGAAAAACCCAAAACCTAAAATGATCTATAACCAAAAACTTCTGAGTTTCCACTTTGAGATTTTTTGTAGCGCTTTTAGCTTATTAATTTTTGAATTAAGGACACTAAACCTGTAATTACAAAAACAGATTATGGCAGTGTCTTCTCAAAACAAAATCTCAATGTTGAGCAGTTGCTACCTTCTTCCAACTACAGATTACCCATAGCAGCTGAAAGCATATAGCAGATGCAAAGCTAGTATCTGCTCACTGTCATGATACCTTGGCCTTTAAATACAAAATAAGCTGTGAAATAAATGCCTTGGAACACGAAGTAGGCCTTTTATACAATGGATTGTTGGGGTTTTCTTGGGGGGGGGGAGCACATATAACCATAGACTAAACTAATGAGTTAGAGTGATGGAGAAGACACAAAGCTACTTTGTATTAGGACTGCCAGTCTTCCATATCAAACAGGGAATAAAATAAGTAAATCTAGATTTAAAATACTAAAGAAAAAGATCCTTTTTTACGGTGAGAATCCAGGAGCTCAAGTATGCTGAGGAGTTCTAGGTAGGCAGTCACTCCTACTGCCAGGGACTCACTGTTAGCAAACTCCAAAGGAACCAAAGCAAGGCGCCAGCAGGCCCTGTGTCAGAGGCTGTAATTCTAGCTACTACAGGCTGAGGCATGATCACAAGCTCAAGGACAGCCTGAGCAACTTAATGAGATCTTGTCTCAAAATAAAGAGTAAAAAGAGGGCTGAGGATGGTAGAGTTATTGCCTGGCATGCATCAGGCCCTGGTTTCCACCCTTAGTATTGCAAGGAGAAAAATAGTGTGGCTCTATCATACAATTCTTACTCCATATTAAAAAACAAACAAGCCAACAAAGAAATATAAAAACATCATTAATGATAATAAATTAATTTGACTTCATGGCTCATTTGACTGCAAATTATTAGAAAAAAGGGGGTGATGCTTTGTACTAATTCAATGTCATTCTTAAGATTCCAATGGAATTTGTAATTACCCCTGTGGGATCATCATGGTTGCCATGGATACTAAACACTGGAATGGAAATGTTGAGATTGCCATCCTGATAGTTCACCCATGGAAACCTTAAAAGAAAACAAAGAACGAGAGTTTCTGTGAGGGATAAAGGCAGTTTCCCCAAAACTTTCCTTCCAAGCAGTAATGCACTAGGCAACTATAAACCCTTATCTGCAGACAATCCCTGCTCAGTGCTGGAAATAAACAGTTAAATTATAAAGTATATGAATGTCTAAGAATAGACAGCTGGTAACTGGGAAGTTAACAGGCGTCTCCTTATAGTTCGGAGGAGGGGAAAAACAATCTGTGCTCACACAGTGGTGCTGCTGCTGCTGGCCTTTTGGAATCCAAAACACCAAGATTTGTAGCCTCTCACCAGCTCCACTGCCTCCCCATCTGCAATGCAGTCCCTGCCCGTTCCTTCTCCCAGCCATCAGGCGCCTCTTCTCTGTGACAGTAGGGTGAGCAATTTCTATTACATCTTTCGAAAATTTTACCTATATAAGTATAAAAAAGCACACTTCTCCTTCTTACATATGTTAGCACAATATGGCTTTCTGTCCCTGCTTAACCTACTTTGACTCTTTCCACAGAGACCCTGGATACAAAGAGCTCCCCTCAGCTTTCTGCCAGCTGCATGTACTCCTGTATAAGGCTTACTGTATAGAGTGTAAGCAGGTCCCCGCCATTTAGACTCTTTCTGGTCTTGTTTTCCAAGTGATGCCACAGTGAATGTGTACCAGAGATCATTCCTCCCAACCTCAGCAGCATGGTTATTATCAACCCTTTCAATCTACACCAGAGGCTCTGAACTCTGCCACAAGCTCTAATTAGCTAAAGATCTTTTAAGAAACACCACTGCCCATGCCATACTCCAAGAGACTGCCCAGTTGGCATGGAGACTGGACATGAGCACCTCAGCATCCTAGGTAACTGTAATGTGCATTGAGAACTGTCTGCCTACACAGTGTCCATGAGCATACACTTAGGTCGACTCATCTGCTGCCTTACAAATGAGACAGAGCCTCTTGACAGACATTAGTGCTCTTCCATTTCTGTGTACTACGTACACTCTTTGCTTACGTTTTAGAAACTAATGGACTTCTTAATCAACAGAAAGAAATATTCACTGGAAATTCAGCCTGAATTTGTGCTGAGATGCAAGTACTCTTCCTTAGTGAACTATGACTTTTAAGTGTGCTCTGGGACTCTTTTGGCATAAATATATTTATTTTTAAGAACATAAACGTATCAATCTTTTTTTGTTCTAGCTCCTGGGTTTTGTACATGACCTTTCAAATGAATTCGAACCACAAACAGTTTGTAATATGAAAGAGTGGGTAGCTGATTAGTGGGGAGTTAATAGGCCTCTAAGATTTAACATCTTTGTAGGAGTCACTCTCTACAGCAAGGAAGAGATGCTTTTACAAAGTCCTCTACCTACAGACTTTCTTTAATACTTAATAATTTCTTGTACAACTTGCACTGAATAATAGGTATTTCCCCCAAGGTGTGAGCTGGCACCTCCATCAAAGACTAACTGCCTGTGACATGAGGCTCTTTCTGGAGTTCCTAGTCTCTCCTATCTCTCTGCCAGTTCATGAATCACATTCTTAATCACTTATAATCTGATCAGGCTACTTGATCTTTCCTTATTTCAGAATCGCCCTTCTGTGTTCTTCCATTTTTCCCATATGACATGAGGAAACCAGAACAGGAAATTAACCAAAATGCAATGTAAAGTGACGAAGTGAAATTAAGTGTTCCCATCAAAAAAGTAAAAGATAAAAGCATTCAGGAAAAACAATGGCAGACTATTGTTTGAAAAAGTAACAGATAAGAATTTCCTGAAATTAAGACAGATCTGGGAGCACACACTTTGAATCCCAGAACCTGGGAGGCAGAGGAAGTCAGATCTCTGTGAGTTCAAATCCAGCCTGTTTACATAGTGAGATCCAGGCCAGCCAAAAGTACATAGTGAGATCCCATTCCCCACCCCCCCAACCCCCACCCAAAAAAAAAAAAAAGGAATGAATTTCCTGAAATTGCTAAAAAAGAATTCTTAAGTTAAAATGCAGGAGGAAGGGTTGAGGAACAGAGCTCCATAGTAAACTGAGCCTCGCATGTGAGGTCTTGAATCAACATTCAGCACCACTATATGAGCAAATGAAAAGTGAAGTGTATGATGAAACCCAAGCAGGTAAATAGAATCCAACCCACAGCTAAAGGCTGAAGATGATAAAGAATGCCTTGGTCACCCAAATGCTCTCTTCAGGTCAAAGAATATTCTTAACAGTTTTCTCGCTAACTCAATCTCCATAACTTATGTACCTGGCACAGCGTGTAAGTGAATGACTTAGTCATGTGACCATTAAATGACAGAGCCAGAGTCTAAACGGACACCATCCAGAACCCACGCTCTTTTGGGAGCTGGGGAGAGAGGCCAGATAGGCCTTGAAGTTGATGCATGTTCACATTGGCTAGGACGCACAATCCTCCTGCCTCTGCCTCCAAAATAATGAGATTACAGGCATGCATAACCACATCCAGGGAATCCATGTTTTTAACTACCATGCTTCACTGTCTTTCCAGCAATTAAACTGACATCAGATTCCACAGCAATTAAAAAAAAACAACAAAATTAAGGGCTCATCACTCACACATGCCTAAAGAAAACGACTTCACAGAGAAGGTAGGCGTGCACAGTAGTGCACACCTGTGATCACAGCCAGCAGGGACACTGAGGCAGGAAGATCAAGAGTTTGAGGCCAATAGGGATATGCAGAAAGATGCTAGAGAAAATAAAGAGGCTAAGGGAAGGAGCTCAGTGACGGAGGTAGTTGGACACATATCCTCCCTCCAGAGGCAGATTTTAATCCTCTTCCACTGAGTGTGGCCTGGACTTAGGGACTCACTTCTAACCAAGAGCAATGGAAAGAAAAACGGCTTTGCACTGGAGAAACCTGAGGACCTTGGCCTAATGACCAAGGTCAACGACACCAGTGACGTCAGGCAGAGGTCACAAACATCCTAACACAGAAGAGCCCTCCACTTCAGTGATACTCTCTCTTCCCTCCAAGCCCACAATCCCTGTCTAGAAGAAACAAGAGGAGAAAGCAAACGAGAGGTGGTCTACAAACACTAACCAGTCAGTACCAGGGTCATCAAAGACAAGGAAAGAAAGAGAACCTGACACCATGAGTGACTAAACACATTTTACTAAAATATAATGTGGTGTCCTCACAAAACTGAAAAGGTAAACAATGGCTTGGGGTGGGGACAGAGCTCAGTGGTAGAGTATTTGCTTAATATACACAAGGCCCTGGGTTCCATCCCAACATGGCAGGTTGGAAAAAAGAAACCTTTACTATGTAAGGTTTTACTAATCTTTATTCACCTCTAGATTACTATAAAGTCTATATCCAAACTCTATCTGGCAGCAGCAACAACAAACTATAAACACATCCAAAAGAAAATGACTGTGGAGAGCCTAAGCCTTTTACTAAGCCTAAGAATGCTCAGTAGTTAGCGTACATAAGAAACTTGTACATCATTTCTTCTAGAAACTGCCTCATCTATAGCAAGCTTTAGGAAGTGAAGGGGGAAGGAGTAAGAACATTTAAAAGAAAAGGGATTATGGGAATCTAAGCATGATTTCAAAGGATTCTGAAGTCTGAAGCCAACATTAGCTACTGGCTGACAGAACTAAAGCTTAGGGCCCTTTTCGCTTTATAGAAATAGACTACAGCAATTCTTGTTAAAAGAAAGAAAGAAAAAAAAGAAAGAAAGAAACTTGCACAAATCATGTCAAAAGATAAAAAAATACCACCGGGCAGTGGTGGCGCACGCCTTTGATCCCAGCACTTAGGAGGCAGAGGCAGGCAGATCTCTATGAGTTCAAGGACATCCTGGTCTACATAGAGAGTTCCAGAACACCCAGGGATACACAGAGAAACCTTGTCTAGAAAAAGAGAGAGTGAGAGAGAGAGAGAGAGAGAGAGAGAGAGAAAGAGAAAGAGAAAAAAAGAAAAGGAAAGATAAAAAAATACCAAGTTTTAAAATAGAAAAAACAAAACCAAACAAACAAAACCCAGAAGATACCAAAGACGATGAAAAATCTAAGAATAAACTTCGGCCCAACAGTAGTTGAGAAATACAAATTAATGAAATGGTATACAGAAAATTCAAAGAACTGTATTTACTCTGGGGACTGCCTAGAATGGAGGCAGCAGAGCTAGTAGATAATGCGTTGGGTGCACCACCATGACACAGTCTAGAATCACCTGGGAAGAGTGTCAGCGAAGGACGGTCTACTGGCCTGTGAACATGTCTGTGGGAAATGTTTGTTTACAGTAATTGATAAAGGAAGCCGTAGCCCACTGTGAGCAGCACCATTCTCCAAGTTTAGTCCTGGACTGTATGAGACTAGAGAAAGCTAGCTGAGCAGTAAGCGCACATGTATTCATTCTCTCTCTGCTCTTGGCTATGGATGCAACAAGCTGCTTGAAGTTCCTACCTTGGCTTTCCCAAAATGATGGACAGTAACTTGGAATTGTAAGACAAATAAACCCTTTCCTCTTAAAGTTGCTTTGTCAGTATTTTGTCACAGCAATAAGAAACAAAACACAGACATGTATATTATACAGAAATCATACCCAAGGAAACCTTCCCTCAAACATAAGTGTACTTACCTACTAAAACCAAAGTTAACTGACTGGTCACTGATGATCTCAAACTGCACGGGGCGATCACCCATACAGTACTTCCTAAGCAACTCCAAGCAGCTGTGCAGGGTTTTCCTGGAGGGCTTGTTTTCATGGAAAAGATCACCACCTAACAAAATAAAATCCACCTAATCAACAGAAAACAGTGTTAAAACTAGTAAGTTTAAGGTAAAAATTGTTTAAAGTACAGAAGAGATAGATTTCACAGCCTGATGTGATCACTTAAGCCTTCTACTTTAAGAAACCAGTCTTAGCAACATAGTGACATGAGATTACTGGATCAATTTTAAAAGAGGGGAGGGGCAGCCCAGTGGTGTAGTTGGCCTGTCACAGATGACATCCACAGTAAGCCCTAGGTTCAATCATAGCACAAAAGAATGGAGCTAGACAGAAAGGAACAAAGATTGCTAGTTTTCAATTATTCAGAAGACAAGGAAACAGATCGCTATGGCTGCACTAGTCAAGGGAACTTTAGTATGTCAGCTTCGGGTTCAATGAGACTCAAAAAATGGGGTGGAAAGAAACTGAGGAACACATCCAACATCAACCGCTGGCCTCTACATGCACACATGCACTCATATACCAAGATGCAATGCACTCTGGAGTACACACACACACACACACACAAAGAGCTTTAAAATATCAAGGAATGCCAGGCAGTGGTGGTGCATGCCTTTAATACCAGCACTCGGGAGGCAGAGGCAGGCAGATCTCTAAGTCCAAGGCAAGCCTGGTCTATATAAGGAATTCTAGGACACCCAGAGCTACATAGAGAAACCCTGTCTTGAGGGTATGGGGGATCAAGGAACAAAGGAATAAAATGAGACTAGCTGGATGACAAGGGTCCATAAAAAGAGAACTTAAAAGTCAAGAATTTAAATTTCAAAAATAAATAGTAAATACAGTAAAAAAAAAAAAATCCTGAAAGATAAATATGTACTTGGAAGATTCAGCATGAGAGGGTGTGCCAAGAAGGGAATCAGGAAACGGGGTAGAAATGAACAAAGCAGAAACATCCAGGCTCGGGGAGAGGTGCTTTCAAAGCCAGTTACCAAAGAGCATGCCCAGAGTTCTGTAGAAGGGAACAGGCCTCCTTAAGTTTCTCTCCCCTAAAGGAAAGGCCCCAGCTTAACAGAACATAAAACCAGCATACTCAGCCAATTTCTAAGGGTCCTACAGCTTCCTATATCCTCTCAAGGTGCAAGTTACAGAGTTCAAATCCACTGGGAAAGACCAAAGACTTAATCTACACTTAGATTAAAACTAAATGAATTTCTCACTGCTAGCAGAAGGACAACAGCCTTAGAGCCAAATCAAGAGCATGTCACACCATAAAGGGCCAGAGGAAGGGTATTTAAAGGTGGGCATCACAATGGCCTCGCTTCAGTGGAATCCAAGGCTGCCTGGGAAAACTGCTTTACTACCCTCACTGTCTTTCACTCCCCTCACACAGGATAGAGGACACTGCTTTGTACCCTTCCCCACAACAAGAATCGGTTTACAAAAGCCAGAGCGAGCACTTATCTCCTAGTAGGCACACACAGCATTCCTTCATTCTTATCCCACAACTGTAATATCATTTTGGGGAGGATCCTAGAGACCCTGGGAATTTTAGGGCAAAGATCAACAGCTATTAAGGGGGTAACTGGTACAGAGTTAAGTTTTCTTAGGCATCACACAAAAACACATTACTAAGCAACAGACTTTACTGTCATAGAATTTCTCCCATAGGAGAACAAAATAAATGATATGTAAACAATAAAGTAATTTCATGAGGCCATAATAAAAGGCAGCATAATGTCACAGAGTGCTTGGAAGTATGAAAGAAAATCTCTTCAAAAAGGTAAAACATGGTTGCGCATGGTGACAAGTGCCTATAAACCAACATTTAGGAGGTGGAGGACCAGAATTTCAAGGTTGCAGCCAGTATGAGTTCACAGGCAACATGGACCATGAGACCATCTCAATAAAGGCCCATTCCACACCCCCCAAAAAGTAAAATATGAAGTGAGATGTCAACCCTGCCCAAAGCCAAGTGGTAAATCAGAAAAGCTGACTTATAAGGTTATAGAGAAGAACCCACTGGTGTGGACCAGGCAGAGCAACCAGAAATCCTGAGCCCTAGGAGGACCAAGGTCAAGTTATAAGGATCCAGACTCATAGCAGGAACCAGGTAGCATTCAATATAAGAATCCAGAGCCCTGGCAGGACCAAGGTCAAGGCATAGCCTTGTATGTGAGTCTGAATCTAGATTCAAATGAAGGCTTCTGGGAAGGTTTAGAGCACAGTGACAGGGTCTGACTGAGGATGGCATTTGCTTTGGCTATGATGCTGAATACACTCAGGAAGCAAGTGTGAAGCAGAAAAACCAACTGGAGTGACTGGACTCCGGGACGAGTGAGACAGAAGCTCTGCTGGTATTGTTATGGCCGGACAGGACAGTGAGGAGGGCTGTAGAACTAACTCCAGGGACACCAGAGGTCTCACATGTAAGCTGAAGGGAAACTGCTGGGGAGGCAGGGCATCTGTATGTTTATTCTCCTGCTCCCTCCTGGGCTCTGTGGACAGGCATCGACCTGCTGGGACGCTCCCCCACTGCAATCTCCAACTCTATCCTGGTGTCACGTCAGAGTTCCATACCTTCCCGCATGACAGATTCTCCTTCTTCAGTTAGGTGGTTTTTAGCAATGCCACCATCATCTGCCCAGGTTCAAGAGACCTGACTAATTTTCAAATCCTGAGAGTGAATGTATGTACACCTTCTCTTTGTAACTTCTCTCATATTTACTTTCTCTTTTCTACACCAATACCACCAGTTTTGGGGATTTTTTTTTAGTTTTTTTTTTTTTTTGACCAAGCTTTGACCTGCATTATTTTTAAAAAGCTGCATATTTATTTCACTTTCTGACTCTGTTCTTGTGCCTTCAACACTTAACACAACTATTTTCTACTCCTCAATAAGGAAGCCCACTTGATCCTGTCATGGACACACTTGGCACACATGGACCCACTGTAGGCCCTGCGGGCACGCTTCGTCTTAGACAACTTTATAAGGACTTTTGGTCTCACAGCACAAACCCCTCGAAGCCTGCCTGGACACACACCGCATGCAGATTTAGGTGCTTTCCCAACCTTCTTGGTATAAAGGTAAACAATCCTGTTGCCAGGGGTTCAAGACAGCTTAGTTTTGTTAGAGGCTATATTGTAGGAAAGCCTACAGCGAATACCATCAGTTTTTAAAAGCATTAAAATGCTTTCCGATATCTGCTGCAACACCAGGCCACCAGAAGACATTCTACTGCACAGGGCACAAACTGAGTCTAACATTTGCAGCTCTCCTCATTAATACAGCTCAAATACTCTCAGTTCCAGGGTCTCAATCATACAGTTTAAGCTGGCCTCAAAGTCACTTCCTGTCTCCACCCCCCCACCCCCCCACCCCCCCCACCCCCCACCCCCCCCAGTGTTGGGATTAAGGTATGCCACGACACTCAAGTTTTATGTAGTGCTGGGGATCAAACCCAGGGTCTTGTGCATGGTACATAAGCACTCTACCAACTAAGCTACATTCTCAGGCCCACAGGCGAGCCAAACCAGTCACCTAACATACTCCATGTTGTCTTATACCTACGCCTTCATTTCTGCTCACACTGAATGTCCATTCTGTGTCACCCAGCATTAAAGACTGCATCTCCTTCAACACATGTTAAATGTCACCTCCTCAATTAAGCTCATGTGACTAGTCTCATCTAAACACCAGTCTCCTCTACCTCTGAAGTCCCAGGAAATGGTGCTTCTGATGGCCTTTCCACAAATAACCCTGTACTTGATTGTTTGGACTTTTTTGTCTCACATTCCAGTTGGCTATATGTTCTTTGAAAACGAACAGCATCTTTTTATTTCAGGTAGAAATCGCAACAGGTTAGTGTATCATTAAACACCTTATGTTTCTAAATTTGAAGGCTATTTGTCAAAGTAGTTTCTGCTCCAATTATGAACACAAAGTACTCAAAATTTTAACTGGGCTTTTAGTACATTGATATTTAGCCAGGAAATGTGACTGCGTGAGATTACACAATTAGCTCTAACTTAATGGAAAAGAGCCTGTTATCCAAGGAAGTACAGTAGAATACACACAAATGTAACCCCAGCTCACTTCATTTTCCAGGGCAAGTCTTAAAATTTCATCAAGTGTCACAAATGTATCATTTCCTCTAACTGCATCTTTCTCCATAAATCCAAGATGAATATCAGTAGCAACCAGGATTTTAAATGTGTCTTCATCGTCACTGTATAAAAAAACAAAATTCAATGCAATTCATTAAAAGGATATTCAAGCAAATGGAGACCTAAACATGAAATAAATAATAGCAATTGTAAAGCAAAATCATTTTTCTAGCCTCAGACTTGGCACAAGTTTGCAGTACTCAACAGATCTTTAACATCACAGTTTTCCATTTCGAATTCAATACAGAGCAGGTGTGGGTGACATTTCTAAGTGTTCCCTGTCTGCTCTGAAAATTCATAGCCTTGTTAAAACCAGTTTTATACACTCTCAGATTTGTTCCCTACTTTGCTACACAAAAACCTAAAGGCTTTGCTCCCTCATTATCTGACTTACACATTCCTGGGAAAGTCATTTAAAAGTCTTCCTCTCGGTTTAAGAGTAGATTTTATACTGAAATACTGGTTGCTTACATCCCAAACCCAGAAAACATCTGCCTGACTCTGCTCTCCACAGTTTTTCAATAATTTCACCAAGTAACAAAATAGAGTTGTTTAAATCCAAACACAATTTGACAAAGGTATTTTCATGTGAACCAGTAGCTTAACCGTAAGTTACTACTCTCACTTAACTGTTATAACACCCACTAAACTTAGCGTTAAGTTTGGTTCTTTAAGATACTTTCATATCTAAGATCTCATCTCAGTCCCCACATGCAAAGAGGCAGGCATGGTCACTATCTCTGAAAAAGAAAAAGGACAGACACAGAGATAACTCATTCACCATACAACTAGTAGCAGAAACAAGACTAAAGGGCATAAAAATGTCAGGCTATCTCCACTGAGTTATCATGAATTCAAAATACAACTCCACGACTCAGAAGCGTCAACAGTTGTGTGCATGAGTCCTGGCTGTTCGTCAACAGTTGTGTGCATGAGTCCTGGCTGTTCCACAAACTTTTCAGCTCACACAGCTACACTTCTCCTGAGTATGTGCATTTTCACGTAAATTCTCTCAATTATTCTAGTTACACAAATGAAAAACAAAACAAGGCAAGCCCAGAGAATTGCTGACCTTCCTAACAACACACAGCCAGTTTTGACCAAGAACTTGAAACCAGAGTGAAAGATACCATCCATGTGCAAGCCCCTCCCCACAACTTAACTTCTATAGTCCTTTTATTTCCATTTCGTTCAAATTAATTCCAACTTACTCAATACTATAGCAACTTACTCTAAAAGACTACTTATAGACTCAGCAATTTAAACAAAGCATAAGAGCATGAGTTTTCCTGCACGGCCATGTAATAAACTACTGCAACACACTCCTCTAACAGCTCCCTCCATATTATCTTTTTGATAATAAACACACAATATGCTCTTTTAAGCATGCCAGGCATGTTTTTGGTGATACTCTGTTCATTATCAAGTTCTGTGCTGTTTTTCTTAAAGTGCCAAGTTTTCTCTTAAGGTCATCACAGTTAATATGTCAGGCTTACAGTGGATCTGTGGGACTCATTTTTATGGTAGAGCTCCTCTGAGGCCAGGTTCCTCTCCAAGTACCCTGGGGTCCTGTGTTCAGGTATGTCAGAAAAGCCACCCGATTCCAAATTCTAAAAATAAATATTAAAATACACATTTTATAAAGGTTGCATGTATTTCACTAACGTGAGTTCAGCTGAGGAGTAAACTTCTTAAATAAGCACTGGCAATTTTGAGAAAGACTAGTTTTCATCTTCAACACTTACTATAATTGTTTCATGACCTAAGAATAAGAGAAAGTCATTATCATGACTACTTCTCTCCTGTTTTCCTCATGAGATTGATGTGTAGTAAATCCCTGGACAGAGAGGTTCAAACGTCACTTTACGTGCATAAATTTAAGCTGCAATTACGCAGGGCTTTGGAGGAGAGGCCACCACATACACTTAACACTAACAGGGCTTTTATGGGGCAGCCCACATTTAAAGCTAGAATAAATAACCAAACACGTGGTCTGCGTGGAGCAGCTCTCAGAGCCAAGGTGACAGCTCGGAGTGGGCACTGCAAGCCGGCGCTGCCACCACAGACGACCCTGCACCCGCGGGACTCCGGGCCGGAACGCAGAGCCCGCACCCCTCCCGGTCCACCCGGCCCACCCGGCCCTTCTTCCTCAACGGCCCCACGCACTCGGGGCTTCCGCCGTGAGCCCCCACGCAAAAACCGGATCGAGGCCTAAGTTACCCCAGCCTGGACTCATCAGAGCCCACCAGCGAGACCACAGGTCATCTCCAGCTCGGAAAAAAAAAGGGCAGGAGTCACCAGAACAAGAACACCGCAACCAGAAACCTGAATTAGGCGCGGGAGAGCCGCGTCCGTCCTTCTCGCGAGATCCATTGATGACGTCGGCGGCACAGGTCTTCCTTAGTCTCTCACTGGCTCCAGAATGGCTCCTCCCCCTTAAGGAGCCAATCATAGGCAGCAGAGGGGCGAACCCGGAAACGATGTTCTCTGCGAGGTTCTCTCTGTGGAAGGTGAGGCGGGTGTCCGGAGCGGCGGGGCGGGCAGCCGTGGGTGGCGGGCCACGTCGTAGGTAGCACCGAGGCAGCCTCTTCGATTTGGGATTCGGAAGCCCTCTCCCGCTAGACGAAAGGCCTTTCTTCCCTGCCTCCCCTGACGATCGTCCCAGAATCTCCGCCTCACCACTTTTGCCTTGCTTGCTTTGTGTGCTGAGAGAACCTTGGAGAGAGTGCAGTAAAAATAATGTGGAACTTTGAACTAGATCAGACCCCAGCAGGTCCTGATGTACCGCGACTTGTCTTAAAACTGTCAGAATCTCCGCGCAGTCCTCCGAAATGGGGCGTGGGGCTCCATCTCACTGAGATAAGAATCGGAACAGTTCGTATCTCTCTGAAAATGTAGGGAACACCCTATTCCTTCATAATAGTATGCATCAAGTTTTATACCTTGAATCAGGAGATACATCTGGGTTTTATTTAAATTAAATATACCAAAAGGATTATATGTAGCTTACATCTGAAACGGTAAAGTCAGAATCAGTATGAGTTTTCATAAGGAAAGCTGTGGGAAGGGGGCTGAAACCTGTGCTGTTATATGTTGGTAATGACATGTTAAGCGTTTAATGAATTGACCTGACATATAGTAACTTATTAGAAAATAGTTTAAGATGAAAGGACATGAAAACTGCAAGAAAATAGTTCTGATAGCTCTTTTAAAACATGAGTCTAATCAAGACCTTACAAACCCCTTAGTGAAATTTAACATTTTACAATACAGTTATAGGCCCTAAGAAGATACAGTCATGATCTTGTCACTAGTAATGAAGCTTACTAGGACAACAGAATGTTAAACACATGGAATTAAGTAGAACAAAATCATGAGGAGTATGTATAACTGACTAGTTCCTCTTAGAGGCCATTCAAAGCAAAATTAAATGATAGGTCTTAAGTTCAATGATACAAATAGTTCTTAATGCAAGTTCCATACAAATGGCACAGAAATCTAAGTTGAAGGTGGTGTATCCTTAAAACATTAATGGCAGAAAAATATGAGACATAGCACCTCAGAGAACAAACATTAGAGAAATCTTAATTGGCTCAACAGAGAATGAAAGTGGTAACATTTGAAAATAGCAAAGTTCAACAAATATAGTTAAGAGACTGATAAATGGTTTGCAATGTAACTTCTCGTTTTCTTTAATTGAAGTTTATATTCTGGGTAACTCTTTAAGCTGATGTCAATTTCTGAATTAATGTGGCAGGCTAGCAGAGTAATCATCTCTGCCCACAGGAACACTTACATCTTTTAGGACTGGGTGAATTATGACCCTCCTGTGTACTCACTGTACCTGGACTCCATCCATCTTAACATACCTAAATTAATAGAGTCAAATTAAGATAGTGTAGCCCCTTAGTAGAAGAAAACATTTTTTAAAAAAAAAAATAAAGACTGTAAATGATCATAAATAACAGAACCCTCTGAGGTCAAGTATTTAGTAAATCTAATGGGTATTATGAGAGAGCACCAGAGTTTCTGACAGCGTATATTTGTCTTGTCTGCAAGGTTGGTATCCATGTTGATGATGCCCGGTTAACAATGTCTAACACTTACATTTGTGTTTTCAGATTGGAACAAGTCAAACAATGCGGACATAATTTGTCTCAAGAAAGACTGCCGTAGTGCTTGAAATGCTTTTTATTTAGAATAGTAGCAAAAATGGAAAAAGAAAAAGTAAGGGATGGTGAAAAACCAGACCTAGAAAACTCTTTGGACTTTTCTGAACAGTTTAATCAGCTTGAATTGTTGGAAACCCATGGACACCTGATTCCCACTGGTACTCAGAGTCTCTGGGTAGGAGATTCTGATGAAGATGAGGAGCAAGAGGAAAAACATGAAGAGTGGTATCAATTGCAAGAGAAAAAAATGGAAAAAGATCCAAGCAAATTGCTTCTTTGGGCTGCTGAAAAAAATCGGGTAAAAAAAAAAAAAAAAAAAAAGAAACCATTACAGAGCTGGAAAAGCATTTGGTTTGGAGTCCAAAGACCTGCCCCTGAACCTCTGTCTTTATCTTTGGGCATATTCCACCATTTCTGACCCTTTTAATTTTTTGTCTTTAAAAATGACAGCTTAATATTTGTCTCATGTAGGAGTGTCAAATGAAATAGTGTGTATAAAAGTGCACACTACATTATAAACGACTAGGTGTTGGGAGGTTTGGGGGTAATTATAAACAACCCTCTGATTAAATCATTAGGATCACTCTGTAGGTAAGTATCGCTAAGGATAGGTAAGATAGAAATTAACTTAGAGGACAACTCCATCAAGTGTCTAACTGCACTTATTTAGTCCTCACAGAGCCCTACAAGGAAGGCAAGGCGTGTTTGCCCAGAGTCATCCAAAAACAGTACCCCAAATCAGTTCTTCCCGCTTGACCATTTGTACTTAATTTTACTAAGTTCTCCCATGTCTGTGTTGGTAAACTAAAAACTGAAAGGGCTTTACACTTTATAATAGCTTTTAGATCCCAGAGTACAATGTATTTTGCCAGAAGTCCATAGACCAAACCTTGATGCCCAGCAACATGACATGTCTGTGAGCTTGTCTGTAGGAGGAGTTGAGCTCTTTAGTCTCTGGGCTGCTGAAGCATCACTTTATTCTACTGTTATAGTTTCATTTTTATTTTTTGGTTCATATACTATGTATATTGATATAATCTGTTATAGGAAAGTTAAATTTGCTTCACAGGTGAAATATACAGTTAAACTGTTCATCTAGGGCCAAAGCACTGGGTAATAAACGTTTATTAGAGTAGGATTAATGTATGGTGTGATATTCAGAGAATCATTCTTGAGATGCACCTGAGTGTAATGAGCTGTAACTTGTTCATCACTAGTTACCTTCTCCCCCTAAAAGAGAATCTTAAAGTCTAAAGCCACTGTATGATGTAATTATCTTTGTTGACTGTTTTGCTTTGAGTTGGACTTTTTAAAGTTCTCTTTTTTTCCTTAGCTTGCTACAGTGCAGAGACTACTTTCTGAGAAGGCCACTGAAGTAAACACTAGGGATGAAGATGAATATACCCCTCTTCACCGAGCAGCCTACAGTGGACACTTAGATATTGTTCGTGAACTAGTGGCTCAGGGGGCAGATGTTCATGCAGTGACTGTGGATGGCTGGACACCACTGCACAGTGCTTGTAAGTGGAATAACACCAGGGTGGCCTCTTTCTTACTTCAGCATGATGCAGACATCAACGCCCAAACAAAAGGCCTCTTGACCCCTTTGCATCTTGCTGCTGGGAACAGAGACAGCAGGGACACCCTGGAACTCCTCCTGATGAATCGCTACATCAAACCAGGGCTGAAGAACAACTCACAAGAAACTGCTTCCGATATCGCCAGGAGGACAAGCATCTATCACTACCTCTTTGAAATCGTGGAAGGCTGTACAAACTCTTCACCTCCGTCTTAATGGCTCTAGTGATTTTCTTAAACTTCAAAGTACCAGTGCCTCCTATGTATGAGATGTAAAATACCCCATATAGAGAGCAGATGTCTCACTACAGAAATTTTGTTGTATGCATCACAGTTTTCTTCCAGGTGACCTGCCCAACCTTGATGTCAAATGTTTTTGAGAGGTGTTTGGATGCATCTGTGGTGAATGATGCAGAGCTTGTGATTTTTATCAGAGGTAACTTTAGCTGGACATAGGTAATACAGAAGCTAAGGATATTTTTTTGGTGCTGATCCAAAAGAAAAGTATTTTTAAATATCCCATACCCTGGGTGTTTGTTCAGTGTTTAGCATACTGACTTGTATTTTTATAAGCTGAGATGACTCCAGATTCTCACCTTCCACTGGTGCAGCTCCGCTCTCTTCTCTGCATCTCCAGCTGCTTTCATTCTAAACAGGAAACACTAACAAATTAGTGACTTACATCTTTGGAAGTTTCAAAAATAGTGGACCGTTTAGATGTTTTGTAAAATGTAGGCCATTTGGAGGAAAGCAGTTAGGGAGATGTCTAATCTTTGAATGTTGTACACTGCCTCCCCCACCACATTCCTCATAATCCTGTGGACAGTCCTACCTCACCCTGGTCAACCCATGTGATCCTTCTTGTTATGACCAGTCAGTGTCTCCACTTAGACATGCACAAAACTGAACTTTGGTCCAGGAGATTAAACCTGCCCTCCAAGGGTCCACCTGTCTCTCTCCCTGCTGGATTGGGCACTCCTTACCTAGACTCATGAGTTCCAGGAAATGTCCACCACTACCCCCACAGCCCTCATTTTCTACAAGCCATGACGAAGGGACAAGGACTTGGAACAGCGAGGAGTGATTGTCACACGGGACAGAACGACAAGAGCCTCGGGCTTTCTTACAGAAACAGGCGTGTGAATAGTGACACATTGTGTAGAAATAGAGGGTGAGCTCTGACACTGCAGGAGGCGTGAATTCTTCTTAACTTGCATATAACTTCACAGCATCTGTGGCACATTTTTTCAAACTACATTAACTTTTCTTCTCCTGGTGCCTGCAACATAGTTTTTGATGGACTCCCTAGCCCCTCTATTCCCAAAGGGTCTTCTCACCGTGAGAACTTGAGTCCTAGGGAAAGGCCACTGGGGCTCATCCTCGTTGTCAACTTAGACTCACCTAGGAGATGCACCTCTAGCATGTCTGAAAGGGAGTTTCTAGAAAGATATAACTGAATCGAGAATACATACCCAGATGTGGATGGCACCATCACATGGGCTCAAGTCCCAGATTAAATAAAAAGGAGAAAGTGAGCTAAGAACCATTGTTTGTCTCTACTTCCTTACCGGGTACAGTGTAACCAGCTACCTCACACACACTGCCATGCCTTCCTCACTGGGTACAGTGTGACCAGCTACCTCACACACACTGCCATGCCTTCCTCACCATGATGACACTGCCTCTTACACCATATGATACATTTTTCCTTAAGGTGGGTTTTGTTTTGTTTTGTTTTTTAAGTGTTTGGTCACAGCAAGAAGAAAAGGAACACACTAAAATAGTTGTCCTTTCTAATCTCATTTTTAAATGACCTAATTTTGTCTTTTGGGCTCCCCTGTATAACTCTGTAACTTAGATTAAATAATGATTGTTTAATCAAATATATGTGGAGGTGAAGAGTTGAGTCAGTATTAAGAGCACTGGCTGCTCTTCCGGAGAATCCAGATTCAATTTCCAGCACCCACATGGAGATTCAACCATCTATAACTTCAGTTGCAGGGAATTCAAAATCCTATTCTGGTTTCTGTGGGCATTGCATGTACCATGTGGTGGACAGACATGCAGACAAAACACCCACACATATAATTATCTTTAAGTATATGCAACAATTTATCAGAACAGTATTCGATTATCTCTTGAAAGCTGATAAATGAATTGGGTTACATGACAGTCTCAGAAATGAGGATAACTTCAGAAGACCTGGGGCTTGAATGTGCCTCTGTTCTTAAGTATCTCTGATACAAGGGCTTTGGAAGGAAGTGGAAGGCAGCTTTCTTTTAAGTCTAAGAAAGTGACAGAAAAAGTCTACACACATCTTAGTAGACTACTAAGCAAGGCTGCTAGTCACCTGACAGTCAAGGAGCTTTTGGCTCTAGCACTATTTGGAAATGGGCTGTATGCCTGCCTTTATCTTAGTTTACTGTGTAAATACAGAGCCAAAGAAGCCTCTGTATTTAAAATGTTTAATTTTGGCCTTTTAAGACAGAGTTCTGTGTAACCCAAACTGGCTGTCTATCCAAGGATGATGACCTGGTCCTACCTCCACACTTTCCTTATTCCTAACAGGGAGCTGATCTGACTACTCTTTATAGAAAGCAATGGGCATATATATAGAAGTCCGTTTTCCCAGAAGTCCATTGTGCTTGTTTGCGTCCTTCAATTTTCTTTTAACATTTTGGAGACTCCTGTCTCCAAAAGGCCCTCACTTTGGGTTCTGTTACATACCTGTACTTTCCAGTTTATGCAGGCTAAATAGCTCAGTTTATAAGCAAAGTTTTCTTTAATCTTGGGGAATTATTCCAAAGAAGTTTAAACTCTTAAATAACTAAGGGCTTAATCTTGATTAATGTAAATGCTTAAGGAAGAAGTAATTTTTGTTATTGTTCAGTGGAAAAAAAATTCATAGGCCCACAGTAAAACTAGTTGATGTTGCTTTATCAAGTCTGACACAGTTCCAGAGAGTCTTCCAGCCCACAACCTATCACAGTGATGTAATTTGTGGAGTCCTTACACTGGAGATCTGAGGCCATTATTTCTAGTTGATGATATCCCACTATCTACTATGCTAAAGATAGGACCAAAAGAAGTCTAGAGGCTGCCTGAGACATAGCTCTCTTACCAAACCAAGTCTCCAGAGTGACTCCATCATACATGCACACAGAATGGATGATTGATAGACTGACAGGGAGATTACAGGTTATCTTCATCCTACCTGAAGTGGCTCTAGGATCCATGGAGCTGGCTGTTCTGTAATACGGTCCCCAACTCATCCACAGTGCCTTTTTCTCTAATAAGGGGACAGTATAATCCTGTGGGATTCCTAAATGTTCATGTAAGACAGAATACGTTCTCTAAATCAACTTGAAATCTGTTAAGTTCAGAAGAAAGAAATGATCAAGTGTAGACATTGGTGATTTTAATTCCTGGAAACTTTCCTTTAAAACCTCAAATTTTTACTTCTGAGAACCTAAGTAGGACATCTAAGTCAATGCTATTTGTGTAGAAACATAGTATAAGCCTCATAAATAGCTTTAAGGGAGTTTTCCTAACAGCCACAATAAGTGACAAACAGCCAAAGTAAGTGACATGAATTTTTAAGAAAACATATATGTAAACCAATACATCTAAAATGCTCATTTCAACATGAGATGCATATGTAAAAACTGAGGACTGGAGAGATGGCTCAGTCGATTAGGGTTTGCCACCAACCCTGAGAACCTAAGTTGGATTCCTGGGACAAATATGGTGGCAGGAGAAAACTGACTCCCAGAAGCTGTCCTCTCCTGCACACATGCACATAGCAGGCACACACATAAATGAATGAATAAATAAATATAAGTGTTATTTTTAAATTGACACATTTTGCTTTTCATAGTACATTTTCAAAGTATAGTGTGTTTGTTTTATTGCACATCTTGATTCACACTAGCCGAATTTCAAGTTCCCATCAGCCACACTAGGGTGCTGGCTACTGCATGGAACAGACAGGTTTAGGTACCCAACATAATCCCTAGAGCAATGGTTGGTCTCATATCAGATATTTATATTATGATTCATAACAGTAGCAAAGTTACAGTTATGAAGTAGCAGCACAGTTTTATGGTTGAGGTCGTCACAACATGAGGAACTGTATTAAAGGGTTGTAGCATTAGGAAGGGTGAGAACCACTACTCTGGAGGCTTTGCAGGCTGTAAATGGACAAGCCTGAGATTAAGCCTGTGCTGTGGGATGGTCTGTATGTCAAATGTGTTGCTGATTGGTCAATAAATAAATCACTGATTGGCCAGTGGCCAGGCAGGAAGTATAGGCAGGACAAGGAGGAGAATAAAGCTGGGAAGTGGAAGGCTAAGTCAGAGAGACACTGCCAGCCACCACGATGGATGAGAAACAGCATGTGAAGATGCTGGTAAGCCACGAGCCATGTGGCAAGGTATAGATTAATGGAAATGGATTAATTTAAGCTGTAAGAACAGTTAGCAAACTGAATCGCCACGGCCATACAGTTTGTAACCAATGTAAGTCTCTGTGTTTACTTGGTCGGGTTTGAGCGGCTGTGGGACTGGGAGGTGAGAGAGATTTGTTCTGACTGTGGGCCAGGCAGGAAAACTCTAGCTACAAGCCTGTGTTTAGTTGTGATTGTGTGTGACTTCAAACAAATAAATACAGGTCTTTCTTTACCTTGTTGAAATATTTCAAGGAATACATGCAAAATAAAATGCTTATTCATTGCATTATAGTTGCTTTTGCCGGTATTTCAGGAAGACATGCCTTCCCAGCCTAGGCATTTGCATCTTTGAAGACTGACGACAGCTCTCTTTTCTCATGCTATCGTTTCCTCTCACACATTTCCAGTACAATTAGCAGCATAGAGCTTCTCTCAATAATTCAAGTAACTGGACTTAAAGAAAAAACTCCTACCCCAGTTTCAAAGGCTCCATCCATGTATCAAAGGTTTCTTCAACAGAAAAAATAAGGGAATGAGCAAAATAAGAAAAAAGGAATAAGCAAACATTTTAAACGGAAATAATTACAAGGACTGGAGAGAAATGAGATTCTGAGAGAAAATGTACCTGAAGGGAAATGCCAGGTCTTGAATAGGTTATGGCTCATTCTGTTTGCATCCTCCTGAAGCCCCTCCCTCCCAATTTCCCCCTTTTTTAAAGATGGATTCTTGTTAACACAGAGCAAATGAGGAAAAAAATCCATAAAAGCATTCATTCTATTTCATCATTTTATTCATTAAAAACGCAGTTTCATTTAGTAGTCCTCATTGTGAATTTAGTGACACACGGCCACATCCTCCAGTCCTCACTGTGGACTCAGGGACACAGCCACATCCTCCAGTCCTCACTGTGGACTCAGGGACACAGCCACATCCTCCAGTCCTCACTGGATTCAATGATATGGCCACATCCTCCAGTCGGTCTCATCTCTGCAGGGAGATTGTAGGCTTCAGAACAGGCCTAAGGAAAGAGATAGCTCTCCCAGGCTGAATGCAAGCTGCTACTTCATTTGTTTTTCTTTTCTTTGTGAGTACAACATCCTCAGCATTTCGTCTCTATGGGAGGCTCGGGAGTTGAAACTGGAAACACTGGAGAATTGTATTGAGCTCAGGAAGGACATGGATCTTTTCAGATGCCATGAGCTCCATTTTCACGCATGGCCACCCTAACATGGGAGCATTTTAATAATAATTTTAAAAATGAGGGTCTGGGGAGATGGTTGAGAGGATAAAGTGCATCCTATGCAAGCAAAAAGAGCTGAGTTTGCATCCCCAGAACCTGCATAAAACGCCGGGTATGTAGCATGATGGCACACACCTGTAATCCCCACACTAGTAAGGCAGAAACAGCAGAACCCTGGAGTTCACTGCATCCAGTCTAGCGGGAAAAGCTATTTTCAGGGTAAGTGAGAGACTCTGCCTCAAAAAATAAGGCTGAGTATGACAGAGAAGATATCCTAACTCGACTTCTTAGACGAGGTCACATGCACACACACACAAATTAAAATAAAAAGAAGAGACCTTTCTTTCCCAAGTTGTTCTTCGTCAGGACGTTTTGTCATGGCAACAGAAATGGAATTAGGGCACTAATTACACACTTTAAAAATCAGATAATCTGCGATTCTACTTTAGATTTCTTATATTTCCTTGATGAACTTGTTCAAACACCAAGCTAAAACATACTGTTAGGAAAAGAATCCTGCCCAATACAAGGTTGTTTTGGCCTCTAGGAAATTTATCCCTTAGGTCAAATGAGTTTCTTTTTTTTTTTATAAAATTCTGATTTCTGTGATTCAATAGAGATCATAGTCACATTGTGATTTTCAATAGTTTGCATGATTGGAAATGTAAATTTTATTGTGTTACTGAATAAAGTTGCAATGAACTTTACACTGACTTGTCTCTTTGAAAAAGAAAGGGGCCGGGCGGTGGTGGCGCACGCCTTTAATCCCAGCACTCGGGAGGCAGAGGCAGGCGGATCTCTGTGAGTTCGAGGCCAGCCTGGTCTCCAAAGCGAGTTCCAGGAAAGGCGCAAAGCTACACAGAGAAACCCTGTCTCGAAAAACCCAAAAAAAAAAAAAAAAAAAGAAAGGGAAGATATTACCCAACAATAAGTGTATGTTGTTAGTCTGTCAGAACACAGAACGAATCCACTCCCTTTCACCCTGGAAACTACATTCTTACCCCACATCAATGAGCTTACTTGTTTTAACCACCTCACAGAAGTACAATTACACAATAAGAAGTGAATTTCACCTTGGGGCATAAAAACACAAATAAGCAACAGTCGTTGTGATGAAAAGCAGCTGGTGACTCACACTGCCTGGTTTCAAGATCAGCAATGGGACAGCAGTATGAGGCAGGGGGGTAGCAGTGGGTGGCAGCAGTCAATGGAATAAGGCCAAAATCCAGATGTAGATAACAAGTTGACTTTTTTTTCTTCAAATGAATGTTTCTCTGAGGTGAGGGGAAAGAACTCATTTACAGACAGAAAGACAAATCCTAGATTTGTCTAGTGAAATGGATAACGGCCAGAATGCAGAATGGCTGGACAAGGGATCTCAAGGCTTGCTAGAACTTTCTACCTACTGATTATAGTGGTATTGAGGTAGGCATGACTTTCAAAAACGGTCTGCTTCCATGGTCCTTTGAGCAGAATGCAGGTCTTGCACAGAAAGCATAATACAATTACATTGGTTTCTTTTTTGTTTCATTTTCTTGTTTTTTCAGGACAAGGTTTCTCTGTAACCGTCCTGGCTGTCTGGGATCTCACCTTGTAGACCAGGCTGGCCTTGAACTCACAGAGATCCACCTGCCTCTGCCTCTCAAGTGCTAGGATTAAAGGCATGCACCACCAGCGCCCAGCACATTGGTTTTGTGAAATAGTACTGGTTGGCTTGACCTCATGGCCGTCTGCTTCAGCCTCCAGAGAAGACTGGAATTACAGGTATGGCCACCACACCCAATTTCAGTGAGGATGGTTTTTGAAGGTAGATATCCAAGGATGACTAATTTTATCCGCTTATTTTTCTATAGCAAGTAGGGACGGACACATAATGACCTCCTGTCCAAATTCTAGGAAGTATATTTTCTTGGATGGTTTTGAGTTCTTGCAAGTTACCAAAAAATTGTATTTTACCAATTCACTGGAGTTTTAAAATCCCAAGCAAACAAGCCCTTGTAGGAAACAGCTTCCCCATTAATAGATGAGGAATTAAAGCCAACTGCCCTGAAATTTAATCCACTTGGAAACTTGCAATAAATTTGAAATGATGGCTACTGACTATAGAAGGAGGATTGGTTGGCTTTGAGAGTAACTTAGGACAGTAGGAATTGAGATGAGACGCTGAAGCAAGTATAAATCAACTTCTCTGAAGAAATACAACAGCAGGAAGTACCCCGTTACTTACTCATTATTCAAAACCTAAACAAGCAGGTAAGAGTTCTTGAGACCTGTTCTAAACCTAAAGAATTAAACATTAATTTAAATGCATCCACCTAGATTTTTACTCAAACACTATAAAGCCATGTGATTTAATATATTAACTTTGGTAATACAATAGCTTTTGTTTCTTTTGCTAAAGACTGAGTTATGTGCTTGTGTGCATTTGTGTGTGTGTGTGTGTGTGTGTGTGTGTGTGTGTGTTTGTGTGTTTTGTTAGATTAGGTCTTTGGTTTTGTCTCCACCTAGTGGCCATTTTGGTCTTTTCCATTTCATTACAAAGAGGGTAAACCAATTACCCCGTTTTTACAGCTAAAATAACGTATCGTATACTTTTTTTTGCCAATAATTTATACACAAAAGAGTTGGAAGTGGCATACACATATGGTGATTAGAATTTTTTTTCATTTTTCTTTATTAATAAATTTTCTGCTCACTCTACGTACCACCCACAAATCCCACCTCCTCCATCCTCCCACCCTGCAGCCCTCCCTCCCAAGCCACCCCACATGCCCACATCCCCCAATTCAAGGAATAGGGAGCCCAGCACATGGAGCCTAGGCAGATCCAAGCCCCTCCCCACTGCACCAAGGAGGCACAAGGTGTCATACCACAGGCACCGTATTCCCAAAAGCCTGCCCATGCACCAGGGACGGATCCCTATCTCCCTGCCTGGGTGCTCCCCAAACAGTTCAAACCAAACCCAGAGGGCCTAGTCCAGTCCCATGGGGGCTCCACAGCCACTAGTCTACAGTTCATGGGTTTCCACTAGTGTGGCCCATCAGGTGACTGGAAATTTTAAAAGACAAAGCCATACAAGAGAGAAGAAATAAATTACCTAAATTAATGCAGTTACTGCTACCCAAAATTAAATAACCTCCAAGTCTTTGATGTTGGAGAAAATAGGAAACAAGAATTGTGTGATTCTTTATTATTTAATCAAATAAACTACATGGTTTTTTATGAGTAAAATTTCAAACAAACTTTTGTTTTCTAACTAAAGTATGTTAATTGTTAACTTGTAGAGCTACACCAAACATACAACAAAATTTAGAAACCTTGATGAACTATACAAAATGAACAAAACTTGTATCTACCCTCAGATCAAGGTGCAGAATATAGCTGATGTCCCCAAAGCCTGTCTTGCACACTCTCAGTGTTTCCTTAAAGCTAGCCACTGTTTTTACTACATCATCTTTACTTAATTTCTACTACACCATGGAATAATTTACATTGTACGACATCACATCTGGGGAATTCTCCCACATTCCTACATAAAGAAGGAGCTTGCTCTTTTTCATTGTGGTATTCTAAGAACACAATAATTAATAGGTACATCTTATTTCAAATTCTTTCTCGAGCCTTTGGGGCTCTGGTGAATGGTGTTGCTGGGAAAATTCTAGCGAGTATTTTTGGTGCACCCATTCCACAGTTTAGTATGTGTCTGATATTAGGACTCTGAAGTACTTACATTCTTCTTTAGTAAAAGCGGCGGGGGGGGGGGGGCAGCTCTTCAAATTGGTCACATAAACTTACACTTTTGTTTTTTGACAAACTCTCACTATGTTGCCCCAGCTGGGTGCAAACAATCCTGCCTAAACCTCCATGGCCAGCTCAGATGTCCCTCAACAGTAGAGAACCAGAGCCCAGTTGCTATGGTGCCCCCAAGCCTGGCGACTGCTGCTGGGACTGTTTCCTGTTTGTGGGTTCAGCAACCACTCTGGTTTGGGGAAGTCACATCTCCTTGCAGCTTCCATAGCTTGGCCTGATGACAAACGGTGTCGCTTGTGTTCCTCAGCTATTGGGATCTCCTCTTTTTGTCATGTATCTATGTCTGTCTTTCTCCATGCTCTTACTGATTTCCAGGCCCTATTCATACTGATCTGTGAGAGTTCTTTATATAATCTGGTCCTGATTATTTGTTAGCTAATGTGTTTCGAAAATGTTCTCCCAGTCTGTGACTTGACTCCCCACATTTTGTTTTGTTTTGTTTTGTTTTGTTTTGTTTTTTCGAGACAGGGTTTCTCTGTGTAGCTATGTGCCTTTCCTGGGACTCACTTGGTAGCCCAGGCTGGCCTCGAAATCACAAAGATCCGCCTGGCTCTGCCTCCCAAGTGCTGGGATTAAAGGCGTGCGCCACCACCGCCCGGCGACTCCCCACATTCTTAATAGTGACTTTAATCAAGAGGGTATCTTAATCTTTATGTTCTCTGACTTGCTGTTTTCTTTTGATTAATGTCTTTTATTGCTTGCATAGGAAATTGTTTCCAACCCCAAGGTCGTGAACATGTTCAATAGATATTGCCTAGAAGCCTCAGTATTCCACCTCTATGACTATAATCCTTCTAATCTGCTGTTTGTGTTTACAATACACCAGGAGTCAAGGTGTTTTCCAGATGAACAACCAATTCATCTAACACCACTGCTCAAAAGGCTCTTCTCTTTCAGTCACACCCCACACCCACACCCACTTTTGTTTATATCTGGTGCTCATCCACGGTTAGGTCAGTTTCTAGACCATTCTCTCCCACCAATGTGGTTTAATGGTTGCAAACATGAAATTATCAATCAAGAATAAAAGTGGGCTGGGCGGTGGTGGTGTCGGCCTCTAATCCCAGCACTCAGGAGGCAGAGGCAGGCGATGTCTGGTTACAAGGATCAGTGGCAGGTGTGCAGCGTGCATGTGCAAAGGTTTGTTCTGGAATTTAAGGATGGGAGACAGGCATGGTGGTGCATGCCCTTAATCCCAGCACTTGGGAGGCAGAGGTAGGTGGATCTCTGTGAGTTCAAGGCCAGCTTAGTCTACAGAGAAAGTTCCAGGACAGCCAGGGCTACACAGAGAAATCCTGTCTTGAAAAACAAAACAAACAAAAGAAGAAGAAAAAGACTAAAAAGTGGGATGCAGTAAAGACAGCCATGTGGGGGAGGGCATCTCCTGAATTTGTTAAAAGCCTTGTCAAATTATTTAACTTTCTAAGATAATGCACATTTAACTTTGGCAAAAAGTAATGTAACTTTTTAATAACTTCGAAAAGAAAAAACGGAAGTAGCTGCTCCTTCAAACAAACTCGATTTTCTGACTCACTTCCAATTCTGTGGGTTTGTCACCTGTAAAATTGGTGATTTTGTGAGCTGACATACACTGTGAGTACAAAACTCCTCGGAAACTACAGTTATTTAGTAACTCACAGCCCCAAAGTTATGAATTCATAGTAGGGAATCACGGTCCTGGGCCGGTGGCCCATTCCAGCACTCACACCTTCTATGTCCCAGGTGGTGACCAATCCTTGGGGCTTTGGATCAGACTTTGCTGAGTCACACCCCAGTTTTGTGGCCTTCGGCACTTTCCCAAACCTTTGTGGCTCTCGGTTTCCCAGTCATGCAACTGAAGCACCTCCCTTGAGAAGTTGGGTCTGTTGCGTGGGTCTGTATCTAAGGAATCGCAGCGCCTGACTACACGTGTGGTGTCGTCCGCTCACCCAGCCCGGGAGAAATTAGCAGAGCCCTGGAGGCCCGGAGCATCCGCGGTCACTATGGCAACCTCAGACGCCTCGCGTTCCAGAGCAGCCGGTGGCGGAGTTGGGAGGCCTGGTGGCCCTGGGCAGCGGAGACCCCAGTGGCATGAGGCGGCAGGAGGCGCTGGTGGTGACGGCAGGGACAGCAGCGGAGGCGGGCCGCGACGGGGAACAGCCGAGGCCCACAGGGCTGGGGTGCAGGGCTCGTATAGAGCCCGGCGGCCCCCAAGAGCCCCGCCAACAATGTAAGTTAAGCTCCAGCCTCAGACCATGGCCATGGGGTCGTGGGGCCATGGGGGACCAGTGACAAGAAGGCTGGGGACCCCAAGGATGGAACTGGGTGGAGCCCTGAAGATTTCCAGGGAAGGGGTGGAGAGCCGCTGTTTGGCAAAGACAGAGATAAAGACACTGGCAGAAAGCACCCCATCCTCTGGTGCGGGAGCCTCCAGATGCTCTGGCTAATCTCCAGGGAGGCAATCAAGGAGGGGTGTGTGGTGTGTGTGTGTGTGTGTGTGTGTGTGTGTGTGTGTGTGTGTGTGCAGGCCAGAGAACAACTCTAGGTGTCATTCCTCAGGTCCATCCAAGTTTTGCTGAGACAGGGTGTACCACTGATCTGGAAGTTTTCACGCAGGATAGGCAAGACTGAATGACTGGCTGTCTGGCCAGTGAGCTCCAGGGATCAGTATGCCACCCTACCAGGCTTCTCTTACTATAAAACATAGCAGTTATACTAGCCCACAGGTAACTATGAGAAAACAAACAAACAAAAAACAACAACAACAACAACAAAAAACAAGTAAGATACCTAGGTGCATTTAAAAAAAAAAAATCAGTATCAACCGTTGTTAGACGTCAACAAGCCTGGCAAACTTCACCCAAAACAAAGCCTAGAGCTACCCAGTTTTCAGCAGTCCTGCCCCCTCCCCCATTGTCCCGCACATGACAGCTTGTTGACCAATCAATGAAGCCGATGAGGCAGTGTGTGGACTTCTCTCTTTTTTTCTTTCCTCTGTCTCCAGCTGCTCTCCCTCTCTCCTGCCCGTCCTTCTTCTTAACTGAGGAAGGACTCTTCCTCACTAGCTTTTTATCAATCAGTTTTCAAGGCTCCACAAATCTCCTGCAGTTTCCTCCGGGGATTCTCTTGGCTGCCACACTGCAGTCTACCAAGAGACCTGCATTCTGAGCAGGCAGCTGTGATCCTGTAGACTTTGCCTCCTTCCTTGCCCAGTCACTTCCTGTGAAGGAGGCTAAAGTAACATGCTGCCTTCTACTCACATGACCCCTAACCTTTAGGAAACAAGAGTGAGGATCTAAACGTGTCTGGCCGTACTTTTTCTCAGTCTGGGGTGTGTCTGAGTCCCCACCATCAGAAGTGGCTGGTCTGCACTCAGGACAAGTACACTCCTGCTCTCTGTTGCTTAACCTGGAACAAGAGATGCCTGCCATATCTTTGTGAGATTAGCATCAAATCTTAAATAGTAAAGAATTTGCTTGAGTTCTCTAGGGCTCCTTGAATTGTGACAGGAAGCCATGTTTACAGACATGTATGCAGCAGTGTGGTGCTAGTCTACCTGAACACACCTCTGCTGTCCGTCTCTTATGCCAAGCTCGGTTCTAATATTCCAATGGGTGGAACAGAAAGACTTCTGCCTCTAAGTATTGATGGCTGGTTTTCAAAGACATCAAGCCATCAGTTACACAATAATTGTACACAACTATGCAAACGAAGCAACAATAAATGAAACAAGAGAGAAAAGAAAGGCTACTAGGCAGAAAAAAAAAAAAAAAAAGACAGTTCTAGGTTGCAGAACCAGGGAATCTTCCCCAGGAACTGGCATGTTGTAAAGCTGACACTTAAAATGTGAGTGGCAGTTCCTTAGGCAAAAAGTCAGGAGAGAGGCTGGTCAGGCAGAGGCGACATGCAGAGGTGGGATCTGATAGAAGGGCTGGTGAGGGGGGCTGAGCACGGAGAAGCCAACAGTGAGCGGAGTCTGCAGACACCCCAGGCAGGAAGCATACGGCGCTTTTGTCCTCCGAGGGTTCTGCTCTCTGGGGAGATTGGAAAGAAGGCAGCAGGGCACTGGGAACAGATGCCAGTCCTGGGCAGGGGCAGCTGTGAGAGGTGGGGCTAGCCTCAGGGGCCAGGGAGAAGTCCTGAACCTTAATCTGTGATTAGTCTCCATGGGTTTAATCGCTTGTTTATTTTAAGATTCATTGTATCATTTCTGGGGGGGGGGGGCGGTCACAGCGTCCAGAAGAGGGTGTTGGATAATCTGGAGCTGGAGTTCCAGGCTGCTGTGAGCCACCCTGTGGGTGTCAGAAATAGAATTCCAGTTCTCTGCAGGAGTAGCAAACACTCAATTGTAATCTTTTAAAATGGAAGCTAGGGCTGCTGAGGAGAGGCTGAGTGGGGGTCGGGAGGTGAGGCTGGGGATGCTGGGGAGGCTGAGGGAAGGCTGGGGATGCTGGGGATGCTGGGGAGGCTGAGGGAAGGCTGGGGATGCTGGGGAGGCTGAGGGAAGGCTGGGGAGGCTGGGGAGGGTGAGGGGAGACTGAGGGGAAGCTGAGGAGGCTGGGGAGGCTGGGGAGGCTGAGGGGAGGCTGGGGAGGCTGGCTTAAGCACTTGCTATGCAGGTGTGAGGACCTGAGTTCAAACCTCAAGAGCACGTAAAGCCAGACACAGAAGCATCTATTTGTAATTTCAGTGGTGAGATGGGAAGCTACTACAGGAGATTTCCTGGAAGTTTCCAGAACACATAGCCTAGCACGTATAGTGGCAAGTAATAAAGAGACAAGAGACCCTGTCTCAAACAATTTGGAAGGAGTAGACTGAAATCTGAGTGCCCTTTCATTTCCACATACACGCTGGAGCATATGCACGCGCGCGCGCGCGCGCGCACACACACACACACACACACACACACTCACTCACCTGGAGTGTAAAATCCAGGCACAGATCTGGATTTTACCTTACTCTTTACTCTGTCCTCATCCCCAAGGAAACGTCAGGAACAGAGTAGGTCTTTAATCAGAAGTCATTGCTGGGCATGGTGGTACATGCCTGTAATCTCAACACCAGGAGGCTGAGGAAAGATGGTCTTAGGTTCTACAGCAGGCTGGGAAACATAGGAGGACCAGTCACAAAACAAAGCCAACAACAAGCCCTGGACCCCTCCTTATTGATAAGTGAAAGTTCACGAAGGTAATGAGAACATTTTGTATATTTCTTCATCATACCTGAGAGAGAATCCTGAAGCTTATCCTACACACTCAGGAATTACACAAAAGTATGAAGTCCTCCAAACCAGAAGTTGTGATGAAAGAGATCATCCCAGCCGGGCGGTGGTGGCGCACACCTTTAATCCCAGCACTTGTGAGGCAGAGCCAGGTGGATCTCTGTGAGTTCAAGCTCAGCCTGGTCTACAGAGTGAGATCCAGAACAGGCACCAAAACTACACAGAGAAACCCTGTCTCAAAGAGGGAGAGAGAGAGGTCATCCCAAGAGAGAGCCTGCAATGCAAGCTGTCTATTTCTAAGGGATGAGAGGCTGTTTTTTAAAAAGCTATTCATACAGGAGTGATGGCTGAAAGGCTGGGTAGAGCTGATGATAAGCCAGTTGTGAATACCTTTCCAGGGAAGACATTTTTATACTGCGAGCCCCATAGAAGAATCAAGGAGGTTTTGGAGGAAGAACTTTCTATCAAGAGGGATGAATGCCATGTAAAAAGCCCACCTGCAGGTAAGCCACCAGGAAGAGGGATGAATGCCATGTAAAAAGCCCACCTGCAGGTAAGCCACAAGGAAGTGTATTTGCTAAATGGATATGAATTTGTCTATTTGACGGCAGCGTGGTTATTTTATTCCTGATGAAATGATAACCATCAAGAGAAGTCAGTTCCTGGGAAATCTTAGCTTTTTTTTTTTTTTTTTTTTTTTGCCTATGTCCAAATCTACATGTAGAGGAAAACGAAGTAGATTTTCAATGTATGTTTTTCTGTCCATACTTGTGAATGGTGTTCTTTCTATTTAATAGTAAGTAGAATGTTTCACATGCTTGGGACACACAGTAACATTTTCAGATTATCAATATTGATTTGCTCAATGGCAGGGGTTCCCAAATGTTACATTGTATTGGTTACCCGGGAGTTCGTTAAAAGCAGCTTCCTGGACCAGATGCCTAGACTACCGAGTTCCCAGATGGTCTGGTGCTCCTCATGCAGAGACTCTTCCCCGCCAACACTGTTCCAGCAGACTGTGAGCCACCGAACTAGGTCAAATCACCCATGGATTATTTTAGAAATACACAGTTCATGAGTCACTGATACCTCTCAGGATAGGTCATGTGATGTCCATACTCCCTTACAGACATCATTCTGAGATGACAGGCCCCTCATGACCATGATTCCTTTTCAGCAACTGATCATTTGCAGAGTACTTCCCGGCTTTCAAATAATCAGGGTTTCATTATTTGAAACGGGGTCCTGAATTTGCCAGAGGAAATACCTAGGTCAGTAAGATGGCTCATGGGGTAAGGTACCTGCTGTGAAAGAAAGCCTGTTGACCTTGGAAGTTTAATCCTTGGAACCCATAACCCCTAAATTCCCTTCACGTTCCTGGTGTACAATACCCTGACAAAAGAAACTTCAGCAGAGAAAGCTTATGTAACTCACAGTTCTGCGTCACAGTTCACGGCAAGGACGTTGAGGCAGGAACTTGAAGCAGCTAGACACATCCACAGTCAAGAGCAGAGAGAGGAAACACATGCGTGCACACCCACTACTCAGCTTGCCCTCTGTAATTTAGTCTAGGACTCCAAGCCCAGGGGGTGATGCTGCCCATTGTGTGGCTGGGTCTTTGCATGTCAATTAACATAATCAAGACAGTCCCCACCAACATGCCCACAGGTCAACCTGATTTTGACAATCTCTCATTGAGAGTCTTCTAGGTGATTCTAGGTTATGTAAAGTTGAAAATTAGAGCTAATCATCACAACATATAAAGGTGGAAAGAGAGAATCAGCTCTGTAAAGTTGTCCTGTGCCCTCCACATGCATGGTAAAGCGCATACATTCCTTCGCACACATACATACTAATAAAAAGTAAAATAAATGGAGGAACCATGAACCTCAGACTCCAGTGTTCAGAGAACTGGCCATAATCTGGGGTGGACTGTTCTGGGAAGGTGGGGCCCAGTCCCCTTAAGAGTTTCTGACAACCTCAAGGTGTATCATTTAGACTCCAGCCCACTTTGTGTTTCTAAGGAGTCATGGTGTTTACTTTGGGGACTTACTGTATTGCCAATGACACAGAGCATCTTCAAGAAGCTTTAAATCTACTCTAATGCTGTGAATAGATGTAGAATGACCTACCGAGCCTACGTGCACTATGTTCTTGGTGATTAAGCAACTTTTTCCAAGTAATTATTCAGCTTTGTTGTTTTTAAGGACCACATAGAAGCTATTTGCCTTACATAACCTATTTGCCATTCTCTGAGGAGGAAACAAATGTTGTATCATTCTTACTGAGTGCATTTGACTATGAGACAGCCTAAGAGAATAGGAAATAAATATTCATTTTTTCTAAGTATTTTCAAATATTCAATTAACATGCAGCTATCCAGGCTGCATTTTTATAGCATCCACCAGAGGGCACACAAAGGTACTCTTTTGCCTAGAAAACTTTCCAAGTGTTTTAAAGGGCTAGTCAAGAATAAGGAACTAGTACCTAGAGAGGGTGACAAACTCCTCCTGCCTAGCAGCAGTGTGGGCAGCCCCTAACTAGCCACCAGGCCTTCTAGCAGAGTGTGCGGGGACAGACTGATCTTTGAACACATGATGACAGCTGTAGCTTCTCACACATCATCACTGACAGCCCAGATTCTGCATCCAGCTTTCAAGTATGCGGTAGTAGCTATGTACAGATGCTACCAGTGAGTGCACATGGCAGGCTGCCTCTGTGCCTTAGTCATCCTTTGTCCCTCCTCTTCCCTGTTGTAAGTACACTTTGGTCCCCATGAGTTTGCAAACATTTCCAGATTGCAAGTAACCTCTGAAGACCAAAGACTGTGACTCCTCCAGCACATTCATATTCCCAGTGGCATCTGGCACAGACATCTACCCCTTTTTTCCCTTTGAAAGCCTCAACGTGGCCTCGAGGCCACCAAGCCCCATTCCCCTGGCTCTGCTCCTATCTCTTTTCCACCTTTTCTCCCTAACTTCTCTGCCTCCACTTGGCCTCTAAAATATGGATAATTCAGCGCCCTCCCTGCTTTTTCGAGACAGGGTCTCTCTATGTAGCCCTGGCTGTCCTGGAACTCTCTGTGTAGCCCAGGCTGGCCTCAAACTCCACTGTGGTCTCCTCAGTCTGTTCTCGACACAGAAACCAGATGGTTTACAAGATGAATCATGTCAGCCACACTCAAACCTCTACAGTGTCTTTTCACCATTTAAGATTAAATTCTGGTACTTGGGAGGTAGAGGCAGGAGGATCAGGAATTGAAGGTTGTCTTTGGCTATATCACAAGTTCAAGGTCAACCTGGACTACAGAATATCCATCTCAAAAAAACTGAAACAGACAAACACTAGAGTAAGTCACATTCTCCTGCTCTGGGGCCCTGAAAGATTTTTGGGTTGTCTCAAATTATGCAGTAAGTGGCGGAATCACACTCTAAATTCAAGTCTGTCCCAAACCCATTAACTTTCTACTCGGGATGGTGTCTGGTGACACACAGCCATGACCAGTGGGGTTTGGGCCACTCCTTACTGACTAAGAGTTTAATGTGCCTGATGCTTCTTCCCCAGGGTCTATGACTCTAAGCTGTCCTGGCTTTCTCCCTGGAACACCTGTTTTTGATGTTATTCCTTAAGAACTCTTGGTACCCCCCCTTTGCCCAACATTCGGGTTTTCCAGGATGATATCCACCATCTTCTAGTCTTGTCCTACTCACTCTCCCGGAGTTCCTCCACTGTGACCTTACTAGAACACTCTTGACATACGTGTCTCTAGGCAGACTCTCTCCTGGGTGGCCCTTAAGCACTCAGGACCAGCATGTCTAGGACAAAACTCCTCCCACCTGACCCCACCACACCTGGTCAGCTTACTCTTCCCCTGCATCAGTATCCACTAAGTGACAGGGCCACTCCAAAATCCCCTCCCTCTGCAGGCAGCAATAGCCTACATCTAATAAGGCTTAGTTTGGATCAAGATCTCAAACCATTGGCCATATGCCAAGTTCACCCTTCAAATATTCTATTTTCTCTATAGTATAAACTTTATCAGAACCAGTTGTCAACATTAAAAAGTCAGGCCCATGCCTGTAATCCAAATACTTGAGTGGAAACAGGGATAAGCAGGGGTTCAAAGTCATCTTGGCTACACAGAGCTTGAGGCCAGCTTGAGTTATATTAGACCTTGTCTTAAAGAACCAGAAAAGGTGGGCTGGAGAGATGGCTCAGCAGTTAAGAGCACTGGCTGCTCTCCGAGAGGACCCTGATTCAATTCCCAGCACCTACATTGTGGCTCACGACTGTCTGTGACTCCAGTTCCAGGGAATCTGTCACCCTCACAGACATACATGCATGCGAAATACCAATGCATATAAAATAAAAATAAAGAATTCTTTTTAAAAAAAATAAAAGAAGAATCAGAACCAGAAAAGGGGCTGGGATACAACTCAGTTGTAGAGCACTTGCCTAGAATGCACAAGGTGCTGGGTTTGATCCCCTCCCCCCAAAAGTCCTGTAGATTCGTGTATCTATAATGTATAAGGGGTTCGTTACATACCAGCAGGCAGGTCAAGATCCTGGGAATCACTGAGCAGAAATCAAATCTCTTGAAGTTTTCCTTCCCCTGGTCAAATCTCTGAACATGTTTACACAGGGAAATATGGGAGATATGGCTCAAAACCGGCCTTTCAAGTCCTCTCTGTTTATCACTCAGTCCTCACACAGCCAAAAGGATCAAAAACATACTTTTAAAGATAAGTTTAACTTCCCTGTGAGATCAACCTGAGACAATGGCTAGACTCTCTAGGGGGTAGGGAAAGCATGTGTTGTTTTATAATTTTTATTATATTTTATTTCACTACTTAAAATTTTTATCTTTTTTAATTATTAAAATTTTTAAATTTATTTTACATATCAACCACAATATTTCTCCTCCCTCCTCTCCTCCCATTCCCTCCCCCACCTCCTTTCTACCCCTTCCTCCACTCCTCAGAAAGGGTAAGGCCTCCCATGGGAGTCAACAAAGCATGGCATATCAAGTTGAGGCAGGACCAAGCTCCTCCCCGCTGCATCAAGGCTGAGTGAGGCATCCCACCATAGGGAATAGGTTCCAAAAAGCCAGCTCATGTGCCAGGGACAGATCCTGGCCCCCCTGCTAGGGACCCCACAAACAGACCAAGCTACATAACTGTCACCCACATGCAGAGGACCTAGGTCGGTCCCATGCAGGCTCCCTAGCTGTTGGTCTAGTGTCTGTGGGTTTCCCCATCATGATCTTGACCACCCCTTGCTCATATAATCCCTCCTCCCTCTCTTCAACTGGACTCTTGGAGCTCGGCCCAGTGCTTGACTGTGGATCTCTGCATCTGCTTCCATCAGTTACTGGAGAAGGTTCTATGATGACAATTAGGGTAGTCACCAATCCAATTAAAGGAGAAGGCCAGTTCAGGCACCCTCTCCACTATTGCTAGGAGTCTTAGCTGGGGTCATCCTTGTGGATTCCTGGGAGCTTCCCTGGCACCAGGTTTTTCCCTAACACCATAATGGCCCCTTTTGTCAAGTTATTTCTTTCATTGCTCTCCCTCTCTGTCCCTCCCCCAACTCTACCATCCCCATCCCTCATGTTCCCATCCCCCATCCCCTCTTCTCTACTGCCCCTCCCCCCAGTTTACCCAGGAGATCTCATCTATTTCCCCTTCCCAGGGTGATCCATGCGTCCCTCTTTGGGTCCTCCTTGTTAGGTAGCTTCTCTGGGGTTGTGGATTGTAGCCTGGTCATCCCTTGCTTTACATCTAATATTCACTTATGAGTGGGTACATGCCATGTTTTGTCTTTCGGATCTGGGTTACCTCACGCAGGATGATTTTTTTTCCCTAGTTCCATACATTTGCCTGCAAATTTCATGATGTCATTGTTTTTCTCTGCTAAGAAGTACTCCATTGTGTAAATGTTGTAGATGTAACCAACCGTCTTATTAAATAAGAAACACAGAGCCGATTCAGAGAAGAAAGCCAAGAGGTCAGAACTAAGAGCCTTACCCTTCCTGCTTCTGCTATCCTGCTTCAGCCAAGAGAGCTCTCCGAAAAAGAGGCCTACTTCCTGTGTGTATGTCTTTAAATAGTCTAGATGTTCTGCCTTCTCATTGGTTGTAAACTAAACACGTGACTGCCTTGTCATTGCCTGTATGTACCGCCCTCCAGGTCCTTAAAGGCGTGCACCACCACCGCCACGCACTTGCTATGGCTCTATAACTCTGACCCCTAGGCAACTTTATTTATTAACATACAATTAAAATCACATTTCAGTACAAGTAAAATACCACCACAAAATGTACCACATTTTCTTTATCCATTCTTTGGTAGAGGGGCATCTAGGTTGTTTCCAGGTTCTGGCTATTACGAATATGCTGCTATGAACATAGTTGAGCAAATGTCCTTGTAATATGTTTTATAATTTTTAAATTTAGAATAAAAATCCATAGAAAAAGGTCTCTGGATAGAAATGATCCAAGGACACGAGGAGAGAAAAGAATCTAGAAGGTTCTAGGACAGAATCTGCGTCTTTTGTGCCTGCTGCTCTCTTCCCTTCCTAGACAGGTATGCCAGCTCTGAGGCCTTTTGGCTCTGCCCCTGCCTTGTCCTCCGGCTACCTTCTTAAAGCTGCATGCCTGGAACACAGGGAGGTCGCTTTCCCCAAAGGGCAGCTGCCTCTAAGGCTTCAGCGCTTCTCCTGTTCCACTTGCATACCTCACCTCTGGTAACTTCTTTACCCAAACACTACATCGAATAAACAGTGTTGTTAATAGTTTTTCTATCAGCCTCCATCTCTGAAGCAGTAATCACTTGTGCACAACTGTATTTGACTTGGAGGTTTTTAATACTTCTTAGCATCTTCGTGTGTATTTTGAGTGTTTTCTGTTCACTTATAACCTTTAGCACTCCAGTAAGTGCATCAGAAGGAGCAGAGCCAAAGAAGGTTGATGCAACACCTCATATCCAACTCAACGTGGCTGGTCTGCCGAACCCTGCCTCAGAGCCTGAACTGCTTTCTACCGAAATAGGGCAAATCTGTAGCTATTATTGATCTCTCACAGGCTGTCTTCACCTGCTTTTGGGAGCAGCGGCTGGGAGAAGCCTTTCCTCTCTCTAGACAGGACAGAAGAGGAAACCGGCTTGAGCGGGAGAGGAGATTTAGGTTAGATACGAGGAACCCTTTCGGTTTGTAAGATCGTGACAGAAAGAGATTGTGAAGTCTTCCTTTAAGGACCTAGAAAAAGGATGACACTCATCTCGACAGGCAGCTTTAGCTACTGCCCTGGTGTAGCACTCAGTTTGGCAAGCCCTCTGAGCGGCAGCTCTGGAGATAGAGTCAGAGGCCACCCCTGGACAGTAAAGTCACTGTCCTCGTGAAGATGATAGCAACCTTTTGTTGAACACAAAGCACTCTATATCCATCTCATCCCCATCGGAGAAGAACCTTCCAAGGTGGTATTATTCTCCTTGTTTCAAATCTAAGGAAGCAGACACAGGGTTTAAACAGTTTGTGCAGGGCTCCCGGCTGGTGAGGGGAGAGCTGGGCCTGAAGCCCCACTCTGCTCTGAGCCCAGAGACTGCACTCCTTCCTAGGCATTACTTACTGTGCAATCTTTTAGGGAGACACCAAGTGTCATGGGAGTGTCAGTGAGACCGCTGTGGACGGGGAGCCCTGGGTCTGTGGAGAATATTCAGCAATACAATTTACATGCTCAAAGTCAGAACAAGAAGTCAGCAGCTAACCTGAGCTTACTACCTCAGTCAGCGTCGGCTGCGCTTTTCTCTGTGGTTAAATTGTCTTAGAGAGGGTTGCTGTTGCCGTGATAAGCTCCACAAGCAAAGCAACCTGAGGAGGCAAGGATTACTTCAGCTCATTACTCTCAGGTCACACTTCATCAGTAAGGGAAGTCAAGGCAGGAGCTAACGCAGAGGCTGTGGAGGGATATTGCTTCTGGCTCACTCTGTGCTTTCTCATATACCCCAGGGCCACCTGCTCAAGTTTGACACCACCTACTGTGAGCTGGGCCCTCCCTCATTTATCATCCATCAAGAAAATGCCCCCACAGGCTTGCCCATACGCCAGTCTAGTGGTGGAATTACTCAGTGAGGTTCCTCTCCCCCAGTGACCCCAGCTCGTGTTGCACTGACATAAAACTAGCCAGCACAGAAGTTAAAGAAATACGTAAACAGATGATTTTAGGATACGGAGGGGATCCAAGTACAAAGCGTTAGCACACAGCTTTAGTAATGCTTAGACATGTGCTAACATGCAGACACCCTTTTCAGGATTCCAGATCTGACATTTGCCGAGTGACAGTACAGACACCATTTCCCAGGTGTTCAGCACCATAACAGCAGGAGCCAGTGAGTTGTGGATTTTTCATGGGGACTTTAAGCCACACCTGGCTCACGGCTTTTAGGAGATTTCCTCAGTCTTGTGAATGGTTTTCTTATTTGTGGAAATATTTCTACTTATTGAGGGAATTAAATTAGAATCAGCTATGGAAAACTGAATAATATACAGAATTTATTTTATTTATTCTTGATTCTTTTGTTTTGCAATATGTTAGTGTATTGACTTGCCATGTCTTTGTGGAGACTCAAATGTAACAGCATATAGTGGTTTAATTCCATGCAGTAATAGTTGGATGCATGAAACATGTTAAAGAATAAATAGATGAGAAAAGCCTAGGGTGGCTTGATTAATTAAGTCAAATATACCTCTTTGACTTAATTAGTTGAAAGGAAAGTACTTTTGAAACACTTAGTGCTGGGAAGAGAATGCACTACTCACCGTCATTGTCTTGTTTTTAAAATGTTCACAGTGGCCCTGGATGGAATTTGGAGCATTAAAAGGAATCTCCCTGTGGGAGGCATGATACCAGGACAGCAGAGCAGAAACAGTTCACTCCCACAAGCCAAGTACTATTCAAGGCATGGAGGGCTGAGAAGTAAGACCCCTGTTCCCTTGACTCCTACAGGCGCCCTGGGGGGACTGCTCAGCTTGCAAACAAGTGGCACACCACGAAGACCCTCAGCCTAAAGCCAGCCTCCCTGCCTTGCTTCTGTCAGGTCACATTTTACTTATCTGCTTTGTCAACCTGGGACTCACGCAGTTCGGCTAAGAAGCACACCTCTACAGACAGCAGAGAAGTTCATATCTAGACTTACACATCTGACTCTTTTCTTTACTTCTTATGCACAAGAATTTCTTGTACACAGGCAGGCTCTAAGGGAGGCATCCAGGGCATCCCTTTCTTCTGAACGTGATGAAAGGGAGGTGAGGGAATTAAGGAGGGACTTGCAAGTTTTTTGCCCAGGCGAAAGTTTCACCTTACTCGAGGTACGTGGGTCACCTGCATAGTGCACTCTTCAGAAGACATAAAGCTTAGACAGAAGCATTCCTCACTCCTTACTGTCACAGTGTCTATTTGTCACAACATCTGTAGCAGAACATGGAAAGGAGACAGGGGTCTTGACATGGGAGCAATGTGCACATAGTGTAGGGACACATAGCTGGTACGTGAGTCTTGAGTCCTGCACATCAGTCTACAACTGGGAGGTGACTCTGGGTGGAAAAATAACAGCACACAGAAGCCAAGCATGGGTGTCCTTTCTTTTTTTTCTTTTTAAAGATATTTTAGTTATAAGTGTGTGTGTGTGTGTGTGTGTGTGTGTGTGTGTGTGTGTGTGTGTCTGTGTCTGTGTTTGCTAAGTGCCCACAGAGGTCAGAGGTCAGAAACAGGATTAGATCTTTGGAAGCTTGAGTTAAAGTCATTTTATGATGTAGATGTTGGGATCCACACTCCAGTCCTCAGTTAGAGCAGTGCATGTTCTTAATAGAATATGTGTTCTTTGTTTTCTTTTTCTCTTTTGTTGTTGTTGTTGTTGTTGTTTGTTTTTTTAAAGACATGATTTCTCTGTGTAACTTTAGAGCCTGTTCTAGAACTCACTCTGTAGACCAGATTGACCTTGAACTCACAGAGATCTGCCTGCCTCTGCCTTCCAAGTTCTGGGATCAAAGGCGTGCTCCACCACCGCCTGGCAGAATATGCATTCTTAACCGCGATATGAATCATCTCAACAAATGCTATAAACACTATTGTTTCCTATTCTTAATATGTTATTTTATTTAAGCATTACACCAACCACAAGGAATAGACAGAATCCATTTTTCAGATGAGGATATTGAGGCACAGAAAGGCTGAAGAATTTATCCGGTGCTACTTAGCTATTGAGAAGAAGTTCTTGCTTTGAATCCAGGAAGTCCATCTCCAGAGCCCATGCCATCAACCATGAGGTGCTCCTGTGCCCAGAGCCCAGAAACTGGGATATCTACTGACCCTAAGTGACATGTGGGCACAACACAAGTACCACAAAAGAGAAGGCCAGGATGGGTTTCTGGGATATGGATAATGCAGCTACCGAGAACTAAGACATAAGAATGAAGGACTTCTAGAATAAAACAAGACTCAGCCACAGAGCATGGGGTGGCAATAATAAAGCAGTTGCCATTATTTACCACATGCAAGGCAGGACAGCAAGCATTTTACATAGTTTCATAGCCCACATGATCAAAAGCTAAGGATGATACGCTCCATCTTCCAGGCAAGAGAATTTGGTGACAGAAAGGACATGATCCCTATCTGAGAGATAGTGTAGTAGAAATTACCAGCCTAAGCCCCTCTGGCTTCCAAGACTGTGCCATAACCCACTGGCCAGCTGCTCACTGGACAATAGGGTGGAGCCATCAAGTCACATAGCTATGGTTAACCAGGCACAAATACCAGGGCTGTGGCAAGGCAGCATTAGAATCTGAGAGGTGAGCACATTTACAACCCACAGAGAAATCAGTGATTTTAGTAAACCTGATTTAACCTGTAATCCCTGGAACTCACTGGCCAGGCCGCCCAGACAAATCAATGAGCTCCAGGTTCAGGGAGAGACCCTGTCTCAAAGAATAAGGTGGGGACAATCCAGAAACACTGACACTGACCCCTGGCCTCCATTGTCACATGTACATGTGTGTACACACAGTCTCATGCATACCTCCCCCCCAGTGTGTGTGTGTGTGTGTGTGTGTGTGTGTGTGTGTGTAAGATAGTGTGACTCTCCCAAGTTTACAGTCATGGCTATCAGCTAGTCCTGAAGCCTACCTTCGGGACTCCACAGCACCTGTCTCATCTGTCCGTCCTCATTACATCCCAGGGTTTGTTCACCTGCTCTCATCACTGGCTTAGTCTGCACCATGCTAACAAACCAAAACAGAAAGGAAGTCATTTAGCCACTGCTAAGCCGGAACATGCCCGTGAATTACGTGGGTTCCTTATGACAACTCGATTATGCTTCAAGTCAGGCGGGGTCCCTCCCAGGCGATTTCAAGACAGCACCTGAGTAATGCTGACACTGCCCAGAACCACACTCCAGCAGGGGGGCTCAGTGGCTGGACTGTGGCTCAGAACGCAGCACGTGGCTTTCATAATCTGCTCTGCATGTGGACCACCGTGAGGATGGTGGTGCAGTCTAAACGCTTGGGTTCAATCTAACCAAACTTGGGTTGAAACAGGGTTAAAGATCATCTCCCCAAATAAAACACTTTTGCTGACATATTCTTTTTCTCACTCTAGGATAAGATGGACACATCCTTCCACAGAGATGGAACTTTCGTTCTAACGTCCAAAGACAGACAGAAACTCAAGCTTGTTTCTCAATCTAAGATGTATGAAAAAAAGTTTTTTAGTCTGTAATACCAATATATAAATCAGTCCAAGCCACAAAATACTATTGGGAAAATGTGCTAAGAAAAATATACTTGTTTTTAGTTTTCACAGTTGGGATGTATTAAGCTTCTGTTCAGCTTATTCTATTAAATGTATCAAACAAAGGCACAGCTCTTCATTTCAAATTAAACATTATAAAATCGAAACTCTACTTGTAGTGCAATGGGGTAATCCATTCCCTGTTTGGTATAGAGGGTGGTCCAGACATGGGTGACCCAGAGCAGAATGCACAGTAGTGAATGACAAATGAAAGAGCTTTGGTTCAAAGACAATTATTTTCTTACAGCTCAGTAGAGTTCGTTGTTTCTCTAGAGTTTGCTTACTAAGGGTGAGGAGCCAGGCTATCTATCTATCTATTACATTACATGGATAGATTATATATATATATATATATATGTGCATATATATATATATATATACATATATAATCTTATGAGTTTGAGAAGAGGTTAACGAGAGGAGAAAAACCCTTTCACCCACTTCACCGACAGAGCCACAGGGTATGGAAAAATTGGAAGATAAAGAAACGTGAAGGAGGGCAGGAGAGACAGCTCCACCACTGAGAGCATTTGCTGCTCTCACAGAGAATCCAACACTCACACAGTGAATCTTAACTGTCACTCCAGTTCTAGGGAACCTGACACCCTCTTCTAGCCTCTGTGGCCACTACAAGCATGTGATACGTAAACATACGTGCAGACATAACATCTACACACATAAAATAAAAAATCTAAAAAAATTTTAAAAATGTAAGCTGGGCGGTGGTGATGCATGTCTTCAATCCCAGAAAAAAAGATTGTGAAGGAGGCCTACCTGGGAATGTAGCTTGGTGGGTAGAGTCCTGGTCTTGCATGCCTGAAGCCATGGTTCTGTGGTAAACATTGGGTGTCCAGCGCTTGAGAGGCGGAGGCAGGAGGATCAGAGTTAAAGATCACCCTCGACTACACAGTGAGTTTGAGGCCAGTGTGAGCTACATGGGATTAACCCAAACAACAACAACAGAAATACAAAGGAAAAAACGTGGAAAAAACGTAAGCTTTAGAGTCATGAGCAGACACTGCGACATTCTACCCCTCTTCTCCTCCGCTTATTTTGGTACTTGTTTGACATCATGTTGTAGAGCAGTGATTCTCAACCTGTGGGTCATGACCCCTGTGGGGCCAAATGACCCTTTCACAGAGGTCACATATCAGATATCCCACATATCAGATACCTATATTTGATTCATAACAGTAGCAAATTTACAGTTATGAAGTAGCAATAAAAATAATTTTATGGTTCAAAGTCACCACAACAGGAGGAACTGTATTAAAGGGCCATTAGGAGGGTTGAAAACCACTAGAGTATATGCATTTATTATTCTGTTTAATGGAACAATGCTTAACTTCCGATTCATTTATGCATTATAAATAATTACACAAAAATGTGTATAAAGTTGGATGTGGTTACTCCAGCCTGTAATCTTACTGCTTGGGGGCTAAGGGAGGAGGATTGCCAAGAGTTTGAGGCTGGCTTAGGCTACATGGTGAGTTCTAGGTCAGCCCAGCTACAGAGGGAGACCTCTCAAAACAACAGCACATTGTACTTAATTTACTCATGTGTTGGTCTGTTTGTTAGGAGTCTGGGCTTTTCCGGTTTTATACTATAATGTCAGTTGTGATTTATCTGACAGTAAAGACTCTGTCTCTCTAGAGTTTTCCAGTTTGTGCGGCTGTGTTCTCCCCCCGAAACATAGGCTCACTTAAGCCCACTCAGTTCCCATTCTCAAGTCCAGCTCTGCTTCTAATGGATTGAAGTGAACAGCAATTTGCTCTCTGGTCTGCCCTGCCCCTGCTTAGAAGTATCCACACTGAAACAGTCGGTGTCTTGAGTCAAGATCCAACCTTTTCCAGACTAAATACAGAATTTTCCATTTAGTTAAAGCGCCCTGAATGAGGTGTGTGTGTATGACAAGGGGTGGGTGTGGGTGTGTCTGCAGCCACCACCATGTTCCGGAACTCGTCATCACTGTTTACTTAAAAAACAGCACCGTGAGCCAGAAGTGGAAGTCCAGAGACTGCGTCTTCAAGTGGTCAAGAAACACCAGAAGCCACTGAGAGGGCAAAGCACCGACTCATCCTACAGGTCTAAATCGCAAGCTCCCAACTTCCTTCCCAGCGATGTCCTTACTGTGAGTGTGTGCACGCAGAGAGAAGACACACCGGCTTAGAGTCACCCAGTAGAAATGACACCCTGCTCCTACTTAGGTTCCCAGTGTGACCTTACAAACATGCTCAGAGGTTTCCGTTCTCACTGCTTTACTAATAAACAAGTCCTCCACCCCACACCCTGAATTTCCAGGTTTGCTGCCTGCTCTGATCTGCCTCTAATGCTGGCAAGCACAGAGCTCCAGGCATGGCCTTCTGCTTTCTGTCCTTATTACTCTAGGGCCAGGCTGCTTTTACAGTTAAACACCATACTTATGGTCGCTGCCTCATTTCCCAAGCAGACAGATGCACAGGCTTTTGAAAACCAGCATCATTTATAATATCAAGCAACTACCTCAATATCCAGCACATGGGTGATTTTAAGAATTATGGTTTGATGTAATACTTTGGTGTTGCATTTTAAATAAACATCTCAGAACAGAACATGGGCCAGAGAGATGGCTCAGTGGGTAGAGCACCTGCTGTGAGAGCTGATGTCCTGTATTTGATCCCTGGAACCTGTATAAAGCAGATGTGGTAGTGAGCATCTGTGGTGCTGGCACTCTCAGGGTGAGGTAGGAGGTGGAGGCAGGAGACTGTCCCAGAAGCTTGGGGGCCAGACAGCCTGGAGAACGGAGCAGAAGAGCAGAAATAAGAGACCCTGCCTCAAAGCAAGGCGGAAGAATGCAGTCTGGACGTTGTCCTTGGAAGGTCATGTTCTTCCCAGCCCTGCTGAGCCTCCTCAGTTCCCACCAGAGTGTTACCCCAGCACCAGGAATACACCTTCCTCCCAAGGGCTTACCACCCATCTCCCAGTGTAGCCAGAGTACCCACAAGTCACACAGATAAAGATTAGAAGTAAAATCATAAAACCCAAACAAGATTACTCAGCTCATTTGGACCGAAAGCCTTTGGAAAAGCCGCCTTCAGAGCCTTGCTTTGAAAGGCTCTGCACTTTGCACTCTGGTTTATGATCTCACCACCTGCATTTCACGGCTGGAACATTTCTAGAGATGGAAGTTATATGAAGAGGTTTGGGACTTTGTATTCATAAAAATATACATTATACTTTATAGCTCACACTTTTTTCCCACGTAGCCATTCATTATGACTATTTCCCTAGGTGATACATGCTTGCCTTAATTGTGACTTTATATGTTACAATGATTTCATATATTTTCTGTGTTATATACTGTGTCATGATATGGCTTTGCCTGTGTAACCATGTAACCCTTCTGTAGGGCCTTCTACCAACGTTTCTAATCTGACATTTTAATTTCCCATCCACTGAGGGGAATCACTTCGGTTTTCTTCAGTTCATACTTTGAAAGGAGTAAGCCAGAAGGACTTTGAGTGAAGACAAACTAATTTGGCTGCAAGGAAACACTGGTCATCACAACAACTCCCAACTCCTTAGTTCTCAGAATGCTACAGGCTGGTTACACACACACACACACACACACACACACACACACAATGTTGCAGGCTGGTTTCTAACACACACAATGCTGCATGCTGGTTTCTAACACACACACAATGCTTCGGACTCGTTTCTAACACACACACACACACATGCACACACACACAAAGCTTTGGACTGGTTTCTAACACACACACACAATGTTGCAGGCTGGTTTCTAACACACACACACACATGCACACACACAGTGCTTTGGACTGGTTTCTAACATACACACACACACACACACACACACACAATGCTGCAGGCTGGTTTCTAATACACACACATGCACATGCACACACACACAATGTTTTGGACTGGTTTCTAACACACACATACACTCAATGTTGCAGGCTGGTTTCTAACACACACACACATACACACACAATGCTACAGGCTGGTTTCTAACACACACACATACACATACACACACATATCCCACAGGGAATTGGAGATCAAATGAATAAACCTGGTGGACACAATGGCACATGAAACAAGCCCATTCATGGAGTGACTAATTTGTCAGGATTTTAGTTCTTTTAAGAATTTAAATAGTAGCCGGGCAGTGGTGGCGCACGCCTTTAATCCCAGCTCTCGGGAGGCGGAGCCAGGCGGATCTCTGTGAATTTGAGGCCAGCCTGGGCTACAGAGTGAGATCCAGGACAGGCACCAAAACTACATAGAGAAGCCCTGTCTCAAAAAACCAAAGAAAAAAAAGAAAGAGAGAGAGAGGAGGGGGAGGGAGGGAGGGAGGGAGGGAGGGAGGGAGGGAGGGAGGGAGGAAGGAAGGAAGGAAGGAAGGAAGGAAGGAAGGAAGGAAGGAAGAAAGAAAAAGAATTTAAACAATCAAACACAGAAGGAGAGAACTGAATGTGGCTACCAGGTGCTGGAGCGGGGGTGGGAAGGGAGCACAGCTAATCAACAGATACAGGAACTAGGGATCTGACTCAGACAATAAACTGTTGGCTTTGTGAGCACAAGGATCTGAGTTCAAATCCTAGGTACCCACATAAGACCTGGGCACCACAGTGCATGTCTGTAACACTAGTGGAGACAGGAGGATCCCGAGGACTCACTAACTAGCCAGTCTAGCTAATCTATGGGTTCTAGGTTCAGTGAGAGACTCTGTCTCAAAGAATAAGGTGGAGAGCAACCTAGAAAGACACTTGATATGTACCTCTGGCCTCTGCACACTCATATATGTGCACTCGCGCACACACATGCACAGACCACCATCACTATCACCACCAAAACAAAGTTAAAAACTTTCAGATGCAGGATGAGATAGTTTTGTGGAGCTGTTAAGCATGTATAGCTACAGACAGCATTATTGTCTCACTTAAAAACCTGTTACAAGTGCATACCTCTTGTTAAATGATCTTACTACAATAAAATAAACTTGGAAAAAAATCACAAGGGACTAAAATTCTGATTCAACCTCATTGTGTGTGGACAGGGCTCATTGGCTGGTGGACTTCCCTGTGTTTTAAAACTGAAGGACTCCTCAGCTGCCTTTACTTTGTCTATTTTAGTTACAGTTCTTGCCAAGGGCACGTGTGTGGCCCAAGAGCTTCCTTCTAATCTATAATTGCTCATTTCATCTCTGTAACTAAAGCAGAGAAAGGATGGCTCTGGCCTCCTGCCTCCCGCATATGAAACTTGCTCCCTTTTAACCTGGAAGTTTTGTCTGACCATCTGACAACCCTTGCTGAGAAGGACGTAAAGGAAGCTGAGCACACATTGAGACGGGTGCCTAATAAAGTATCTAGCCAGGCACATTGGTAGCCGGCTACTCGGGGGCTGGGGTGAGAGGATGGCTTGGGCAGCAATGGAAAGACAGGTTCAAACTACAAAACAATATTGATCAATGGGAAGTAACGAAGGAGTCAAGGTAATCGAGGACGTCAGCCCAGGGGTGGCAGAGTTACTCCAGGCTAAGCCATGCAGTCAACCTTCAGACTCCTATGTGGCATGGCTTCTAATGTCAATCTTTAGACTCCCATACGGTATGGCTTCTAATGTAACCTTTAGACTCCTACATGCATTTTTCTGAAGTTGTGATTCTGATGAATGGGTGAATGTGACACCATGTCCTGTGAGGGCAGAGATTTCTGTTTGTTTACTTACACCCCATGTGCCTGGCACCTAGCTGGCTTATGCGTATTTGTAAGCTGAGTGTTCAGAAAATGTTTTTCACCCTTGCCGAGGAGCTGTCTGCATTTATTCTGCCATTTTCTGTGCCATACAATAATTAATAGGTCTGTTATCTTGTTTGCTTTATTCCAAGTGCTTGTTAATCTCTAAGTGGCCCAGGGCGCTTTTGGAGGAAGGACCACAGGAATGGGTGTGATGGGGCCTAGCCGATCCTCCTATTGTGCTTATTAGCTGCTTGAGAGAGAATTATCCCACTTAGCAGAGGGCGTATTGTTCCATTCTCTTCCCTGATGTGTGCTCTGGGTCTGTGGGAGAACTGGAGGTCTGATGGTAAGAGGAGGAGGCTAGCTGAGACCCCAACCGCCATCTACAGATCACCAGGTAGGTGGCTGTCCAAGTTAGGGGCTAGCCACCTTGTGGAACAACGCACAGCTGCATTGAGTGGTATATACCACAGTAAGACCAAGCCAGATTGGTCTAGAGTCCCGAAACAGAATGTGTGGCAACTCAAGGAGACTTGGGTTGAGGGAACACTGCTGATTAGATTTGGTCAGTCATTACCGTTTTTACTCAACACTTACGAGGCCCACGTGTAGTCTTAGCCATTGCCTTATAGTTCAAAGCCTTTTGCATTATTTGAACACCTGCAGAAATTGAATTACTTAACTAGTAACTCATGAAGTACAAATTAGTAGCAATGCTCACTCATTTATTTGGTGAGTATTCATTAGGCACAAGCCATGTGCTGCACTGTGTGACAGTAACTCATGTACACAGTATCCATGGGTGTTTGTAACGTTAAAATAATTTTCTTTTTTATTAAGAATTTCATGACATTACATACTAACTGTTTGGAGAGGTCTAGGAGGTGTGGCTTGTTGGAGAAGTATGTCACTGAAGGTGGCTTTGGTGGTACTGTTTGGGGAGGTTTAGGAGGTGTGGCTTGTTGGAGAAGTATGTCACTGAAGGTGGCTTTGGTGGTATTGTTTGGGGAGGTTTAGGAGGTGTGGCTTGTTGGAGAAGTATGTCACTGAAGGTGGCTTTGACAATTTCAAGGCTCTTGCCATTTCCAGTTTTCTCTTCGCTTCACACTTGTGCTTGAAGATGTGAGCGCTGAGCTTTCTCTCCTGCTGCCACACCTATTACTTGATGCCAGGATGACTCTTACCCCTCTGGGACCCTGAGCCCATATAAACCCTTCCTTTTAAAAGTTGCCTTGGTCGTACAGTTTTTTTCCGAGCAACAGAAAAGTAATTAATACCCACAGTAATTATGAGCTTCAGAGATATACCCATCTGTTTCCACCAAACTTGACTGACATGGAAGATAAACAACCCTTTGTCCCTTGCCCTGCCATCACTGAACTTGTGGATATATACACTAGGCATGAACAAGCACAAGCCCACCTTGCTGAGTCCAGGAAGAGTCTCTATGTCTCTTCAGGACTCAGGTTCCTCAAGGGAGGCTGGGCTTTAGCTCTCTTCCCAGTCAGAACAACTTTGTTTTGAGTAAGTCTTGTATTCCACATCCCATAACTTTTATATATGATTGCAAATGACCACTACCTCAGGAAAGAGTTGTGTGGAAGAATGTAGAGGTGAACAATTAGAATGCTTACAACTGTGCAAATATTTCTGATTTTGCCTCACATTTCCCTATGTTCATTTTTCCAAACACTCAAAATCCTTGAAATACCAGTTCAGTTGAGGAAGAGTACAGGTAGAACATGCGTGCATGAACTGATATGCTTAGAACTATAAAGTAAATGCAACAAATTCTTATATTGGCTAACAACTTACGGTTAGTGAAATGGTTCATTTGAACAAAAACGAAAGGCACATGTGTTCATTTTATTTTTCTATCAAGAATGGGGCAGAGACTAGATGGCTCAGTGGATAAGAGCCGCTACTCAAGTATGCAAAGTTCAGATTGCTATGTAGGATTACAGGACCTATGCAGGGCCAAATAAAGTAGCATGCATCTGTAATCCCAGGATGCATGGTTCAAGATGGTAGGCAGAGGAATCCTGGAAGCCTTACAGGCCTTACAGGTCAGCTGGCCTGATGTATATATGAAGTGGGGGAACAAAAGATCTACTTCAAACAAGGTGGAAAACCTAGGGTTGTCCTTTGACCTCTCATATGCATGTCTGCATACACACACACACACACACACACACACCCCATACTCACATGTGTACACACATACACATCACACACACATATAAGCACACACACAACCACCACCAACTTCAACAGAGAATATAACAGGGCAGAGGAGAGTAAATTGTGGGTTGATGTTCACCCTAAGCAATTCCTAACAACTTTTAACTAATTGTTCTTTCCATACCTATTCCCCAATTAGGCAGATAAAAAAGCACCTGACGTGGAAACAACCTGTTTGCCTTTCCTGCCTCACCTGCTCACGGGCCCTTCCCCTTTAGGATAAGCACATAACTTAGTAACATAATCACTAACATAAAACTGGACTTTGAACTGCCTCTTTCTCTCTTCAGGAAAGCAACTGTAAGTACATTTCAGAGGTCTTGTCTTCAGTGCCAGAAACCTTACACCCAACCAAAAATAATCAGTGCCTTTGAGAGTAGCCCAATTCTCATAGAGTTTAGGGACAGACTGAGGCCATTAGAACATATTCTGAGGCTTCCACAGGAAATACCACTTTTCTCTGGTTAAGTAATACTAAGGCAGACTTAGGAAGAACTGGCGTGGTCTTAGTTCAAATGATCTCCCGATGGGGCATGGTGGCATATACCTGTAACCCCAGCACTTGGAAATGGAGGCAGGACAATCAGCTTTGGCTGCCCAATGAATTGAGGCCAGCCTGGGCTCCATGGGACCCTGCCTCAAAACACAAAACAAAAACAAACAGAAAAGTCAAATGACCAATTTCCATGGAAGGAGAACAAAAGAATTTGTTTGAATTTAGGAATTACAGTTGTACTAACTCCTTTCCCATGGATCCTGGTCCTATATGAAACTGGAGGCAGACAGGCAGCCTTTGCATATTGTGAATTGATTCCTTCCACTTGACTGTTGGCCCATGAGTTACAGTGTGACTCTCTATACAAACCCCAGCGTCCAAAAGCCCTTCCTCTTTAACTGACCAGACTGTTATCTTCATGCAGACAATTGAAAGCTGACTACCCCGAGCAGTGTTCTGTGAAAACCCAGAGACTTCTAACTGTACAAACTGAGCCTTGTTACTGAATTGGGACGATTCCCAAGGAGATTGAGAGCTCATTTAGACCAGCCTCTTCATCTTCTAGTAAAATCTCTTACATATGGGAGGAGGCACATTTTTGCCCAACTCACATCCCTTCCCTCTTCACATTATCTTTGAAGGAACTACTTTCTACCCATTTCAATTCCATGAAATTTAGATGGGGTCTTTTCTAGCTCTTCAAGAGTCCACATCCCCCTGGTCACTTGGTCTGGGCTACATCAATCTTAGTGACCTAATTGAGTTTGAATTCTAATTAACACATGTCTATCATTTTCCACTGAAAGCTTATGGGGTGTCTTAAGGACAGTAAGCCATTCCCACAGTCACATTCTCTTGAACCTGGTCACTTTCTCATAGGGAACAAATGCTGACAGATGATTTCAGCAACACACTAAGGGCCCCCATTTATCCATTTGTCCATTCAGTGGATGGTCACTGAGGTGATGACGGCTGCTAGGTGATTGGTTTGGTGCCGTGGATGGAGCTATGATTGAAGCAGTCACCATCCCCTCCCCATGGAACAACACACATGTGGGCACACCCAAGGGGTAATTTCCACTGGACAGGTATACGTGGGCATCTAGAAAGAAGTATCTTCCCAGAGTACCACTTAGGTACCTTCTCTAATGCCCTTCCTCATCCTCATAGCTATTGCCAATTTAGGCCTTCTTTTGTTCACATTTGAATTCCAACAGTAGTTTCTGTTGAATAAAGAGAAAGAACAGCAGTGGTTGGGCTGGAAAGGCCGCGGACACGTAATTCTCTTCCGAAGATGCTGTTCATTAAGAGAAATGACCTCAGGCCATGAGCAGGCATCAAGGTGGCAGGAAGGGCATCAGGAAGAAGCAATTCAGTATATGGGGTTATATTGATAGCATCATACAAGGTGAGAAAAGCTTCCATTTAAAACCTGGAGAGTAGCCCATGGTGGTGGCGCTCACCTTTAATCCCAGCACTCAGGAGGTAGAGGCAGGCAAATCTCTGTGAGTTCGAGACCAGCCTGGTCTACAGAGCAAGTTCCAGACAGCCCAGCTATGCACTGAAACCTCATCTCAAAAAACCAACCAAACAAACAAAAAGTCTAGAGAGGAGCTTCATTGAGAGAGGGGAGGGGACGCTGCCAGAAAATGATGATAGAGGCAGCCAGAGGAGCCTCTATGGAAAGCAACAAAATAAATATCAGACTTTTATGAGTTTGGGGGTGGGGAGAGTACTACTGGGAAGCTTCACATGGAGACATGATTTAATTCAATATAGCATATGTGAACAAGAGCACGGAAGAGCCAGAGACCCTAAATTGAAAGCTGTCAAGTCATATTGCAGACTGCTTCTCAGTCCTCTTCCAGAGAGCTGCATGGAGGCGTGGCCTGACTCTTCAGGCTGTGGGATCTGGCCTAAAGGGGCAGATGCATGTTCTCACAGCATTCCTGTTGAACCCTCCCTTCTCCTCCGCTGTGTGTCACTCAACTCATCCTGTGCTGATGGCATAATGGTTTTCTGGGAATATAAAAGAGAACATCTGAAGGGAAAAGCCTGTTGTATTTCCTTAACCAACACACCTGTTCAGCAGAGCCTACGTGTGTGATCAGGCCAGTTTATCAGGAACCCTTCTGTCCATATAATTACCCCCACATATGAGGAAAATTTCACTTTCAAGTTTGAATCTCATGTCACTTTCTTGCCTCCAGGTTGGACACACAGCTGCAAAAACATCTCAGCTCTTTTTCCCTCACATTAATTGTTCCTACTTATTCCAGTGGGCCTCTTCCCTAGTCTCAGTGATCCCTTCCCTCCCAACTGTCTGTTCCTTAAAACATGCTGTTGGTGCCTTTACAGCTCTTATGTTAATAAACACTAAAAGCAAGCCAGGCCTAGGGGTTCATGCCTGCAATCCCAGGATCTAGAAGGGAAGGCAGGAAGATCACAAATGCAAGGCCAGCGTCCAGCTCTGTGGTCAGCTCAAGGACAGCCTGGGCTATAAGAGGCCCTGACTCAAACAAAAATAGTGGGAAATTACTGAAACTTCTATTTTCAAATAAAAATTCTTGAACTGCATTTTTTACTTCATTTTTTTTTTTATTAAAACATTACCCTAGAAACACCATAAAATGTTGTAGGGTGTGGGAAGAGAAAACTACTAGACAGGTGAGTCTAAACTGTAGGAGTTGCCACTGCGTTGCTGAGTGCTGGCAGGAAGAGCCACCAGAACACACTTCTAGAAGCTTCTACACTCCACTCTTGATTTCCCAGGACCCATGTGGTGGAAGGAGAGACTCCATTGCTGCCTTGTCCTCTGATCTCCCTGCGCGTGCCATGGTATTCAAGCATCCCTCCCCCTGCACACACACAAAATAAATGAATGAAAATGTAATAAACATTTTAAAAGTTAAAACAAATCAATGAAAATGCATCCAAATGGCAAATCCGGGTGTATTTCCTGTACTGATGATAAGAAGGGCTGTGCTTCCGACATGTTCTCCTGAACTTATATGGATACCACACTTAGGCTGGAGCTGCTGGCTGCACAGCAGGGGTCTACTAAAACTTTTCTCAAAATTGCCTTCTTGCCTTAAGTCAGCTCCCCACCCCCACTGTTAGAATTCTACCTAATAAAGGCTGAGTAACTTAATAAGAGAGGGTCTAGCCCAGGAAGCCACAATCTAGCCCTGGGGCTAAGCTTCCCAAGTGATTGCAGATGTGGATGCCTGGTTGTGACTGGATACATGTGACGGATTGACACAGCCTTTACTGGAGCACAAGAACATGCATCTGGTTCATCATTTTAGAGTCCCAAGTATTCTGCACTACCTTCCTGGGAGTAGAAATTGTTTCTTAGGTGCTTAAAAATAGTGATCCTCATTCACTCAGCTAAGAGTAGAATGTTCCTGAAACACGGGGCCTCGGTGGTCATTCATGGTTTATTCATTCTCAGCCCTGTAGTAAAAGGAATGCTGTTGGGCAGAATCGTGTGCGGCGGGGGGAGGGGCGGGGGAACCGAGTTCCTATAGTTCACCGGGGTTGTATCAGAGACTCATGATAGAAGTTACGTAACTCAAGGAGTATATAAAAGGCACTCAGCCACACTCACATCAGTAGGTATCAAATTTCTTGTGAAAATCTGAAAACATCTCAAGTTAGAATTAGTTAAATTGGGGATATATCCCTGTGGCAGTGTGCTCCACACACCTGTTTGTGACTTGTCTGTTTATATTTAAAAGTTCTTATGTGTCCCCTCCCTGGGCGGTGGTGGTGCACGCCTTTAATCCCAGCACTCGGAGGTAGAGCCAGGCGGATTTCTGATTTCGAGGCCAGCCTGGTCTACAGAGCAAGATCTAGGACAGGCACCAAAACTACACAGAGAAATCCTGTCTCGAAAAACAAATAAACAAAAAAGTTCTTATGTGTCATCCTTACATTTGAATACTCATGTCCAGAAATCTAACTGTTTTGGGGGCTGGAGAAATGGATGGCTCAATGCTTCAGCGTACTCGTTGCTCTTACAGAGTATCATATGGTGGCTCACAATCATGGGGATCTGATGCTCTCTTCTGACCTCCATGGCACCAGGCATGCATGTAGTACACATACAGGCAAAACACTCGTACACGTAAAATAAAACAAATCTTAAAAAAAAAAAAAAAGAATCAGACTGTAAATATATGGGTGGAGAAACCGAAGCTAACTTAGATTGCCTTACTGGGTAAAGTCACATGTACGATCCGTTTCAGTGAAATAAACTCCTAAAAAACTTTTTTTTTTTCTTTTTGGCTGGGGAGTCAAAAAAAGAATTTATTCCCATAACTCAGATAACACTTTTGCCTTCTGTCCTGTGATGGACCCACTAGCACCTTTTGGAATGTTCTTGGGACCTGTCACACTGCCCTCCCTGGCTGGTGTCTAACTCTCTTACTGGCCTGTTTCGCAGGCCCACAGGTCTGGACTACATTTCAGCTGTTCTAGGGCTTGAGTTCTCCCCCTCCTTCCCTCCCTCCCCAACACCTCCACCCCTCGCCCGGGGCGTCACTGGCCGGGCACAGGGCAATACGGAAGGAAGCTGATTCTGCTCTGAGTTCTGCAGTGGAATCGCATCCCTCCCCCTACCACCACACCACTCCCATGAGACTTCTGGGTTGATCTCGAGTCCACTACTCTGAAAGGCGAGGGCTCAAGCCATCTAGGCGCGGGGACAGCGGACGCGCACCGAGAGACCGCGACCCCGGGTGAGTCTCCAGCGGGGAGCGGTCGAGAAGCCCAGGAGTCCCGGCTGTGCAGCAGAACCAGCGCAGGCGCAGCAGGAAACGCCCCGAGCCAGGCCCGCAGGTCTAAGGGGGCGAAGTGTCTGGGAGGGACAGGGTGGCGCCTGGCCAGGCTGTCCACCCCGCTCACCTCTCCCCGGACCTGGGCGGAGCGCGGCACCGCCCGCGGGCCTGCGGATGCCTCGCCCGCCCCCTCCATGGCCCGGGCCGGCCGCGAGCGGCAGTATGAGAGTCGGTGCCGCCCCTCGCGGTCCGTGGACGCGTGGCGATCCGAGGCGGCCGCTCCTGGGCTCTGCATGGGGACGCCGGGAGTCAGGCGACGCGCACCGCGCGGAGGCTGGCGATTACCCCGGAGCTCCTCTGCGCTGGCTGCAGCCGGGCTGCTGTGCACCGCGTTGACCGCCTGCATCTGCTGGGGACAGCTGCCGCCGATGCCCTGGGCGTCCCCAGCCCCGCCGCGCCCGGTGGGCGTGCTGCTCTGGTGGGAACCCTTTAGGGGGCGCGGCGGCCACCCCAGGCCTCCCCCTGATTGCAGCCTGCGCTTCAACATCAGCGGCTGCCGCTTGCTCACCGACCGCGCGGCCTACGGGGAAGCTCAGGCAGTGCTTTTCCACCACCGCGACCTGGTGAAGGGACCTCCCGACTGGCCCCCGCCCTGGGGCGCCCAAGTGCGCACGGACGAGGCTCTAGAGCTACATGTGTTCGACGACCAGGAGGGAGCGGCGATGCTAGCAGGCGAAGCCCAGGAGACCACAGGCTCTAGACCTCCGGGTCAGCGCTGGGTGTGGATGAACTTTGAGTCGCCTTCTCACTCCCCTGGGCTGCGGGGCTTGGCTAAGAACCTTTTCAATTGGACGCTGTCCTACCGTGCCGACTCGGATGTCTTCGTGCCCTATGGCTTCCTCTACCCCAGGAGCCATCCAGCTGACCAGCCGCCAGGCCTGGGTCCCCCGCTGGCCCGCAAGCGGGGCCTGGTAGCCTGGGTTGTGAGCCACTGGGATGAGCGCCAGGCCCGGGTCCGTTACTACCACCAGCTGAGCCGGCACGTGTCTGTGGATGTGTTTGGTCGGGCGGGACCCGGGCAACCAGTGCCTGCCAGCGGGCTGCTGCACACTGTGGCCCGCTACAAGTTTTACCTGGCCTTCGAGAACTCACAGCATGTGGATTACATCACTGAGAAGCTGTGGCGGAATGCCTTCCTGGCCGGGGCCGTGCCAGTGGTGCTAGGTCCTGACCGGGCCAACTATGAGCGCTTCGTGCCTCGTGGCTCCTTCATCCACGTGGATGACTTCCCTAGTGCTGCCTCCCTGGCTGCCTACCTGCTCTTTCTTGACCGAAACCTGGCTGTCTATCGCCGCTACTTCCACTGGCGTCGGAGCTATGCGGTGCACATTACCTCTTTCTGGGATGAGCCATGGTGCCGGGCATGCCAAGCTGTGCAGATCTCTGGGGACCAGCCCAAGAGCATCCACAACCTGGCAGGCTGGTTCGAGCGCTGAGGCCACTGTCCTGTGAACTGACTGCCTCGCCTTGGCTGAGTTTTCTAAATACCCAATTTTGCTTGATGGGAAAAAGATGAATTACCAACTAATATTATTTAGCACAAGGATGGGATGGGGAAATTCCCAGGTCCTTGTGACTTTTTACGGAGAGCTGAGCTGGTTCTCTGTTAAGGGGCAGTGGTGTCCTGGGCGAGGAAACAGGCCTTTCCTTACCTACCACGCATGTGAAGAAGTGGCTTTTCTTTCTGGCCACGGGCCTTAATGGGGGTCCATGTGGCCTCTAAATCTTAGACATATTTGTTCTCTGACCCGTGGTTGCTTGGACCAATGAGGAGCAGACTACTGTTTCTGAAAGCAGGTGGGTATGAGATAGTGGTTTTTTCTGTGATGATTGGATTCCTCAAACTCTCCCATCGTGGAAAAGATAAGCCATTGATTTCCTTCACCAGTTATGTGTGTCCCAGCCTGTGAGTAGAAACAAGAAGCAAGATTATCCTCAGCGGAAAATCAAGATGAAGATATGGGGCCACCTCACCTCTCACTAGAAACCTATTCCTTAAAAGCTGCATTTAAGCGACACCCCAAATTCAGGGCCCTAAGGGAGTGCAGTATTTAATGGAAATAAATGGGAAGTCCCTTTATAATGTGAATGATCATCTAATTGTTTCTGATGTCTATTTTCCTGTAACCTGGATTAAGAAAACATTGAAAATACAGATATGAAAAAGCACACACAATCTTCTGGTCCTTTTCCTAACCAGTGTTTACAAAGGGAGAGACATAAACGACGTCATGTCCACGTGATTCCTCGTGTCTCTGGGGCCTGAGATTTAAACTGGAGCGTTAGCCCTTCAGCGGTGTTGGCACTGCTGTGCAGAGAGAACAGTGAAAGAGACTTTGGTGAACTATGGGTTTGTGCAAAAGGAAAAAAAGCTACTTTTGTGGTGTCTGTATGTGGTGGTTCTGTTTCTGTCCTTTGTTGTTGTTGTTGTTGTTGTTAAATGGAACTGAACTAGTGCCTTCAACTTAATTGTCTGTTCTTTGTTAAATGCTAAAACCGGCAGGTTCCCCTCTGAATCTGCACCTCAGTACACTGATTCTAGTGCCTTTGAGCCAGTGCTGTGGGACCAGTCTTGAAAATACACTCATTGACTTTCCACATTCAACAGACGTCAGGGTGTGCCTGCTCCTGCCAAACACTGGGCTTGAGCTCCCAGGAAAGCACAGAAGGAAAGCTCCGCTTTGGGGCTTCCATAATCTACCACAGCCACAGTGAATACGGATTTTAGTGAAAAAAAATCACCATTCATAAATCAGAAGGCCTCATGGTATTAAGTTAGGACCATTAGTCACTGTTATGGGCAGGGTCCAAGATTAATTATCTTATCCAGAGTTCTGCCCCTGTTCGGTTAGGACAGTTGTCTGAGTCTTAGATCAGGTTCATGTCCACAAGCTTTTGTTACATTTAAGCTTGCAAAGCTCACTTAGGCCCAGGTGCTTCTCTTCTCTCCCTTCCATAAAGGGGGTAATTAAAAGCTGTGAATAATATTTCCTCCTCCAAGTGTTATAGTGTGGGCAGAACCGCAATTAAAGAACACCAGCCACCCAGCACAGCATAACAAATGTTCTGGGTTTTGTTTGTTTTGGGTTTTCAAGACAGGGTTTCTTTGTGTAGTCCTGGAATTCTCTTTGTAGACCAGACTGCCCTTGAACTCAGAGATCCACCAGCCTCTGCCTCCCGAGGGCTAGGATTAAAGGTGTGCATTACCACACCCAGCTTAAAAGTTCTGTTTTTAGAATGAGTATTGATGAAATACTGGCCAGGGGTCTCAGCATTGTCAGGGATCTACACTGGGCAGTGGGTCAGTTCAGGGCTTGGTGATCTGGTCAGCTTTGCCTTCCGGCTGGGGGAACACTGGGCTGAGGAAGGACCCTGAGCATAGAGTCCATCTTTTGTGAAGTATGGAGAACACCTGCCAATTTACTGTGGCGAGAAAGTGACGATGCCTCACATGTATCGGGCAGTTGGTTAAATATGTATGTATCTATAAGCCTATTTCCTTCTTTCTTTGCAGTGATTTTAGGATGCCCTCATATGCATTTTACATTTCTTGAAATTAAACATCAAGATCTATTACAGAACCAATCTGAAAAAAGGAAGGTTAGTCACACCATACTGTGTATTTCAAGTAAGTTCTTAAAGCTGAGCCATATTTCAGACCGTACAATTCCTACTAAGCTGTATTTCCAGACCAGAAGTGCCTACGTTGTTGTTTTCCTGAAAAAATTGTTTTGGTAAAACTTTGTAACTAAATTGTTATGGATTGTTTCACTATACCTTTTGCATTAAATCCATGTAAAACTAGCCTGTGTTTATGGGATGCTTATTATGAGGAAGAGTGCTTCCGGATGTGCTATGTATTTCAAGTGTATTCTCTGTGATTGTCATGGCTTTATTTTAAGGCAGAAGCTTTCCTTTCACATTGGTCCCAAATGAAACATTTTTACCCCTGGATGACCCTCATTCCATGAGGGAATCTGGAAGGATATTCTCAGAAGCCAGAAGAACTTGCTGGCAGTGTTTAGATTCTTTTGTGTTCCCAAGCCCTTCCCTGACAGTAAGAGGAAGACAGTTAGGGTGCCAGGGTGACTTCAGGAAAGAGCTTGCAATTGGGAGCCAGAACCTGAGACTATGGCTCGGCCAGCATCTGCTTCTGTGGCCTAAATCAGGCAAGTTATTAAGTTCTTGAGTTGTAGCTTCCTTTGTATCTCGTGAATGCCCCTAGGAAGCCATCCTGAAGAGTCATGTGTGTCCAGGCAAAGCTGTAAGGGCTATGCCATCGCAGAAGCAAATCTTTGAAGGCTCTAGGCCAGAGCTTAGCAGACATTTTCTGCATAGGCCAGAGTGAGTATTTGAAGCTCTGCAGGCTGGACGATGTATGGCCCGTGCTCACCTCTGCTGTGGGAGTGCAGGAGCGGATGCAGAACCCAGCAGGGACACTGGCTGCTAGCTTTAGACCTCCGGTCAGAGTTCACCAGCTCAGCTCTGGGTTGTGTGTAGATGATGCAAGACATTTTGGAAACTTAGTTGTTTTTAAAAAGCATAACTTGATGGGCATCCCTTGAAAGGGATTTAATAATTAGGATTTAAGAATTCTGGAGGTGGATATTACTGGGTTCCTAGACCAGCTTTGCAACATTCCCTAGTTGTCTGATCTTGGGCAAATGATTGAGCTTTTCTGTGTTTTGGTTGTCTGTCTCTAATTAAAGGTACTCATGTATGGAGGTACAGAGTGGGGTGAGATAAGACCCTCATCACAGTCCTGGCCCTGAGGATGTGCCTAGAAACTGTTTGCTGAAATTACCTCCAATCCCTCCTCAGAGGGAGATCAGACCCTCTGAAGGGCTTGCTTAAGGTGACAGCAATGCGCCTTGTGTGTGTCACACCCCTTGAGCCGCTGTCACTTGAACTGCAAAATAAGGGGCTGGACAAAAGCTCTCGGGACTTCTGGTTCCACTAGCTCTCATTCTGCTAATTGGCTCCCTGGAGCTCAGAGAGTTAATTGCCCTCTGGTGGGTTCCCATCCAGGATCAGGAAACTGGCTGAAAACCAGGGGATGAGCGGGGGAGGAGGGGAGAATGTGGGATTTAGCTTCAGTTAGTGTGTGTGTGTGTGTGTGTGTGTGTGTGTGTGTGTGTGTGTGAGAGAGAGAGAGAGAGAGAGAGAGAGAGAGAGAGAGAGAGAGAGACAGACAGACAGACAGACAGACAGACAGAGAGACAGAGACTTCCCAGTCATCCAGGAGAGAAGCCAAGTTCTTGGTGTTGAGTTTGGTGAGTAAGGGCATGGTATGCATTTCAGGTCACTCTTGCCTGCTCTTAGGAACTTTTATGCTACGTGGTCTCTTTAACAAATCCAGTCTTTTTTCTTTCTCTCTCTTTTTTTTCTTTTTTGGGGTTTTAGAGACAGAGTTTCTCTGTGTAGCCCTGGTTCTTCTAGAACTATCTCTGTAGACCAGGCTGGCCTTGAACTCAGAGATCTGCCTGCCTCTGCCTCCCAAGTCCTGGGTTGAAAGGTGTGCACCACACTGCCCGGCTCAACAAATCCAGTCTTTGGTAGGGTGAAGTCTGAGTTCACTGGGGCTGCACTGGTTTGCCTGTGTGGTAGATGGTAGATTATCGCTTCAGGCCCTTTCTCATGTTATGGTGACCGGTTTGCAGGGGCACATTCTTGGCTTCCACATGGCTTGCTTCCCCACATGCGCCTGTGTTTTCAACAGTATAGTTACTAGCTTCCTCCTCCACATGAAGTAATGTCAAGTCTGGGTAGAACAAAAAGACTGGGACCCTAGTGGTGGAGTGGCAGGCTGGGAGCAGAAAAGGTAAGCTTTATTCTTTAGAGGGCACAAGAGAGAGAGGAAAATGTGACAGTGGAACAAATACCAGGGATTCTCTTCTGTCCTCTCCAGTACACACGTGGAACACACTCATTTAAGTACCAAAGGGGAAAAAAAATCACCATGGACTTTTGGAAATAATCACCAGCATTCTTTAAAGAAAAGGGGCGGGATAGAAGCACATTTTCATTCCCTTTAAAGCCTTGTAAAACTATTTCAAGTAATATTTAATGAATTGGATTTTTATGACTTTCATTTTGAGATCTTTAGTATTTTTTAAATTACTGTGTCTTGGACCAATGAAATGGTTCAGCAGATGAAGGCACTGGCCGCCAGCCTGATGGTCAGAGTTTGATCTTCAGGCCCCAAATGGTGAGGAGCAAACTGACTCCCAGAAGTTGTCCTCTGACTGCCACGTGTGTGTGTGGCACCTGCATGCCCCCCCCCATACACACATACACAATAAGTCAATAAATGAATGCAAATTTAAATTGCTACGTCTCATCTAATACTATGGTAATGGGAATGTCCCATTAGACCACATGCTAAGTAAGTATTTGTGAAAGATCTTTTCAAAGTAGGAGAAGTGGACTGCTAACAGTTAACAACTATGTCTAGAGAGCCTTCACAACTCAAATGTTCTCATCAGGGAAACGGACACCTAGACACTGAATGAAAACTTCTGAGAAGAAGCTGCTTCTGGCGGTGAGTGGAAACTCCTGAAAGGAACCTGTCTGCAGACATTATCGACTGATCAGAATTTCAGGACCGTGGAGAGATTGGAAAGCTGCAGGTCCAGAGGCTAAGGACCTTCACTTGGGCTGAGTTCTGGCTCTCCAGAACAGCTATTCCTTGCCCTCCTCTGTGTTGAAACTAACATCTTGTGATAACAGATAAAAACCTTTTAGGATCCATTGACTTAACAGGCAACTAGTTTCTGCTAATCCAAAAGCTAAAGTGTCACCGGGCAGCATCTTGAGCCTATATGAAAGCTTTCTCCATCTTCCTTTACCTGCCTCTCTGATGTACTCGCCAATGTGTTTGGTTTGGTTTGGTTTTCCCATGCAGGATTTCTCTGCTTAACAGTCCTGGCTGTCCTGGAACTCACTCTGTAGACCAGGCTGGCCTCTGCTGTGGAGTGGTAGGATTAAAGACATGCACCACCATGCCCACCTCACCAATGTGTTTTAAACTTTCCTTAATTTATGACTTTCTCTTTTCTTTAAAACTATAAAAACTGTAAAGCTGCTTCCACGTTGGAACCCGAAATTTTGGGTAACCTAAGTCTGTGTTCCTGGGCCATGGTTGCCCTACATGGCTCCAGAATAAATCATTTCTTCTATCTCTTAAGATGAGATCTGCGGTTCTTGTGTCAACAACAAATACCTCCAACATATGCTATTGCCATAATAAATGTCTATTATAGGAAGAAATATCAGAGCATGTGTGGAACCCAGTCTAGAGTCCTCATAGAAACCCTGGGAACATTAGAGCCCTGCAATTTAGAGAAGCATCCCCCCTCCCCCACTACAAACCAAGTTCCTCTAGCGTTATTCAGAAAAAGCCAGCAATGCAGCCTCGGCCTCAGTATGCTGTCCTCCCAATGGTTGTCACTAGTACTATAGTTAAAATGAGAGCTGTGTCAAAGTGGCACCTTCAAAATGACTGATCCCCGCAGGGGATTTTTTTCTCTCCTAGCAACTAGACACACCTGTCCATGCCCTCTGATTTTCTGGTTCCCCTGAGGTTAAATCAACATTTTAAAAGTCTCCCGCGTCTACCTACTATCTTGTGGTCAAATAATAATGCCTCAAGGTAATGCTGGAAGCGCTACGGTTTGTCAAGCCTTCTTGGGGAGGAACAGAGACACAGCTTTTGAACAGGGTCTAGCTGACTAAGGTTTGCAATTTGCAAAGCTCCTGGTCCATGCAGGATACTTTAGGCTCATACTCTCTAGTCATTGCCCTTCAATGAAAGACAGTAGGATGGTGACAACCACTGGTGCTGGTCTCCTGGTCTCCGCAGTCATGTGATCACCTTCCTGGAGCTTGGTGGGGATTGGGTGACCCACTGCTGATAAGGAGTGTACAGGAGAAGTGATGGTTGACTTTCTAAGACTGTGTTATAAACCCCTTTCCCTCATTCTTCCTCTTTTTTACTGCCGCCCTATCTGCTGGTGTTTCTTTTGTGAATGAGAATTCATGAGAAGAGTCTGTGTCCGCAAATGCTGATTAGACTACAGCATCTGAGGCCTGTACTGGAGCTTTCTCCATCCTTCAGGAACCTGCCTCCCAGATGTTTCCACCGAGGTATGTTAAAGGTGCTGTGATCTCTAACTTTCTTTGTTCTGTTAACATATAAAAATGCCATGAACCTGTTTCTGCGCTGGAACCTGGGGTAACCTAGCCCCATGTTCTCAGGCCATGGTCACCCAGAGTTTGTTCCAGAACAAACTAGCTCTCATTCCCTTGGAATTGAGAGACATTTTTTGCATCAACACTCTCCTACCATTTCGTACTTCCCTACCTTCCTATTCTCCTCTTTCTCCCCCTTCTCCCTCCTCTTTCTCTCTCTCTCACTCTCTCTCCCCCCCCCTTCCCCCTCCTCTCTCTTCCCTTTCCCTCCCCTTTTTTCTTTTCACTGGGACATAAGATAGAAGACTGTATGTGAGTGATTTTCCTTAAATAACAATAATCATTTTTCTTCAAACTCTGGGCTTTAATCTAGATGGTTATATGGAAAATTCAGTGGGCTTAGCAAGTTCTTGTTTGTTACATTTATGCCTTGAACTGCATACTGCTTGACTTTGCTGCCCCAGCTTTTGAATACTCTAAGACACAGGAGGAATTATTTTCTTTGATGCTGTTGCTTTTCATCCCTGCTCCCCATATCCTTTTTCTTAGTTGTTTGGACACCTGGCAGTGTTTTCCTGTTGCTGGAAGGAAATGATTCAGGCTGTTCCTCTCCGAGAGGCTGAAATCGCCGGCACCCCAGCAGCCTTGCTGGGTGCCATTCCAGATTTCATGTCCTTTGGGTCAGTGTTATCTGACACTATTCCCGGGGGATGTGAACAAACATCTACTGTCCCCAGACAAGGGACCAACCGCAGACCAAAGTAAGGATACCACCGCAGTCTAACCTGGTGAACCACTAAGTTTTATGGGGGTTATTTACAGGAATATGGGTGATGGGTTACTTACAAGAATAGACAGCTGCAACACCCAAAAAAACCACCCCAGCACGGGAGACCATTCATGGAAACTGGAAACCCAGAGCTTATGGCACAACTTATAGACAGCTCAGCAGGTGGGGGCCCTTCAGCAGGTCAGAGCCTCTTCAGGGTCGCTCATCTTGTTTGAGAGTCTTTCAGCTCTCCTACAGCTTTTCTGTGGTTGAGAACGGAGAGGCCGACTGGATCTGGTCAGTTTTAGGAACCTTGTGAAGCCTTTGAGTTGTTTATTTCCTGAGCCCAAGAGCTTGTCTGCAGGATGGAATGTTCACCTCCTCTTAGAACACCCAGTGTTTCACACCCTTTCTGTGTCTAGTGTCCAGATGCTGTTGGTTGGGCGCGTGGAGCTTCCCTCCAGAACACGAGGTTTGCGTCTCAGAGAAAACTACTACACACCTCGGAAGCCCACACAGACCTCGGAACACAATACACGCAGGTCTCTGCTACAATACTGCTCTTCCCAGGTAGAGACAGATCGATCATGCTTAACTACGGTGACTCATCCATAGTCACACACACGCGATTGTCCTCAATGAAGTCACCCTGGAGCTCTCCCTCATCCCACCAACTGTGCATCTCCTAGAGTTGTCAAGACTCTGCACACACTTGGCCTCAATTACACTTTTAAAAACATCTTTGTGTGTCTGTATGTGCACTGGGAACATGTAGAAAACCAAGGAGGTCAGGAGATGGTGCCAGGTCTCCTGAAACTGGAGTTCCAGACAGTTTTGAGTCCTGTGTGGGTGCTGGGAACCAAACCCTGGTCCTCTGAAAGAGCAACACATACTCTTAACCACTAAGCCCTCTCCAGCTCTCAACCTAATTTCTGTAAGATTGATTCACATTGCTCCTTCCATTTCTAGGATACCATTAGTCTAACGGTCCCTCTCCTGACTTCCCACACTTTGCTCCCACTCTTCTCAGGGTACCCCCTAACAACACTCAGATGAACACATTTTATAACCTTTGCACAAGCTTCCCATCAGGTCCAGAGTGGTATGTAATGCAACTTGACATACGGTTATGATTGGGGTAATTTCTAAAAACCTGGAGCCAGAACTCCATCCTCTAAGTGATAAAGACTGTAAGCTGGGCTTTTATAGCAAATGAGGAGGTATGGAGGAAAAGAAAATATGGGAGAGACAGAAAGAACGAGAAACGGGGCGTGGGGGTGGGGGGAGAGGGAGACAGAGGGATTCCCACAATGCTACTGGACGACCACCACCAACCCCGCCCCCCACGTGCTCCTGCGCATTCTGAGGGTCCACGTGCACCATACGCCCACGCTTGGCTTGCTGTTTACTGCAACCATAACCATCTCAGGAGCTGAATACTCGCAACTTCCTGGTCACAGCCTCACCCTCTCCTCACCAGAGAGAGAATACCCCTGTTGTGGCTCAGGGGCTCAGGAAAGCCTCTGTGTACCCAGGAACATGAGTGGACGGGCCCGAGTGAGGGCACGAGGCATCGCCCCCAGCCATGGTGCCAGGGAAGAGGGGCGTGCCCCAGGAGACCTCATGGTGAGTGTTTCTCCCTCTTCTCCCTGTGTCCAGCCCCACAAGGCTTTCCTGTGCATGCCTCTCTTCTCTGACTTCTCCAGGCTTCCCAGGGTTCCCACCTTTTTCTTTCAAGTGGATACCATTGTTGAGAGTTGGAAGTGCAAAAGATTGGGTAGGAGGAGCGGAACTGCCTTCTTTCTTAGCTTTGATTCAGTTGATTGCAAATTGTTTGTGAAAGAATGAAGAAGAAAAAAAGAAAGAACAAACCAAAGATAGACAGTCAAAACCCTGAAGTAGCCCCACTTGCCTCTTACAGCGTGTTACCTCTTATGGTCCTGGTAACTGGTAGTAGAAATCGTATCAAATTCAGATGTGGCTTGGATTCCGCTGCTGTTGGCTGAGCAAACACTCGGAGTGTGGCTGCTTGCTGGATTTGGATGGTCAGAGGGAACCAATCCTGAATAACAACTACACACCCACTGTTTGGAGAAACTGTTTTGTAGATTGTGACCATTTTACTTTTGTTATCGTTTAGTGTCCTCTTAACTTTGCTCTTTTTTTTTTTTTCCAAAAACAGGCCAAGATACAATAATTTCTTGGGCAAAGAGAACTTTCTGCAGAGAAAATATTAATGGCTCCTGTCTTATCCTGTGTTACGAACTAGTTTTGGTTTAGTTCATTTACAGGGCCATCCCTATGCTCAGGACCCCACTTCCACATCTTACACCTCTGGGGTCTAATACTGTTCTCTCACGGTCAGGTGCCAGCGGGCTCATGCTTAAAGCACACAAAGGGAGCGCTCCAGCTCCTTCTTAGCCTTTTGTGGAGACTGACCACCTCCCTAGTCCCTCCAGGGTTTCTACCTCTTCATGTTTTCTGCTCCTGGATTGTGGTAATCCACGACCTGAGACGTAATACCATTCTTGCCTTTTGTTAACCTTGTGGGTTGTGAGTTGATTGACATGTGAGCAAACTTTCTGCTTTGTAGACCACATCTGCTGGTCCTGAGGACAGTCAGGCATTGAGCAGTGGAGCGAACGCCATTTCACAGTCATGTAAGTGCAGCTGGTCTGTTTCCCCACCTCCTTCAGCCTGAGCAGAGCAGAAGGACCCACCAAGCCCTGAGACACCAGATTCATCAACTGCTCTGTTCCGCCCCCCCAGGGTCCTCCTCACATGTTCATTGTGGATTCTCTGAGCTTCCTGGTCACCCCCGAGACACAGGAATCCAGATGGGGAAGCCACTTTTCTGACTCTTTCTGCTCAGGGAATAATTTTGAAATCCCACCACCCTTGAGACAGAGTTTCAGAGCCCAACTAGCCTCAAAGTTACTGTATTCCTCAAGAGGACCTTGATTTCTGATTCTCCTGCCTCTGCCCCCGACCCTCCAGCCCTCCAGTACTGGGATTACAGGTATACACCACCCAACTTATATGGTCCTGGGGATTGGGTTCAGGGTCTCGTGCATGCTAGACAAGCACTTTGCCAACTGAGTTACACTTGCCAGCCCTTGAAAAACACATTCCAAAAACACAGAACACAAATACCAAAGCCCTCGTTTACAGGATGGGAGAAACCCCACCTGGGGATACATCAGTTCTCCCTGCAAAGCCAGGTTCAATCCCAGGACTCTTGCCCACTCTAGGTCACACAGCTTGAGTTGGCATGCCAGGTGTGTTGGGTTTTGCTTGGGCTGCTGTGAGGAAGTGGCATAGACTGAAGGGCTTAAATAAGAGACATTTGTTCTTCCTAATTCCAGAGGGTTGAAATGAATCTGAGAACACAGTTCATTTCATATCCCTGGGTGAAACTTGTCTACTGTGTCCCTCATTCTGACCACGGAGTGACGTCATTGATTTCCAGGCAGTGAGTAAGCTGTAAGCACTGAGGGGCCCATGAACTCTCAGAGTCCATCTCTGGTGTGGCCCTCTGTCCTGAGGGGGGCTTTCCAGATCCACGTGCACAGTCCTGGGTGATCTGAACTGCAGTGAGAATGTACTACGCGGACACAGAAGGTCTGCTCTGAGAGGCAGCATGTTGGCCAGTCTGTTCCTGCCACTCAAACACCATTTCACGCTTATGAGTGACACAGGGTGGAAAAAGTTCATCTTTGAAGAGAGACTGACTTTTTGTTGATTTCCCTAAATTACGGTAATATACATAGAACCCAATTTTCCTCATTTTAACTCTTTTGTTTGTTTTTCCAGACAGGGTTTCTCTGTGTAGCCCTGGCTGACCTGTTTCTGAAGACCAGGCTGACCTTGAACTCACAGAGATCCACTTGCCTTTGCTTCCCAAGTGCTGTCATTTTAACTTTAAGTGTACAGTCCTGGGGTTTTAAGCCCACTTACATTGTACAGTTACCAGTGCCATCCATCTCTGGAACTCTCTTGTATTGTAAAACTGAAACGTATTATTCCTTAAACAACAATTCCCCACTCCCCAATCTCCCAGTTTCTGAGAACCACCTTTCTGTAATAGTTTAGATTTTTCTGTTTGTTTGTTTTTCAAGACAAGGATTTTCAAATCAAGGATTTCTCTGTGTAGCTTTGGAGCCTGTCTTGGAACTTGCTCTGTAGACCAGGCTGGTCTTGAACTCACAGAGATCCACCTGCCTCTGCCTCCCAAGTGCTGAGATTAAAGGTGTGGGCCACCACTCCCTGGCATAATTTCAACTTTTTAAAAACAAGATTTGATTTTATGTTTAATTATGTGTATTGTATATGTCTATGTGTGAGGCCAGAGGCATTGGATCCCCCTGAAGTAATTGTGAGCCACCTGATGTGGGTTTTTGGAATCAAACTTTGCTCCTCTGCAAGAAAGCAAGTACTCTTAACCACTGAGCTGTTTCCCTGGCCCTGGTAGTTTGAAATTTTAGAACTGTCTAAAAATCACTTGAAATCTAGATCAGTGAGAGATATAGATGATTAATTAAAATTAATGCAATATCTTAAAATTACATGAAGGTTTTTTTAAATTGGTTTCTTTGTTGTTGTTATTGCTTAAATCTTCCTGAGACACTCATGTCCAGGGAGAAGGGTCTAGATGGAAGTTTGGTGGGAGCATTTGGGGACACTGCACACAGTGACTACATCACAGGACAGGTGAACTCAGAGCCCAGATGTTCAGCACACTGATACAAATGCTGTTTTTGCCCTAAAGTCCTGGGTTTTGAGGGTTTCAAGTTATCCTCTAAGTGCTGAAGACACTTAAAAAGCTGCCATCTCCTGTACTCAGTTAACCAAGTCACTGCGACGGTGACATCTATTTCAGTGTGATGGAAGGTAAATGGTAGACGCTGAGGGGGACCCTGTCTTTTCTTAAGGAATAATCTATCATGATTATTGATGGCTATGCCTGGGTGTTTTCTGTTTTCACTGGGGAAAGTGAGAGATCTCCCTGTCCTAGCCCGGATCTCTTCAGAGTTCAGTCCACCTAGAACAACAGGAGGAGGAAGGGATTGTCACTTGCTAGCATGTGGGACTGGAACACAGGGAGGGAGCTGTCTCCTGAGCCAAGAAGAGGAAGTCTGTGGTACTGTAAAAGCTAACACTAATATTTCTAATTGAACATCCCAGGCTTTCTCTGTAATTTTCAGTGTTGAGACTAAAGTCTTCTGTATAGTCAGGGATGTGTCAGCAGTCAGGTACATCATAGGAAAACCCGTTTTGACTGTTGGTGTGGTTTTGGTGTACAGGGTGACACAGTCCACCATACTGTGACATCTTCTTGTTCCAGATGAGGTTGGTGTCTCTTCTGATGATGGTGGACGGACCTTCATGGAAAGAAGAGACAAAGTCAGCCGGGACTTCGTAGATTTGACTGTCTGTACCAGGGAGAAGTTGGCACATGTGAAAGATTGTAAAACAGGTAGCCAGTCTCTTCTTGTTACTTTCTAAAGGTTACCAAGTATCGCTCTGGAATTTAAATCCCTAGTTCTAAAGCGGTAAGTTTGTCAGTCACCCGAGAGCTCTTGACTGAGCATCTGCTCTGTTGAAGGCCTTGTCTCGGCACGGAGTGTCAGAAATAAAACTGTTTTCCTCAAACCACATCTCACTTTTAGGAAAGATACGCTCTTCTCACTTGGGGAAGTCACAGGAAGCTGTGTCTTCCCTTTCCAACCGTTACCCTACGTGGAGAATCAGCCTGTGGGGATTTTAGCTGTAGAAAGGAAACCTCAGACAATGGGGATACTTCTTTATTCAGACTCCAGGCTCCTTCTAAAATTGCATGCACAGGTGTGGGTTGCTGGGAAGCAGGATCTGTGGTTTTCTTTGGATTTGCAGGAAGCTTTGTGGCTCCCTCCTTACTAATGGGAATTTCTGTTTTTGTTTGTTTGTTTGTTTGTTTGTTTGAATTTAAAAGCAGCAGAATAAGAAATAGATGTTATTATCCAGCAAACAGCTGTACAGCTGAACTAACGTTTCACAGGAAGCGCTTCCCTCCCTGCGCGCACAGGCGCTCTGGGTCCGTTCTGCTGTGCTTGGGCTGGAGAGAGGGCTGGGTAGTGAAGAAGAGCACACACCACCCTAGCAGGCTGACATCCAGATCCCACTGCGCATGTCAGGCAGCTCACAAACACCCCTAACTCCAGGTCTAAGGAGTTGCACCCCCCCTTCTAGCCTCCATGGACACCCGCGCACCTGCGCATGTGGCTGAGCACACAAATGATAGTAAGTCTCTTTTAGCCCCTCCCACGATGAAGCGCGCTGACTTACATACCTTCCTGACCTCAGCACTGATGGTGATGGCTGGCGCAGATGATCTCCAGTGCCCTGCCAGTTCTGACAGTCCAGACTGACTTTTCTCAGTCCAAGTGATGCCAGGCTGAAATGTGTTGTTGCCATTCACTAAGAATCTGGGAGAACAAATTTTTTTCTTAAGCAAAAATGACAATATCTCTTGCCTCTGCCAGACACATGTATCACAGGCCTAGGCTGAGGGAGCAGTAAGGTGTACAAGTACCATTTATTCCTCATGCCTTGGGAATTGCATTTCTACTTTCTCCATGAAAAAAAGCAAAATAGTATATGTGTGCTAAAAGATACAAATTTAGTCATTTTCTGTGAAGACAAGTGAGAAAAAAGTCATTAGTGCCCTCCTAGATTCTGTCCTGGGGAGGAGCTTGTGACATCTTTGCAGCCAGCTGTGCTCTGGTCGGCTCTGATTGTCCTGCAGATGTTTAAGCAGCGAGCAAAAATGTCTATAGGGGAAGGAATTCCAGGGAGCACACATGGACTCCATGAGCCTGTACAAAATAGAAACCTCAGTCACGCTGCTTCTGTACAGGAGTTCCTGCTTCTGTCTCACGGCCTCCCTCTACCTCTTTGTGGGATATACACAGTGTTCTAACTACTGATGGAACTTCATCAGAACTTACTAAGTCCTGGTTCTGACTATCTCAGTTTCTTAGAGGTTGGAGTAGTGTCATTCATGGTGAAAATGGGCTAGGCTTTTGTCTTGGTTGTGTTTGTGATCTCAGAGCAGAATCTAAGACTGTCGGCTAACTGATCTGGGTCACAGAGACTCATCTGGAAGGTATCTCTCCAGGGATCCAGGCAGTCGCCTTCAGATGCTGCTCTTCCTGAGCTTGGAAAGTCACATGTGTTGTTCTGTTTTCAGAGGCCTGCTGCGTACACGAGCTCACAGTAACTGCCAGTGGTATTGCCAGGTTGAAAATGCAAGCATTTATCCCACACCACTGATCAAAAGCCCTGCTTTATAGCAACCACAGTCCATGTACAATTTTTAAAAAATGATTAATATTTTAAAAAATATTAACATGGTGTCCTCTTCTGGTGAAATACATCTTTTCTCTTCCCCAGGTTCTAACGGAATACCTGTGCGGCTGGTCACGAATCTCTTTAGTGTAGATTTGCCCCAGGATTGGCAGCTCTACCAGTACCATGTCGTGTTTAACCCAGATTTAGCCTCTAGGAGGCTGAAGATTGCCTTGCTTTATGGTCACAGCAAACTCTTGGACAAGGCCAAAGCATTCGATGGCACCAGCCTTTTCCTCTCAGAAAAGCTGGACCAAACGGTACAGTGTGGTCAGTATTTCACTCGGTGTGTGTGTGTGTGTGTGTGTGTGTGTGTACACACATATAGTTGCTTATTATGTATGTGCCGAGAAGATCACTGATTTTCTTAGCAGTTTGAAGGAACATTTCCCATGCTTCTTCCTCGTCCCTGCTCCCTTGCCTTGAGAGCTCAAAGGTTTCCTAAGATGTCATCAGGCATTGATGTCATAGATGAAACTGATGCTCCAGCATGCTAAACATTTAAGAGCTACAAATTCTTAAGACAGATGAACTTGGAAACCTTCCCTAAGCAGGTGAGACCTCCAGAATTACCATTTCCATGGCTCTGGGACTGTGAATTTCCTCACTGCTCTTGTGCCTGTGTGGCCAAATAGCTTCATGTCAGTTTCTGAATGCAGAAGCATCCTTCCTTTCAACACTCACTAAGTCACAGGAAAGATGAGATACTGAGGTCAATTTTAAGAGTGTTTGCAAAACGAGACTATTGAAGTAGTTAAATGTTTGATCTTCCTTTACCCATTTTTTTTTTAGATTTTTTTCAACATTACCAGTCCTCAACTAGATATCAGTAGGCATTCGTCTCTCAATATTATGTTTTAAAACAAGATTAGAAGTACTATGAGAAAAAAGAACCAGGCTTTAAAAAGTCACAGTAGAACACAGAATTAGATCTTTGATGCTTCCAGTGAGAAAGTTTAGTCAGTGAGTGCAACATTTTTAAGTACTATGGTGCCAACAGCATAGGATAACATTGATAGATATAAGTAAGTTCTTGTGATTTTACACAAGAAATGCGTTTCTGAGCATGCCTTTATCCTTTTTAAGACCTTGAAATGGATGACGCCAAGTGGTGAGATCTGGTGGCTCAGAACATTGGAATCTGCATTTAGAAATGTTTTTATTCCCCTTCAAATCCTTTGTCCAGTGACACGTCGATAGCAATGCAGCAGTTGAGAGGCTTTGGTGGTGTTACAAGTCACTTGTGTGTCACCGGGATGGTCTGGTTTACCTCAGTTGTTCCTAGCAAAGCTGGAGAAATTCTTTTGTGCACATACCAGGAATAGGTTCGCGCTGCTCATCTCAATTGAGAACTAGCATGTCATGTGTCAAACACATTTGCGTGCTGGGTGCAGACAGAAGGTTGTTGTGTCCCTTAATTGGTATATGTCCTGTCACTCGGTTAGAGTGGGCATTCTGACAGTGACACTGATTGCTCACTTTTTTTTTTTTTAAAGATTTATTGTGTATACAGTGTTCTGCCTACATGCCAGAAGAGGGCACCAGATCTCACTGCAGATGGTTGGGAGCCACCATGTGGTTGCTGGGAATTGAACTGAGGACCTCTGGAAGAACAGCCAGTGCTCTTAACCACTGAGCCATCTCTCCAGCCCGATTGCTCACTTTCTATTGGACTTGGGTATAATCCTCCACTGCTGCCAGTTTCCACCTTTCTAGGGTGCTTATTAGGGTTTGAAGAGTCCTTTGCATTACATTACATTCCGCCCATACTTCTGGAAGCTGCCTTCCAGCTGCCTCATGGCTTTCCAGTGTATACTCCATCTGTCTGCTGGGAGGTTCATTCACTCATATCTATTTGCCACCTTTGTGTAATTAGAAAGAGTCAACTGTGTACTTAGCAGGGTGTTAGCACCGTGTAGAAAATAAAGACAAGTACTACAGGGGTCTTTTTCTTTAAAAGGCTTTCAGCTTAACATCAGAGTCACAAATAAACACAGGGAGATAGAATAGCTTAAGTGCCTTGGTAATAATTAGTATTGAATTAGCATTTTTATTATACTAACGTCTGTCGGACACTTACTAAGTGTAGAGTTCTATGCTTAGCAGGTCTAAAGAACAGCTTCCTTTATGCTGCTGTTATATCTACCAGACTACATTTGTGACTATGTGCCCTGCCAGGCTCTTAATGGCACTGTGTGTTTAACTCTCTTATCACTCCTGGAGCTCAGAGAACTTGAGGATCTTACCACAGAGTCAGAACTCAGAGCATGGTGAGAAGCAGGATGCCTGTGAGAGTTATGATTAGTGTCTCTGGAAGGACCTCAGGATCAGAGCAGGGGACAGTGAGGAAGGGCAGAAGGGAAGGGGCGTATTTGAGAAACTTGGTCATCGAGGTTTAATTAGCAAGGTGTGGAAGTGGCCCTGAAGGTAGGGAGGACTTTAAATGTCCTTTTGAACGTTGGAGGTAGGGAGAAGAGTGTGTCTTTCCTGGACCAGTGAAGCACCACAAGAGAGTCTCCCAGTCACATCCTATTGAAGTTTCCTGAAAAGGGTGGGAAGAAGAATGGAATAGCCCGGGCAGTGTGTCAAAAGGAATTGAATAAAAGTCCAGAGTGTTGCTCTCTACTGACCTTTGTGAGCGCCTGTGCTCTGTGTGAAGATAAGATCCTGGAGTGCCCTGTTTATCTTCATAGTCCTGTAACTCCGGCTGGCCTCCCTCCCACCTTAGAGATTGTGGAGAAGCTTTGAGCATTGATGCAGCTTCCTCCAGGTCACACAGTAGACTGTAGGAGGCAGCCTCCGTAGTCTCTCTCTCTAAGCACATGGTATGGTAGTACCAGAACAGCCAGAATCACGTAGAGACATTGCTGTGTGGATGTACTGAGACTTGTGGATTGCTCAGGTGTTGAGGGGCGGGGGGGGGGGGGGGGGTGGTGGTGTGTACTGGGAGGCTAGCAGCGTGGAGGCTGGAGAGGCAGGTCCAGGAACAGATGGAGGAAGTGCAGGAGCAGTTGGTGTTTGGAGAGAGGATCAAGGGGGATGGAGTGTTTGATCTTGGGAAGCTGTTGAGAAATACAGTTTCCAACACTGCCTGTTGCCAACTTCCTTCAGCTCTTCTCCCACACCCCTTGTGGTCCAAATCCTTTGTCTAAGGTCCCCACGGGCTGGGAGCAGGATGTCTGTCCCTCCTGCTCCTGTGGATTGGACTTACCTTGACCTTGGTGAGGTCTCTGTAACTTGCCATTTCCGCATGAGTTGTCTGAGACCAGGAGTCTCCCCAGGGCAATACCCCACCCACTGCGGAGGGACAAGTTTCTCTTTGCATCTCTGCTGTCCAGTTCCTGCTGTAAAAACTGACAATGTAACTAGAAGGTGGGTGCGAATATGCAGATGCTTGCTAATGAGCTGACTTCCGATTCATCACCCTGTGAAAACCCCCTGATCATTGACTGATTTGTGAATGTTTGTATTTGAAAATCCTGTTCTGAGCTTTGCATGGCTTAGAGGTTTTATTTTGCAGCTGTTTAAAGAGTTATTTTTATTTTTAATTATATGTGTGATGTGTGGTGGTGGTGGTGTGTGTGTGTGTGTGTGTGTGTGTGTGTGTAAGTGTCTGCAGTGCAGAAGAGGGTATGAGATCCTGTGGATCTGGACTTACAGCAGCTGTGGCAGCCCAGTGTGGATGCTAAGAACCAAACTCTGGTTCTCTGTAACAACAAGGAGCCGTCTCTCCAGCCCTTGGTGACTTAGACTTTTCTTTAGTTGAGGAGCTGATACAGAGCCTCTCCCTGTGGTCCTTATGTTGCTAAAACAGCTTCATCTTAGGTGAGCCCTAAGGCTTTCACCAGCCCTTTGCAAACTTTTATTAATAGAATGAAATTTCGCACTTAGCTCCCCCGTTTTCTCTACTCCCCTCATCTTTCTCGCCCTCCTGTCTGGCCTTTTTCCTTGAAGGACTTCCTCTCTCCCACTTTCCTGCTTTGTGAATAAGCTTTTTGAGGAATTTCTCAGGAATTCGTGAACTTGGAAGGGGCCAGGCAGTCTGCTACCTCCTAAAGATAATGTACATTGCTTCTCTGTATGTACACACATGGGATTTTCTTGATCAGGCTTTTAAAGTAATTTGATCCCCGATGGGGATTGGGTTATTCTACACACCATCACCCCCAGCTCCATCGTTGTTCATGTGTGTGACTGCTTTAAACTCATGTCTGCGTTCCGGACACTTGAGGATGAGCTGTGCCTTTACCTCCCCCTTTTCCCAGGTCACAGAACTGACAAGTGAAACCCAAAGAGGTGAGACTGTCACGATGATGCTCACCCTGACGAGCCAGCTGTCCGCAAGCTCCCCAGTGTGCATTCAGTTCCTCAACATCATCTTCAGAAAGTAAGTTGTTGACCTTGCGGCATACAGCCTGGGTATTAACGCGACTGTGCTGCGTGGGGAATGGGTCAGCAGCAGCTCTAGGATGGTTTTTCAAGGACGCTGATATACTCTGCCTGTAAGATGGCACACAATCTATCTCAGCCACTCTTTGGCCCAAATCCTCTTTACTCGGCCTTATGCAAAGTTAGGCCGTGTTGCTTTTAGCCTTTCCTCCATTTCCTGTGTGCTGCGGCACTCTGACCCCAGACTCAATCAAGTTCACTGAGTAGGATGGCCAGATGGGGGATTTGTTTCTCCTCTGGCTGGCTGGTTTCGGACATAGGAGGCTGTCACGGGCTGTGTTCTGCCCTGGCTCTATCCCAAGCCCCAGATCTTTCTTCACAGCATGAGTCGGGGAAGAGGAGTGGTTGTATGTAAGCTTTCGACAGTCCTTAGAATGGAGTGAGGGTCATGTGATCCACAGTTACCTCGGAGATGAAGGGATTCGACCAGTGCAGAATCCCTGACTCCTCCCGCCCCCCAATACAGCACTGTGTGCGTGCGTGGGTGTGTCAGAATGCTGTGTTTGTAACTCTGTCATAGAGATGCCATCTTCTGTTCAACCAGAGACTGAGGGGGAGGAGGTCAGGAAGTTTGGGGCTTTCTAGAATATCTGGGCACAGAAGTAACTTCCTCTGTATCCAACATACCACTTCCTAGAGTTAGTCAAAAGCCTTGTCTGGTTTCTTTGACCGTCTGCGCCCTGGAGGGAGGACCATGTTCCACCAGCTGACACGTGGAAGATGCTTTCCAGTGTGTTTCATCATATTGTTCGTTGCGCACTGTTACATACACCCTGACTTTACATATGGGAGACTGGCCTCTGTGACATTAGCAGCCAAGTCACCAGAGTTGGCCCTCTTGTGTTCTGACTCAAAGCTGCTTATATTTCCCCATGCACTGGACACCATCTCCCCTTCCCAGAGGTAACCAGGATAATAGTTGCTGAAGACAGTGTCACAATGATGTGGGACACCCTGGGAACTTGAGTGGCTAGTCAAGAACAGCCTCTTCCTTTCAAAACAGGGAGGGTCAGAGGGCCCAATGCATGGCATGACTTAATGTTATAGTCATCTAAACAATTACACAGAATTGATTATATTATTGTAGTTAAGTGTATAAAAATGTCAACTAAACCAGGTGGTGGTGGCACATGCCTTTAATCCCAGCACTTGGGAGGCAGAGGCAGTCAGATCTCTGAGTTCGAGGCCAGCCTGGCCTACAGAGTGAGTTCCAGGAAAAGCGCAAAGCTACACAGAGAAACACTGTCTTGAAAAAAATAAAACAAAATAAAAATGTCAACTACATTTTTTTAAACTATGGAATTATAGTTCCTACAAACATATACTCAAGTATATTTAGTGTTTGTTCTAGTGTTTTGTGTGTGTGTGTGTGTGTGTGTGTATACGTGTGGGGGGCACATTTGTCTTCGTATGTGGAGGTCAAAGGTCAGTCTCCTCTGTTGGTCCTCATCCTCCTTGTATGAGATAAGTTCTCATTCTTGTTCGCTGCTGCTTATGCCGAGCTAGCTGGTACGTGAACTTTGGAGGATTCTCCGTGGCTCCCTCCCATCTCCTCACAGGAGGACTGGGATTATAGCTCTGTGTCCTGCTTTACATGGCTTCTGGAGTTCCAGACTCAGCCTTTTATGCTCCTGTAACAGTTTAGTCACTGAACTGTCTCCCCAGCCCCCAAAAGTTGAATTACACTGTGATAAATATTTACCCAAAATTCCAAAACTATACTTCCAGAATCTTTAAAAAGTTGAGAATGTACCAAATTGGACGGAACTTCTATAAGCCTTCAGAACCAGTGGAGATTCCTCAGTACAAGTATGTTTCTTTCTATTTTCTGTTCCTGTGAGATGGTAAGATTCAAGTGGCATAATTTATGAACCAGTACTTTGCTTCTCTACCTCCTGTGAGGTGTCATGTGTCTGGAATATGGAATGCAATGGGCTTTTGGAATTTTCAAGTGTTCTTTCATGTTTTGTTTGTTGGGGGTCTAGTAAACCCAGATGTGAAGCCAGAAGTGTATGTTCTTTGGTTAGTGTGCTAGGTCATAACCTCTAGAAGGGACTCAGAACTCAGTTTTCTGTGGGTAGCCAGCAACAAAAGCAGCATGTTTCACTTTGAAATCCATCTGGCATCCTGTGCCCTCTCTGAAAGGAAGTTAGCGCAGCCAGAGCAGCTGACAGGTTCTGGGGAGCACTCTGCAACACCCAGAACAGCCCCTACCAGAAATGTAGGGTCTGAAGTGCCAGGGCTTGGTTTGGAATTTTTATTCACAGAAATTTTATCCTAAATCTATGTTTGAAGAAACCCCAGCTGAAAAACGCTAGCATTTTCCGTCAGTAACTGGAATAAATGGTACAAAAGGAAAAAACAAAACAAGAAAGCCGTGACCTCCAGAGAGTTAGAATGAAAACTCACCGTGTCAGCTTCGTTACAGGCTTTCCCGGGAGTATGTTTTAAATATTAAGTACTATGTGTGTGTGTGTTTTTTTATCTGTCTCTGAAGATTGTCCCTGTGGCCTGGGTTTGCCATTTCTGTGTCCCAGTTTGAAAGCAGACTCCTGTTCAATGCTGACGTGAGCTACAAAGTCCTCCGAAATGAGACTGTTCTGGAATTCATGACTGATCTCTGCTTCAGAACCGGCATGTCCCACTTCACTGAGACATGCCAGAGAGAGCTAGTGGGGCTCATTGTCCTTACCCGGTAAGGGCTGGCCCCTGACTTCTACCTAGTCACATTGGCCAGAGTACTGGGGGACAGGAGGTGGGGGTTGTTGGTTGGCTCGCCCCTGTGGAAGGCCTGTGTGTTCCTGAAGTCACTTCTGATTTCTGGACCACCCCAAGTCAACATGGCTGGCTCTATGTTTTCTCTTGCCGCCTTCATCTTCCACCCGGCCCTCAGTGGCCTGCACTGTGTTGCTCCAGGACCTCTGCCTGGTTCCCAGTGTCTGCTTCCCCCCCCCCCCCCCAGATCTCCCCACACCCAGCTCTGGAGCTCCTGGTGGCCCCGTCCCCTCTCTGAGAACCATCCACCCTCCTCCGGCCACTCCCTGGAGTGCTTTGCTCAGGGTGCCTCTTCATGGTCATTGTGTTGTGTTACAAGACAGAGTGTGTGCTTGCTCCCCTGCTGCACCCTGAGATTCTGAGGCCTTTTAGACAAAGGGTGTACTTCACCCCTTTGTAAGTTCCTGGGTTTATCAATGTAGTTTACCCTCAATGAACAGTGAGCCAAATCAAACACGGACAGGTTAGGAGTCTTCCTGGGTTCTCAATAGCTTGTCAAAGACTAATTTCCCTTCTGGACCATCCCAGTGACTAGCCTGGTCTGGACTTTCATCTTGGCGCTGGTTTCCTGGGCTGAGCAACAAAAGGGTGGCCTAGCTGAGCCTAGGTGAAGGTGAACCTTCCCAGGCACAGGAATGCTTCCTCTGCCCTCCCATGTATATTTTGATGCATTAGCTTGCCACGCTCTTTTAGAGACACCTTGTAAGGTATGTGGAGCTCTGGGAAACCTGCCTTAGAGGTCTCTGCTGCAGGCCAGGCCATAGGAGATCATACTGCTGAAAGAGCAAAAAGAACTTGGAACGGCCTAGCCCGCTGGTTCTTGTTTTGCTGAGGGTCAGTCCGACATGACAGATTAACAGGATTCCAGAATTGTGTGATTGGCCAGATGGATTGGTATTTTTTTTTTAACATGAGGACAACCTGGGAGCTGATCTATGACACCAGAGGAGGGCAGGGAAACTGAATGGAATTTCACCATAGGACATTTAAGAACGACTTACCTTGAGCTCGGCTCTGTCAGTGAGACAAACACTGTGGGCTGTGACTTGCTGAGCCCATCAGCTGGAATGCAGAGATCTGAAGAAGTCACACTCAGCTCAGTTACAAGCTGATTGTGTGGCACAAGGGTGTGACTAGGCTTATAGCACTGTCTTCCATAATCTCAGGAGTGGACCTTGTATTTTGAGTTAACTCAAGATTGTGGTGTGGTAGCCATGCACCTAAGGTGATTTGGCAAAGTGTTTTCAGAGTGTCTCAAATTTACCAGATACAACAATAAAACATACCGTATCGACGACATTGACTGGTCTGTGAAGCCTACACATGCCTTTCATAAGCGGGACGGCTCCGAGATGACGTATGTGGATTACTACAAGCAGGTAGGCGTGGTTCCTGTCTCCTTCCTTAGCCTAGAGACAGTGTTCCCTGCTTAGTTACTTCTCTTGTGGTTGTGACCTTTCTAACAAGGAGCAATTTAAGGGGAGACTGGTTTCTTCTGGTTTACAGTGCCAGGGGATCATTTCACCATGGTGAGGAGGAAGTAGGAGCAGGGTCAGGAAGCTGGCTGGTCGTACTGCAGAATGAACCAGATGTAGCCTCAAGATTCCCCCCTCCACCCCCTAGTGACCCATTTCATCAGCCTCACCTCCCAAAGCTTCCACAACCTTCTAAAATGACACTTCCAGCTAGATATCAGATGTTCAAATGCAGGAGTCTGTAGGGAACATTTCACAAAAGTTGACCACAACACTGTTCCTTCCAGAAAATTCCCTGAACTGTCACGGTAAATCTACCTCCCACATAACTCATTCTCTTACTTGTCCCTTCTCTACCCTCACTGTCTCTGGCTTGGCTAGGACCCCCACCCTGCCTCCTGTATTCTTTCTTCCTGTAGTAATCGGCCTTAAAATCACATCTGATCACGTTACACCAAGCTTTGATGTGTCCATGGCTCTCCTTCCTTAGGAGTCAGTTGTAAGAGTCCTTGTGGAGTTTGATCTGGCCACTGCGTGCTCGCACTCTCTCTTGCTCTGTCTCTGTGTCTCTCTCGGTGTCTTTCTGTCTCTCTGTCTTTGTCTCTCTCTCTCTCTCTCTCTCTCTCTCTCTCTCTCTCTCTCTCTCTCTCTCTCTCTTTGTCTGTCTCTCTGTGTCTCTCTCTCTCTCTCTGTCCCCCCCCCCCCATCTCCCAAACTATTCTGGGTGTGGGAGTACTGGCCTTTTGTGGCTCGTGACTCAGTCTCCCCTGTGCATGTTCATGTACATCGCTTCCTCTTCCCAGATACCTTTAAGCCAGACAAGCACTGACCAACCTTCAGTTCTCAGCCAGGCAGCGTGTCTCCTGGGAGTGTGGGGTGCTAGCCCGACAGGCTTGCTATCCCTGAACTCAGCATCATTGCTGGGTGCAGGCCTGCCCCCTCCCCTGGAATCTCTCCTCGAGGCATGCTTTGAACTATTTTTGGGCACCTTAGGTTGTCAGCTGAGTTCCTATCCCATAGCAGACACTCAAGAGCCATTTACTGGTGGAGTCTCTTGCCGCCTCCGGAAGCTCCGTGTTCATTTACAATCTGTTGCCCTTTCTAGGCTTCCGGAAGAGGTGCTTTCTCTGTAATCCTTTAAATCTCACAGCGGAATTGAAAAACAGAAAGCAGACTTGATCCTCACCCATCTCCTGGAAAGGTTCTCTTCCTCCTTAGCCACGTTTGGAGACCCGCTGTGGTGGCTCCAAGTCCTCTTTAGTTCTTCCTCCTGGAAGTGTCGCTGGTCCGGCATCTGGCTTTGTCACTACAGAAATAGCACCGTCAGGGTCTACATCACTCACTTTCTCAGCCTCAGTGGCTTTCAGTGGCTTTTTTCCACCTTACTTATCAGTAATTTTTTTTCATGGGTAGATAGCTACACATCTCCATGATGTATATTTGGGACATTGATCCATTGTGTCCCTGAAATCATTGTTACGTGAAAGAAGCGAGGCACAGGAAGACACCACTGCACAGCTTTCCTCCGGCATCTGAAACGGGTGGGCTCATTGGCTTAGCGGTGCGACTGAGGTTGCCAGAAGCCAGGGAGGGCAGAGTGGAGGGAGGTGAGAGAGACTGGCTGGTGGAGAAAGCCACAGTCAGGCAGGAGGAATGCATGCTGGCATTCCACGCCGAAGCGGGAGGCTGACTACAATGAACAATACTGTGTTGTGTATCACAATGACATTAGACCTCCGTGACCACGCCCACTGTCTGACCTGACTGCTTGGTCACATCCTCGTGGCTCTCCTCGTGGCTCTCCGCTGAGTTTCAGGTTGATATCTGTCGGTCTCTTTTGACATGGTTCTCTTCCTTCTCTTGTCGTTCGCTGTGGCTGCTCTCCCCACTGTAGTTTGAATCTGCTCCAGTAACTGGCCTAGCCTCCATTTCCGAATTGCGCACGCACTTCCTGACCGTGTTACTTGCCTGAACGTCCTGCTGTGGTCTCAGTTGGACATCTTTCACGCACCCATTCCTTCTAAGGATGGTGCATCTCAGCTGGAAATGTCTCTGCTTTCTTCCTCCTCCTCTTTGCCCTCACCTCCTCACTGAGTTGCCACGGGATGAGCTCTCCACCTTTACCGTGACATTCTCTCTGGAACGCCTCCCTAGCCTAGTCCACTGTATCGCTCGGTGTAGGGCCCCATTGGGTAGGTGATGTTGTCAGTCCTGTGGTCTCCTTGCGTCCCTTCTCCCCTCACGGCCTCTGCCACTGGAGAGAGCTTTCTGGAAATGTTGCCCAGGCATGTGGTTAAGGACATAAGCCTCCTCGAAGTGAGAAGGGCATGGCTCTAGCTGTGTAACTTCGGCCAAGTCGTACACTCAGAGCTCAGTGAGGGACCTAAAGCTGCCTGTTAGGGAGTTGTATCTACCTTTACGGTGTAGTGTGAGCAGTTAGCATGGCAGTAGTGCGTCCAGTGCCTTCAGCCTAATGCTGCACACTGTACTCACAGGCAGGTGGTGGAGACCCTTGCCACCCTCCTCTTCCTCATCTCTAGAATCACAGCTTGGCCCATCCCGCCTTTTAACCTCATCTCCCTCGGTATCACGCCCCCCCCCCCCAACTCATCCATCCTGCTGTATCCCTGTCTACATGCTATCACTAACGGCCCAGGCCCTGTGCATGTGCCTGAGATCCCTGCATGGAGCCACACTGTACCTTTCTCTTCTATCACCAGGTCAGATTGTAGCTTCAGGACCAAGTGTTGCCTAGTCTGTGACCAGCTTTCTGACTTGACTTTCTGTTACTCACACAGAAGGCGAGCAAGCCCCAGTGTATCACACTGTTTCTGGGCACATTTTCTTTAGAGTGGAGGTGCCTTTGGAATCCTGGTGGCGCAGTAAGGCATCTTGTACATAATATGTGCTCTGAGTGTGCGCATTAAACCCATACTTGGTTAGACGGTTGGGTTTCTGCGCCACACCAGTGAATTGGTTCTTTTTTGAACAAATGTATTTTAGGAGCTGTCATTTTCTAAAAAGGGCACTGTGAAAAGACCCATTTCTTTTTTGTGGTGAATTGGCTTGCTCTGTGTAGTTACGGAGGAAAGAAAACACAATCACGTCAGATTTCAAAATGTCTTACTTTCTGAACTAGGAAATGCATGCTAAATTTCTATTTATTTTCAGAGTGGAACACATTATCTTATGGAAAATACTTGAAAGTTCTTAGACAGTTGGGTCCAGGGAGCAGGTAAAAATCTACCTTTGGACAGCCGCTTCAGCAATGCTTGCCCTGCACCATGAGTAGGGGACCCTCCTCCCAGGTAGCCCAGGTCTGGCAGAGCTGGTCTGTAGGATCTATTACTCTTGACTGTTCTCTGTTCTTGGACTCTGCCTCCATGAAGCTCCCCTGACTTCCCAGCTCAAGCCCTGTGGTGTGGCACAGAGTTGTGGGTCAAATCCCAGCTCTTCAGCTGTGGAGCCCTCAGGAACTCATTTTGAGGGCCCGCGCAGGGTCTGTCCCCATGGGTGTGGTCTGTTAGGTGTGCAGCTTTGCTGTGTAGAGAATGTGGTTAACAGAAAAGCCAAGGACTGTTTCTCTCCCATGTCTGTGTCCAGCTCAGTTTCTGAGAGGAAGAAAGTGTTCCAGCAACCTATACTGAATCAATGAAGTTTTGTATAGACTCTTTTGAGAAAGGTTTCTCTGAACAGTTTCCCTCAGTATCCGCTGTGCTCACAACTGTAACCCCACATTCCTGAGTTGGTCTTCATTTTAAAGAGTAAAAAGTCCTTATTGGACTAGAGAAAAGTTTGCATAGTATGCCCATAGTTATCATCATGATGGCCAATAAAACATAATTCCCAGGTATTTTGTAGATTATAATTTTATAATTCTAGTCCTGTCATTAGTTATACTGGAAGTTATTATTAGTTATGATTTGCCTTTGGAAATGAACTTTTGGCAAGGTGAACTTCACGTTTAGGAAGGGGACAGAGAGGAGTGTTACCAGACAGCTGCTGAGGACTTATCTTAAACCACACACCGGGTGAGTGGTTCACCTGCGAGCTGCTGGCACCCTCATTTCATAGAAGTGCACAGAAGAGCTGGGTATCAAATTCCCCCGTCAGTTCTGAGCTGCTTCTACTTCCCTGCTGCACAGTACCATCCTGGGCATCAAAGACCCTCGTGCTCTTTTGGGAAACTGAGTACAGTATAACCTCGGCCTGCAACTTGTATGTGGACGTTGTTAAGGTGAATTTAGGTGGGTAGAACCATGGAGCAAATGCTTCGGTCATAATGTGTATACAGGTAGCTGAAGGCTGTTCGGAATCTGGAGGAAGCCCAGAGGAAGCGGGGGATTAAGTCTTAAAAATGGTGTTGCAATCTAAGGGATAATACAGGGCCAGTGAGATGGCTCAGCAGGCAAAGACTGTCTGCCAAGCCTGAATGATTTGAATTTGAATTTTTCAGGATTCACGTAATGGAAGGTGATGCCAGAGTACACAGTTATGTCATGACATAAATGCATTGACACATGCATATAACACACTACACTAGATTAAAATGTAATTCAAAATGAAAGATAATTAAAGGTAGAAAAAAAAATGAGTCCTGGAAAGAAAGTTGTAAGGAGTGGTAAAAAGACTTACTTAGTGACTCGTTTGGGGGTTTGTGTGTGGCTTGTAACCAAGGATGCCCCTCTGCTCTGTCTCCAAATTTGCTGTCCCTCATTAATCTTGTATTTTATAGCAATACAATATCACTTTATCTGACCTAAATCAGCCCGTGCTTGTTAGTCTGCTGAAAAGAAAGAGGAATGATAACACGGAGCCTCAGATGGTGCACCTGATCCCGGAGCTCTGCTTTCTCACAGGTAAGGTTTATGTGTAGAGCTCCACTGGCCTCCCTTATGTTAGCTGAATGCCAGAGTGTTCGCATAGCCAGGGACAAGGGGCCCTTTAAGTGGCTTAGACAATAGTGAGGCCAGCGGAGGGTGAAGTGCCCTCTGGAACCTCTTTCCCATCATGCATTCTACTCATAAACTTGCTGCCAGACCAAACTCTGGGTAATTTCCAGAGGCCAAACTGCCTTTTTGCTGTGTTTTTGAAGTTTACTGGTTGAGGAAATCACATGACTTTTTTTTTTGGGAGACCAGGCTACTTTGTTAGAGTGAGACCAGAATGACCCCGAGTTTCTTCATGCACCAGTTTCTAAAAAGCAGTTCTCACTGTCTATATATAGAACCCGCCTGAGTGTCATTTCTCACTATATAATAGAGCCTGAGTGTCTGCCTGAGCAGGTGCTCCTAACTGCTGAGCCATCTCTCCAGCCCCCAAATTTATTTATTTTATTATTTTATGTATATAGGTGTTTGGCCTGTGTGCATCACGTGTTTCTGGTGCCCAAGGAGGTCAGAAAGGGTACTGGATCCCCTGGGATTGAAGTCACATATGGTTATAAGCTGCCGTATAGGTGCTGAGAATCGATCCTGGGTCCTCTGGAAGAGCAACAAGTGCTCTTAACAACCAAGTCATCTCTCCAGCTCAAAATTTCCTTTAAAGAAAAAGAGAGAGACAGTTTCACTATGTAACCTAGACTGACCTTGAACTGACTTTGTAGCCCAGGCGAGCCTAGAACTCCTGAATGCTGGGATTATAGGCGTGTGTCACCACACTCAGCTGTTAATACTCCCGGGGCTTGCCTCTCCACTGGGCAGCGTTCCGCAGGTGGCGCGTCTTACTAATTTGAATGGGAAGCATGCCTAGGCAGGGCCAGCCCTTCTGCCTGTGGGATTTTCTCCGTGGCTTTTGCTTGCTCCTCACAGGCCTGTCTAGCCAGGCAACCTCAGATTTCCACCTGATGAAGGCAGTGGCTGAAGAAACTCAGCTCAGTCCTGTGGGACGGCAGCAGCAGCTGGCCCGGCTTGTGGATGACATCCAGAGGTACAGGCCACGTGCTCTATTGACAAGACAAGCCTCTTTGGTTCTCCCAGCAGGTGTAGCCTGTGGATTTTCTGAAGCTAAATTATTTTTATTGTGTTGAACATATTTATTCCTTAATAATTTCATATACATGAAATGTATGCATATGTAATGTGCTTTGATCACAGTCCCCTATGATTGACCTTTCTCTCCCACTGAACCTCTTTCCAAGAAGCCCTCCTTCTTCCATGCCTTTTTGAGTTGCCTACAAAAGGTGGGTGTATTATTTGATAAAGGACAATTTACTAGTGTCCTTGCCCCTGAGGAATGTGATTCCCTCTCTCCCAGCAGCCATTGACTGCCCAAAGCTCCAGGAGGAGGAGCGAAGGCGCCTGAGCCCCTCTCCTGTCCACATTAATGGGCCCAGTCTAGTGCAGGTCGCCCCCTACAGTGCATTCACGGGTACTGCAGTCTTGTCTCTTCTAGAAGATAAAACTGAATTCCTTTCTCCCCATCCTTTATCATTCCCCCATCCGCTCCCGAGCCAAAGTATTCAAATGTTCCCAGGAGAAATCTGCATATACCAACTCCAAATAATCCCTCTGGTGAGTAGTTTGTTCAGGGATGGTATCTCACCTTCATTGGCAGTGGCAGGCAGTGCTGTGTAAACATTTTCAAGTCTTGCCGTTTTCAGTCTTTACAAGTGCATGATACAGTATCTACATTTTGCCTTTCAGGAAGCCAAGCCATTTGAAAAAAATGTAACAGTGTGCTCAAGGTCATCTGTTACTGAAGGGTAGCTACAGTGAAGCTGGGTTTGCCTTGGAACCCCTGTGCCCCCTGCACGCCTTCCCTCCCTTCCTGTTTTCGGTGGGACATAATTCTTTTGAGCTGCCAAAAATAAATATATTTTACGTATATCATGAGAAATAGGGGCCAGAAACCCTAAAGATAGAAAATCAGCCCTGAATAATTCAGCAAGTTACTGTTGTATCTGTGATATTTAAAAACCTCCAGCAGACATTCACTGCAGTGATTGTAACTGATTCTGTTTACAGGAACCAGGTGGCTCGATTTGAGCTTGAGACCTGGGGATTGCGTTTTGGAAGCCAGATATCCCTGACGGGCCGGGTAGTTTCTTCTGAAAAAATACTGCTTCAGGACCACACAGTGAGCTGTCATTCTCTTTTCATTTGAAAGTGTTCGCTTGAGTATGTGTACGTTTGCTCACTCCCCGGAGCGAAGGGGCCTGTGAGACGTGTTAGGCAATGGCCCTGCCCTGTCTTTGTCTTCTTTTGATTTTCTCTTTGGTGTCAGGTCATTTGTGTGGACTTAGCGGCATCCAGTGGGCATGGCTCAGGTATTTTTGTAATTGCTATTTCAAACCATTGCAAGCCACACAGGGCTGCCTATGACCAGCTGTCACTCTTAGGCAACTAAAAACAAACAAGCAAGCACGATCCCCCAAGTAAATTCTAACTAATAGAGTTTTAATGGCTGGTATTGTCCAGTTTCACATAGAAGGTCAGCGGTTCGTACAGTCCTCACCTCTCGACACAGTGCTTGGGCAGAAGTGGGCTGAGACATGAGAGAAATCACCCTTCATCAGGCTTTGCTTGAAGAAATGAAAGGGGCATCAAATGTAGAGGCCCTTGATTCCAGATGGCTGTGTCATCAGCTTCTTGTCCTGTGCTTTTCTGAAGCCAGACCCTAAGGACCTAGTGAACTAAAGGTCTGCAGGCACTTTGTCCTGGACCATGGTCTGCACAGAACAGCAGCAGCAGCAGCAGCAGCGAGGCAAGTGAGCCGGGCTCTCTGCACACTGCAGTGAACTTGGCTCCCAGTGTAATCACTTAGAGGGTCAGCCTGCCCTTCCATTTGTGTGTTAAGGTTTCCTGGAGCTGCGTCCCAGCCATGTACCTGATGCCGGTGGCAGTGGCTGGAACTCAGTGCTTGGTGGAAAATGCCGAGCTGTCCTTGTCCTTGCTGTCTGTCACTTGGCCCTCAGCATCTCTCTACTACCATTTCTCAGTTTGTAGAAACTGTGAGAAGTATCACGTTGCTTCTGCAAAATGAGTGGTTCTAGTCCTGGGGTGATGGTTCTGTCCACCCTGAGTTCCGATCTCCAGCACCCACGTGAAGCCAAGTGCAGCACCGTGAAGCCAAGTGCAGCAGTTACACCTGCAATCCTGCTGCTGGGACACAGAGGCAGGGGGATCCCTGGGGCTTTGAATCTGTGAGTTCTGGCCTTTGAACATACACACAAACATGCACACAGACACACACATGAAAGCACTATTGGCCTCCTCTCTGCTCTTGTGTGTAGCCGTTTCTCATTAAAACAGACTCCCTTCCTGCAAGCCTAATCCACCATAGCACGATGAACTTAGAGGCCAGCAGTCATTCTGTCCAAAGGGGACACCTGCATGCCTGAACGCCCATGAGAAAGGACAAGCAGAGGTGGAGGGAACACTGGGCTCTCTTCTTCAGTCAGACACCAGCAACATAGCTCATCCAAGGTTGCCTACACAGGGCCCATCAGCCCTTGCGTGACTCCCGATGCCTCTACTCCCCGGAAACCCATGTGTCCTCTTAAGAGGAACAGTGCCTCCTCTTCAGAGGAACAATGCCTCATTTATGTTTTCAGTTGTTCTGCTGTGACAAACATTTTTAAATTACTCTCTGAATAGCTTCTTTCAGTCCTCTCGTGCTCTTGGTTTTTCTCAGTGCCAACCTGCATCTGCTGCTAATTGGTCCAAGGATATGCGCAATTGCAAAGTTCTGAGTTCCCAGCCTTTGAACAGATGGTTGATCATATGCTGCAGCAGGGCTGAGAACTTGATTGAAGCCCTCCTGAGCTGCCTGAGGAGAGTTGGAGGTCCCATGGGGTTTAACGTGGGCTACCCAAAAATGTGAGAATACAGTGAATTTTTTTCATGTATTTATTTGGTTTGAAAGTTGGAAATGATGCCTGGCATATCTATAGAACATTCATTTTAGAAGTGTTTCTTTTTAAAAAATTTATTTTGTAAAAGTATGTGTATGTCTATGTATGTGTAAGGGCACGTGAATAGGAGTGGCCATGAAAGGCAGAGGTGTCAGACCCTCCAGAGCTGGAGTTTAGAAGTGGTTTTGAATTACCCAGGGTGAGTGCTAGGAAATGAACTTCAGTCCTCTGCAAGAACAGTAATACATGCTGTTAACTTCTAAGCCTTCTCTCTAGGCCATCAGCAATATTTCTTAAAGTGTCAAAAATAATCATAATGAGTTAGACTTTATGTTTATTTAATTGCTTGATAAAACTAAAATTTAGGGGCTGAAGATGGCTTAGCAGTTCAGAGCATTAGGACCGGGTTCAATTCCCAGCACTCCCATGCAGCTCACCACTGTATGTAACTCAAGTTCCAGGGGATCCGATAGCTTTTTCTTGACTCTTAAGGCATCTGGCACACATGTGGTACACAGACATACATGCAGGCAAAACACTCATCTACAGAAAACAAAAATACGTAAATCTTTAAGAACCCTAAAATACATTTTACTATCTTTGTAGAAGCTTGTTTTATAGGCAAGTCCTATTCCCTCAGAATCTTTCTCCGTTAGTTGGGTATACATCCTGAATAAGTCCATGTGGTGCCCTCTCTACTTTAACCTTTCAGGTCAGTTATTGATAAAACTTAGTAGCAAACGTGATATTAAAAAGTAAACATTGTACTTCCTGGCTGGCTTGATAGATCTTGGGCTTCAAAAAGTTACAGTAAGATTAGTGTTTAGGACCGGGCAGTGGTGGTGCACACCTTCAATCCCAGCACTCGGGAGGCAGAAGCAGGTAAATCTCTGTGAGTTCGAGGCCAGCCTGCTCTACAGAGCAAGTTCCAGGACAGGCTCCAAAAGCTACACAGAGAAACCCTGTCTTGAAAAACCAAAAATAAATAAATTAATAATAATAATAATAATTAATGTTTAGATAACTTTCTGACAAAACAAACAAACAAAAACCCAAGGCCATCCTTTCATACCTCCAGCATTTTTGGAGTAACTGCCGTGCACTAGATACTCAGTTGGCCGCCAGGGATGAAGAAGAAAAGGACCTAGGCCTACATGTGCACACACACAGTCAAGCTCAAAACTAAATACTGTTTTTGCCATGAAACTGACCCTTGATGTGCTGGTAAAGAGCCAGACTCCTCTTACGTCTTGTGGGAAGTTACTCCTTAAACACACAGTAACTAGCTAATTACGTCAGCAGCATGTGTACCGTCCAAGCCACAGCTCTTCCCAAAGTCTCATTTTACACCACATTAGAATTCTCTTATCGTCGAATCTGCTGACAAATCGTCAGGTTCGAGTGTCCCCTTCTCTGGTTTCTCTGAGCCAGGAGGTAATGCAGCAGGATGGCAGAAGTCCCAGTCAGCACACCTGGACTGCTAGAGCAGGCTTTGGGTCACACAGGCTCAGCGAGCAAGCCTGTGCCCGTGTGGTTTTGGATTTTTCTTATATGAAAGCCTATTTTATTCCACTTTTTCTCATCTGTGAAGTATCCATTTGCCTGCTGTAGTCACATGCCTGGCCTCTTTCAGCTAAAATATTTGCCCGGTGACGATGAGTGTGTCTGAGCTGGAGTATGAGCTTCCGAATTGGAAAAGTCCGAGCCACTGAATTACTGAAACAGTGCTTGCAATCAGTCCTTCAGGTGGCTGTTGGAAGAGGTCAGGAGGCTTGCCACCTGCTGGGCAGCTGTATTTAAAAAGGCAGTTGACCCCTGAGACTCTTCTCTCTCCCTCTCCCCACCTGGTTGGGGGCAGGGCAGATGTTTTATTTCATGTGTAGAGAGTGGGTTGGCAAATGCCTGTATGTAGGAATCCTTCCTGTAGCCTCTGGCTCCTGATACAGTCATGTAACTGACAAATACTTGCTGACTGATTGGCTGATTGGGGCTGGAAAGTACAGGCTTCCTAGGTAAGGGAAAACACTGTCACCAGTGCCCCTTTTGTGATTTGTATGGATTAGTCAAACACCTCGGCCATTAATTAATGATTCCTGAAGCATTCCTGAAGAATCTCGGTTCTGCTTCAGACGTTATGGATTTGAAATTTCACAAGTTCATGTTTAACCCAATTTTGAATAGCAAAGCTATTAATTAAGGGGATTCTGTATAATTGAGGAAATTTCTACTTACATTAACTTTACCATGCTAACAGAATGGTTGTTGAGTATTTTGGCACATCATGCACTGGAGAAACAACATTAGATCTGAGAGGTTTTCGTTTTTCTCTAAGGATTCTTTTTTTTTTTTCATAAAATGACTGGTCTGTTGAAGAGCCCATCTCTGCAGTTTCGAACACTCCGTGATCACACGTTACTAAAAAGACAATTGAATAATCTTTCCATGTAGCATAAAAGTAGATGAACAACCAGCAGCATTCCTTCGAGCCATCCAGCTGCATGTCAACCCTGATGTTCAGTTGGTAAGTGTGGGATGTGTTCTGGGTTTTAGATGTATAATTTTATATTTTCTTGATGTCTGAAGTCTTTTTTTTTTTTTTTTTTTTTTGGTTTTTCGAGACAGGGTTTCTCTGTGTAGCTTTGCGCCTTTCCTGGAACTCACTTGGTAGTCCAGGCTGGCCTCGAACTCACAGAGATCCGCCTGGCTCTGCCTCCCGAGTGCTGGGATTAAAGGCATGCGCCACCACCGCCCAGCCGATGTCTGAAGTCTTAATAAAGGTTCTGAACATACTGTCTGTCTTAGTCAGGGTTACTATTGCTGTGAGGAAACACCATGACCGAAACAACCTGGAGAGGACAGGGTTTGTTTGGCTTATGTTTCCTCATTACGGTTCATCACTGAAGAAAATCAGGACAGGAACTCGCAGATGGCAGGAACCTGGAGGCGGGAGCTGATGCAGAGGCCATGGAGGGGAGCTGCTTACTGGCTTGCTCCCTTGGCTTGCTCAGCCTGCTTTCTTATAGAACCCAGAAACACCAGCCCAGGTGTGGCCCCACCCACAGTGTGATGTTCTCCCCATCAATCACTAATTAAGGAAATGCCTACAACCCCATCTTTGGAGGCATTTCCTCAACTGAGGTTCTTTCCTGTCAGGTGACTAGCTAAGGTGACATAAAACCAACCAGCACACTGTCTCATGATGTTTTCAAATTACTGGGCATTTCCCTCAAAATACTCAAAGTAGAAATGCCAGTATTTTTTAACCAATATTTGATATTCCTAATTCTAGTACTTCTAAATAACCTGCTACTGTTCTCTCAAGCCTTATTCATGTCTACATATTCTATAATTTGTTGGGGTCATCTTTTACGTATGCTTTAGGGAACTTGGCTCCCATCTCCTCCTGCAGTGTTAAGGTATTTGTGGTCTTCACAGTAGTTGGGATTCTTGCCAGGTCCTAGGTATCTTTTAGTTCCCTCATCTTTGGCAAGTGCCATTTTTCCCTGCATGGTGTGGCCCTGCGGGGCATCTGCAGCTACCTAGTTTCCCAGAATAGTAAAATGAGCATGTATGTGTGCCACTCTGCGTAGCTGCTTGCCTGAATTTGGTGTGTGTGTGTGTGTGTGTGTGTGCACACGCGCGCGCGTGCTCATGTGTATGTGGTATGTGTGCATGCTTACATGTTTGCCTGTCTGTGTGCATGCCCTTGTGTATGTGCCTATACACTTGTATGCACACCCACATGTGTGCATGTATGCCTGTCTGTGTGCATGTGCTTGTTTGCCTGCAGGTGTGTTTGCCTGTGTATATGTGTGTGGACGTATGAATGTGTGTGTCCCTATTCCTGCTTTGAATGCACGTGTAGCTGATTTTGAAGACTGGGGCCAAAGCATGATTTTATCACATCCCAGGAAAGTTAATGTTTCTTTGTTAGTAGAAAGCTTTCTACCTACAATAAAAATTTGTGTTTTACTCATCTACCATGCCTGGGCCCCTACAGCTAAGCCATGCAACTGCTCACATGCCTGTTCAGTTCCCCTGCAGACTACTGTAGTTATCTCTGTCTGTTACAGACAGACAGACAGACAGACAGACACACACACACACACACACACACACACACTATTCAATGGATCATATTTTAAATGAAGGGAATTCTCACTCTAAGAGCATTAAATTCAGTGAATGCCAAACTGTAAAGAGAAGGACAAGCATGCACAAAAATCTCTCATGGTCTTTCCCAGAACTCAGAGTTCCTGACAGTTCCTGTCATGTTTTGGAACCCTTTGAGGGTATGTCACAGGGTGTCCTTTACTCTTGACTACTCTTGGTACAGATGTCCTAAACACAAGGCCACTGTACTACAGAACTGTAGGGTGGACAGCTAACCACTGGAGAAACAGCATGCAAGAAGGGGATTCAAGGAGACTATTCAGGTCAAGAGAGGATGAGGAGGAATCATGGATGTGTCCGTGAAGCTCAAATGCCTGTGTAGCTGACTTTGCCAGGGTGATGGGGACAATTGGAGAGAAGCTGGCTGTGCAAAATGGCATTTCAAGTGGTACAGATTCATTTATCAGTGGCTCCATGGCCACTTAAGGGATCCACAGCCATGTTTACTTTTGCTCTGTGGGAACATAGGACAGATGATATCTAGCAAATCTGTGCTTTTGTCTTGACTTTTCTATCAGACCTGTTCAGAGAATGTTCAAACATCTACCAGGATGTTTGGAGAACTGTACTTTCATGTTGCCCATAAGCTGTTCACAAGTGTAAGTGGCTGGATTTGAGCTGTTGTCATTTTGCTTTTAGGTGATGTGCATTCTGCCTTCTAATCAGAACAACTATTACGACTCCATTAAAAAGTATTTGAGCTCTGACTGCCCGGTCCCGAGCCAGTGTGTGCTAACCCGGACCTTGAGTAAGCAAGGGATGATGATGAGTGTGACCACCAAGATTGCCATGCAGATGGCCTGCAAGCTTGGCGGCGAGCTGTGGGCCGTGGAGATTCCAGTGAGAACTGTCACATTTTCCTTTTTCATCACCTGTAGTTTTCATGTCCAATTAGAGACAGTATCACATGATCCCAGTGTCTCAGTCCCCTTGATATCTTGGGGGCTGGGGCTGGTTCTCCGATCTCCTGAAGATGCCCAGTTTCCTTATATAATTAATTGGTGTGTATGTGCAAGAAGTCCATGAGTGTGACCTGCAGGCTTTCAGTCAGCTCCAGATTGCTTCTAGCTGTTAATACGATGGGCATGAAAACCCGTGACCCTCTGTGGCCCACTCTTTCCGATGTGTGTGGTTGAGCTCCCTCTGCATTATGGCATCACACAAGCCTTGGCAGAGAAATTCCAAAAGGGGTAATACACAGCCCCTCCTCGCAGGGGGCTTCTGCTTAGCTGTTAATGGACGTCATGGAAGAGACTCTCAGGTGTCACAGACCTGGAGGAGGACTGATTTGGGTTCTCCTGGCTGCCCTTTTAAACCCTGTCCCATGGCCTCTACTTTTACCTGTGTCCAGTGGAATGTGCCTTATCAGAGGGACACGGCCTGCTGTCTATACCTGTGTCCAGTACAGTGTGCCCTCTCAGAGTGGCCTTGCACCCTGAGGGAACACAACCTGCTATCTGGACTGCCCACCTGTGGTGGGAACTCACCGGCTGCCTGGTGAGTGAGGAAAATGAGAAGGGGCAATATTCCTGTCCCTCGTACCTCCTCAACCATGGCAGATGTGGGCATGTGTCTACCACCTCAGCATAGCTGAGGATCCTCAGCAAGCAGACAGAAAAACAGGAGTGGGGTTCATCTTCAGATCTTTGTGACCAGGTAGGGGATGAAGGGATTGTCTCCTTCGTTGCCCACCTTCACCCCTGTCCACTCCTAGGGAGGCTGGTGGTCATTTAGGCTCCTCAGTGAAGCATCTATCATAATCCTCCATCTTCCATTCTTTGGTTTCTGGTTTAATCATCTGTTCCATCTGGAACTTGATTTTGACACATAGCTTAACTTGAATAATGTGGTAACTAGAGAGTATTTTAAATGCCATTGTTTGGGAGAAATATGCTCATGCCATTAAATCATGACCAACTTGCTTTAACAGTTGAAGTCCCTGATGGTGGTTGGTATTGATACCTGTAGAGATGCCCTCAACAAGGATGTGATGGTCATTGGATTTGTAGCCAGCATTAACTCCAGGATCACCAGGTACTTTAAACTCCTCCTAACCCTCTGAGTCGCTTTAGGACTGCTTATATGAATATGTGTTTAGGGATCACACCTTTGGGCTGGATAACCTATTAGAGGCTTATCCTGGAGAATCTCAATCTATCTATCTCTATCTCTCTCTCTCTCTCTCTCTCTCTCTCTCTCTCTCTCTCTCTCTCTCTCTCTCTGTTAAAAGTTATTGTTAGAATATGCTTTAAAGTTTAAAGTAGCACATATTAAGAGTATAGACCAGTGGTCCTCAACCTGTGGGTCACAACCCCAAACAACCCTTTTACAGGGGTCTCATATCAGATATTTACATTACGATTCATAATGGTAGCAAAATTACAGTTATGAAGTAGCAACGAAATAATTTTCTGGTTGGAGTCACCACAACATGAGGAACTGTATTAAAGGGTCTCAGCGTTAGGAAGGTTGAGAACCACTGGTGTGGATGTTTCATTATATTTTCAAACATATAGAAAGTACTTTAACCAGTCAACCCCATTATTGCCATTATTGTTCTGTCACATTCTTAATGTTTTATTAATTTATGTATGTGTACAGAAACACATATGCCGTGGGGTGTGTAGGTTGGAAGACAGCTTGCAGTAGAAGACATTAGTTGGGTCTCTCCTTGGACCATGTGAGCTCTGGGGATTGAACTCAGGCCCTCAGGCTTGGTGTTGTCCTTCACCTTCTGAGCCATCTCACCTGCTCCTCCACCAGATTTTTCATTATATGTTGAAGAACATATGGCATACATACCAGTCTGTATTATGTACTCATATTTTAAATATCGGCAGTGAAGTTAATGAATTACATAGTACAATGTGATTGGCTCTATTAGAGTAAAATGAAGCCTCAGTTTTAAACCAGTTTCACACATTCACTGGGCGGGTTATTGTTTGTATTCCAGCCACATCCCTGGATCATGAATGCATGGAAATTCTTGTGCATGTTGTTATAAGTCGGTGAGAAGCGCTCTGTGACGTGGGCACCTCATTATCATGTAAAGCATCTTAGTGTTGAACACAGATTGCTTTTAGTTCTGCCTGATCTACTTTTTACTTTGCAAGCGGGGCCCAATTGTCTAGTTTAGCTACAAGTCCCATAGTTACCCAGTAAATGGGGGAGAGTGACAGCGGCTGTTTCATAAGGCTTCTGTGGAGGTTCTATCAGATCGATGCTCCAGACATTGCAGCCTGCAGCGAATGCCTCCGTACACGCAGTTATTTTTCTTGTCAACACTTGCAGATACTTGATGAGTGGGGCGCGTAAAAGGCTGTTAAAATCAGGACAAAGATAGAAAAGCCTTGAACAGGCTTCTGGCTCTTGTTAAATTGTGGCCTTAAGATTACTTCAGGATTTGCAATTAAATAATATATTTTGAGGCCACAGCAGCTGCTTACAAAATCTTTGTTTCCTGGTCTGAGCTGTTTGATGTACACCATTAAATTAGTGGTAGGCATGGATACAGGAAGAGTAAACACCATGCTGGCACGGACACCACCCATGCCCCACTGTCAGTTATCAAGCAGATCTCAGAAAGTGCCTGCTCTGCCATCCTGATGTCACTCAAGACTCCTGGTTTGTCAGTCATTGTGTTACCTCAGTTACAGATAGTCAGGGGACAGCGACAGCAATGGCAAAAGGTGTTAGTCACTTCCGGCTGGTGTGAAAGAGTCTGAGAACAACTCTTCCAGGAGGAAAACCTGACTGGGCTCCCGGCTGCGGAGGTGTCGGGCGGGCACTTGTCACCCAGCCCCATTGCTCTGGGCCTGAGATGAGCCTGAACATGAATCTGCACTCAGCATAGCTGCTCACCTCACGGCAACGAGGAGGCAGAAAGAGGCCTTGGGGATTGGGTCTGCAGAGAAAGACACACCTTTCAAAGGCATGCCCCAAGTGACCTTCCTCCAGCAAAGCCTCCTTCCTCAGAGCACATTCAGCTGTTAGGTCAGCTCAGTGCCGTGGATTAATCCGGATGCAGTTAGTGCCCTGGTGATAGAATCACTTCTCCATAGCCCCACAAATTGAAGAGCAAGCCTCCAACATACAGGCCTTCTGAGGAGACCCTTCATAGCCATATCCTGACACACTAAGTCTTGACTTTCATTTTCCATGTCCCTTTAATTATCAACTATCAAGATCACCTTTCAAGTCCCTACAGCTTAATCTTGTTGGGATGGTAATTCTAGAAGAGGCCTCTAGGACTGGGTTAAAGCTCGAGAAATCTTCGAACATGCTACAAGCACATGTGCTGAACTAACACACTCTTGCAATCGAGGTGTGAGTTTGTATCAGCATGCACTGTGCACCAGGTACCCTTCTGCAAATACTTCACGTGTGCTACAGAACTGAATTCCCACCACTTTAGGAGGTGCTAGTGACTGTCCTTAAAACTCTCCCGGTGCAGAGAGAGGAGTTTAAGTTCGCGTTTGTGTTAAGGTCACATAGCTGTTGGATTTCCTGGTCAGGGTTTGATTCTAGATCTCAGCACGGAAGGATGACTTCAAGCTAGGAAGAGGACCGTTTAGTCTGATTGTAGCAGACAGCATACACAAAGTTAGGAGCCCTGGCTTTTGCAGCTGGCATCTGTCTCTAACTTAATGGACGCATTTTTAGCTGGATCTGGAAATGACGTTAAACTTTTGCGGTTGTTTCAGGTGGAATTCCCGATGCGTTCTTCAGAGAACAGCAGCTGATACTGCAGATTGCCTGAAAGTCTGCATGACTGGTATTCAATGGGGTGGGCTCTGGGGCCTGCTCCTTCACGTCCCAAATCCACAGACTGATGGCAGCAAGTGCCCAAACCTGTCAGCTCTCACCCAGGTGGAGATCTCCACATCTGTGTGCTGACTGACAGGCTAACAGATGTGTAGTGTTTATGTCGCCGTGTGTACTGAGCACAAAGCCAAGGGTGAGGAGTGTGCGTGGCTCCCCAGGTGGCCCTGGCAAGCCTGCACTGGGAAATGAGGATGATAGAGTCCGCACGGGGAAGACCAGCCTACCTCCCCGAGGATGGGCATGCTAGAAGATAAAGTGTGGTAAGGTAGAGGAAGACAGGAGATAGGAAAGGAGGGGCCATGTCCTCTTCAGAGCCCAGCCACTTTTGGCTTTATCCTGTGGTCCATATGCATATCTGCCCTGTTCCCATCTCTAGTTTCCAGCCTGTACACCTGAGGGGTTGGGATGTCTTTTAAGTGAACATGATGATTCTCCTTGGGCTTGCTCTGGGAAGTATGACTAACTTCTGTCAAGCCAAACCAATTTCCTAGGCAGTAAAAAGTCTCCTGAAATAAATTATGTAATATATACACAAAAAGGGATGACTGCAGCCCATTACTTTGTCCTCATTTAAAAACTTGGCCAATGTTAGTCTCTCTCACGGGGGATTGCTGTCTGGTGCCTACTCTGAGGCAGTTTATAGTCAGAGTGGGTGGAAATGCTTCAGACTCCATCCCATCTGTGACAGTTAGCCTCAGATTGGGAGTCGGTGTGAGGAGCTGTTCTGAGAGAACTCCAGAGTCATTTCCTTGTGTTTTCATATTATTCTCATTAGGGAAGAAAATGATACAAACACATCCAGCCTGTACTGAGCAGATTCGAAGACTTAAAGTTAAATTAGTGTTCATTTGGCTTTAGGCACTTGTGTGTTTCAGGAATTAAATTTTGATTTGTCACTTAAATATTCAAATTTGGCTAAAGAAATATGTTACATTTAAGAGTATATTACACCACAGAAACCCTTGTGATTGCTCAAAGAGTAGAGATGAAGGAATAGTCTTAGTTAGCCATATATATATTATAGCAGATACAACCCAAACTAAGTCTTGCCATTTTGCTGTGTTCTGAAGAAGTGAAGTTATTTAAACATGATGTTATTTTTTGTAGCCCTGGATGACTTTTCTCTCATTAACATCACACTCCCCAGGCGCTCTCAACAAATGGTACAAGCACAACCATAGCTTACCCTCACGGATAATCGTGTACCGAGATGGCGTGGGGAATGGACAGCTGAAGGCAGTTTTGGAATATGAAGTCCCACAGCTGCTGAGCAGTGTGACTGAGTGCGGCCCAGGTGCCAGGTATTCTGTTCCCTCATTCTCCGACACTTATAACATATACACCTGCAGTCCTGAATGTGTGGTTTGTGAACATGGCTCTTATTTTTTAGACATTGACGTTTTGCTGTGTTTCTGTGGCATACTGAACTTGGATGGGTTTTCCTGAGACTGGGGTGTAGTTCAGATGGTCTGATATCAATACCCTGGTGCTGTACTGTTTGGGGAGCTTGAGTAAGGCACCTAGAGGGAGGCAGGCCTCTTTCTGAGCAGCTGGCAGTGTTTCCAAGAGTTAGTGAGGCTCAGAGTATCAAAGATGCTGTATACGTATTAATACCCCATGGGGGTGGGGCTCAAGTCAACACACAGACAGAGGTTCTGGATACAGTCACCAGTGCACAGAGAAGTTATGACTGGGGTGAGGGAGCCTCTCTGCAGGCAGAAACCAGACTGTTTGGATCATGCAGTGCCCTGGTTATTCTTGAGTTCTAGATCCAGCATTGCCTTAGGCAGTTTTCTTCAGTGATTCTGTGGTGGGGCAGATGCAAGGAAAATCCTAGAATGGGAAAGCAAGAACAATGTTCTCAGATTCGTGTCTGAAAAATTCTTAGGGGTCATTTTATTCCAGGCAATGCAGGTCTGTGTCTGGACACACACCATTGCGATCAACCAAAGCCCACAGTCACCAGCCACAGAGAAATGGTCTTGGCCTCGAGCTGTTACTGGTACAGATGTGGGGCAATGCCACTTGCAGCTGTAGCCAAACTGGTAGAGGGATCTGTTTGCCCCTCGCCAGACCTCAGGTGACTGTATCTCAGCTGAAAGATTAAAAATAAAAATGATGTCATTGGTGGAGGTAGGTGGATCCCGAAGAGACGGTGCTAAGGAGTGCTTAAGCTAACATTGAAGTTTCAGCATAGGTGACATTTGTAAGCACTTATTCATTACTCCAGAGCATCGCTGTCAGCAACAAGAGTGCCATGAATACTGCCCACAGCTTAGAAAAGGTCTTCACCTCCGAAAACTGCTCCAAGTGAACCTTCCCCCAAGTCCTCCCATGACAGAGAATACTGGAGTTGGCCTTGGTGTTGTGAAATATGTTTAGCAGCTGGCCAGTCAGCATTTGTTTTTCCTTCTTCCCCTTCCATTCAGCCATCTGTCTGTCTGTCCACTCATCCATCCTTCCACCCACCCGCCTAAGCCTGGGTTTTGCATGACTGAGGAGCTGGAGGGATGACATAGAAGGGGTGAAAGTTCTTCTTGGCTCCTCAGAGATGAACGGTAGAGAAGGACTCGGGTAGAAATGGGGTGACTGTTGCTAACACAGGGGAGTCTCCTGTAGGATAATTCTGTGAGCTCTTCCTTAAGATTCAGCTGAAAATCTGAGTGACAGAGGCCTGCAGGCCCACCCTGGGCAATTAGTGAGACCTTGCTTCACAACACCAGCGGCGGAGCTTGGCTGGCATGTTCAAGACCCCTGGTTCTGTCCCCCATACAGAAAGAAAAGGCAGCTGGAGTCGCCCGTTCTTCTGGCCTGTTCAGTGGTGTAAACTAGGTGGTGGCCTAGTTCACTTTTGTTACAAATCCAATACACCCTAATTAAAATAATTGTCTAGAGAATGAGGATCCATGGTTGATTTTTCCTTTGTTTTGCAGTGTTTTTAGAGTGAATTTCTAGTCATTTCTCTTACAAACTGGCCACATAGCCACACAGCAGACACCGAGGCTCGGCCTCAGTGCCCTCACACCCACCTTTTCGGTTTGCAGCAGCAGCCGACTGTCAGTGGTCGTGGTCAGGAAGAAAAGCTTGCTGCGCTTCTTCACCGAGACGGGCCACACTATGCAGAACCCCCCAGTCGGCACGGTTGTGGACTCGGAAGCAACACGCCCTGATTGGCAAGTGTTACTGGAAAACGTGTGTGTGTGTGTGTGTGTGTGTGTGTGTGTGCGCGCGCGCGCGCGCGTGCGTGCCCATGCTTGGGGGTATGCATGTGTGTGCACAGGTGTGCATGCTCATGCGGAAGCCAGGGTTTGATAGCAAATGTCTTCCCTGATTGTACTTCCTTGTTAAGACGGTCTCTCACTGCATCTGGAGGTGAGGGATTGGCTGGGTGGTCCCTGCTTCCCCAGGGCTGAGATTGATGGCAGGCCTACGACCACCCCTGAGGTTGTTTGTGTTTACACAAATGCTGAAGGGTCCAACTCAGGGCCTCCTGTCTGCACAGCAAGTGCTTTGCTCTCCTGACGAATCTCCCAGCCCCGGGAGACGGACTTTGCACAAGCACCCTGCGTGGAGTGTTTGTTTGGCCGTGCTTTGTGACTCCTTGTCTCCGCTCCTCTGTGTTTCCCTGCAGGTATGACTTCTACTTGGTCAGCCAGACTGCTAACCGGGGCACAGTTAGTCCCAGCTACTATAACGTCATCTATGATGACAATGGCTTGAAGCCTGACCACATGCAGAGACTGACCTTCAAACTCTGCCATCTCTACTACAACTGGCAGGTGAGTGTCTTAGTCAGGGTTTCTGTAGCCGACGAAACACCATGACCAAAAATCAGTTGGAGAGGAAGGGGTTTATTCGGCCTACACTTCAGCATTGCTGTTCATCACTGAAGGAAGTCAGGACAGGAACTCAAACAGGGCAGGATCCTGGAGGCAGGAGCTGATGCAGAGGCCATGGAGGGGAGCTGCTTACTGGCTTGCTTCCCCTGGCCGGCTCAGGCCCCCTTCTCATAGAACCCAGGACCAGCAGCCCAGGGATGGCACCACCCACTATGGGCTGGGCCCTCCCTCAATCATCACTAAATGAGAAAATGCCTCACAGCAGGATCTCATGGAGGCATTTCCTCAGCTGAGGCTCCTTCCTCTCTGATGATGCTAGCCTGTGTCAAGTTGACACAAAACCAGCCAGTACAATGAGCAACAGCTGTTTACTGAAGTGTGTCATTAAAAATTACCACCTGGGACTTGCCATGTCCTTTCCCTCCTACTCACAGAGAGGAGTAGGTACATGAGTCCTTAAATCCATGGGAGGAGGAACCTGCTCTGTCAAAGAAATAAAATGGCAGGAAGCAGCTCGGCAGCCCCAGGTTCAGTCTCCTCAGGACTTTATGATACTCATTACCTCAGGCAAGACTGGGGATAGTGGTCTTGTCAATTCCATGGTACCCATGAGAGACGTGAAGCCAGGACGGATGTGCCTGGTGAGGATAAGAGTCATGGGCCTGCCCTTATTATTAGGCAAGAGCCCAAGACGCAGCTTTGCTCTGAGCCCCTCTAGAACATGAAGCTTAGGGTAGGCCTGTAAGCCATGTCTCCCAGCTCCCACACAGTGAGGCAGACAGAAGCCCCTCCATCCCATCCTGCCAGTGAGCGTAAGTTTCCAGTGGGTGAGGCTGTCCTCTGTCGGTTGAATTGAATTATCGTTTATCTAGGACACATTCTATTGGGTAAGTAACGGTAGGTGAAAACACTGTTTAAAAGTGACTTTGAAGGACAAACAAGTTTATCTGTGCAATGTTTTCACTCCTTTCCCTCCCAGGGCTTAATCAGTGTTCCCGCGCCATGCCAGTACGCCCACAAGCTGACCTTCCTGGTGGCACAGAGCATCCATAAGGAACCAAGTTTGGAATTAGCCAACAATCTCTTCTACCTGTGACAACTGAGCCAATCGCATGGCTCGATGGAGATGCCAAAACAAACAAAACAAAAACAACTCAGTTACTGTGTTTTGTACAAATCTGCCAAAAGCTCAAGGCTCTTGCTCCCTAAAGAGGGTTGGGCCTAATTTTAAGTATCAGGGAGGGGAGGTTTAAAAAAAAGGCAGCTGAAACAGTTCAGAACAAACCTATGCCTTCTACACTGTGTCTTAAAAAAAAAAAAAACAAAAAAAAAAACACCACCAGGTTTTCTTACGGCTTTTTTCATACATATATGTCATTTGACTTTGTCTTTATTTGTTGTTGTATTTTTTTAAGCAAATGCTTGAGTGAATTCTCACTGTGGCTTTTAGGATATATAACCACAGTTAACCAGGTTCTAAAACAATGTTATCTTGGTCTTTTAATGGTGGGTAAGTGGGATTTAACTTCCTTCTGGGGTTACCAGAGTTTTTCTAAATATTGTAGAGCATTTTGTAGAGTAGTTTAAGTAATTATTGCAAAATAAAGAAAATCTAAGCATCACATGTGTGTTTATTGTTATTTGAACTTGGAGTTTAAGTAGCCATATCACAGACACGCCCACTGGACCTCTCTGTCAACGAATGTTCTGTCTCTGAAGCAGGACTCAGCACTTGGTCTGCTGCCGGATCTCATTGGTCCAGCAGTGGCGCCCTGTGCTGGAGCCCAGCCTGACTTCCTACTCGGGGAAGGTAGGAGCCACAGGCCTGAGGGTGCCTGTGCCTGTAGACTTGGCCTCCCCGACTGTTACAATTAGCCCCCTAGTGGAAGACTCTATATCTTCACACCAGAGCCACCTCTGGCCAGCTGTGAAGGGTGCCCTTCTCTGTTCTCTTTCCAGATCACCAGTTTTTCCTCACTGACCATTGACATTATAAACAGGCTTTTCTCTCCTGTGTCCTTAAAAAGAAACTGTCGTCCTCTGTAGCTAGCACCCACTCCTTTCCTCCTCTTCACAGACTTTTTTCCAAGTACACAATTCCTTGGTCTAATTAGAATTTCATCACAACCACTACATCAAATCTGCTCCCCCCAACCCCTCCCTCCAGACAGGATTTCTCTGTGTAGCCCTGGCTGTCCTGGAACTCGCTCTGTAGACCACCTGGCCTCTAACTCAGAGGTCCACCTGCCTCTGCCTCCCGCATGCTGAGATTAAAGGGCTGTGCCACCACTGCCCAGCTCCAAATCTGCTTTATTCAAGGGCTCCATGGGCTTCCACTTGGGTAAGTGTTAAGCCAGATGTCATGTGACAGTATTTGGCCATTTGGTGTTCTCCTGGCCTCCCCTGCACCACCACTCACCTCTGCTCTGCAGAGCCCCCCCAACCCTGCTCACCAGCACTCCTCTGTTGGAGTCCTCCCTGCTCACCAGCACTCCTCTATTGGAGTCCTCCCTGCTCACCAGCACTCCTCTGTTGGAGTCCTCCCTGCTCACCAGCACTCCTCTGTTGGAGTCCTCCCTGCTCACCAGGACTTCTCTGTTGGAGTCCTCCCTGCTCACCAGCACTCCTGTTGGAGTCCTCCCTGCTCACCAGGACTTCTCTGTTGGAGTCCTCCCTGCTCACCAGCACTCCTCTGCTGGAGTCCTCCCTTTTAATTTTTTTTAATTTTACATACCAAACACAATATCCCCTGCCTCCTCTCCTCCAGTTCCCTCCCCACACGTCTTTTCTACCCCCCCCCCATTCCACTCAGAAACGGTAAGGCCTCCCACAGGAGTCAACAAATCATGGCATATCACATCCAGGCAGGACCAAGCTCCTCCCCTCTGCATCAAGGCTCAGTGAGGCATCTCACCATAGGGAATAGGTTCCAAAACACCATCTCATGTGCCAGGGACAGATCTTAGTCCCACTGCTAGGAGTCCCACAAACAGACAACTGTCACCCACGTGCAGAGGGCCTAGGTTAGTCCCATGCAAGCTACGTAGCTGTTGGTCCAGAGTCTGTGAGCTCCCACTAGCTCAGGTCAGCTGTCTCTGTGGGTTTCCCCATCATGATCTTGACCACCCTTGCTCATATAATCCCTCCTCCCTCTCTTCAACTGCTCTCCAGGAGCTTGGCCCAGTGCTTGGCTGTGGATCTCTGCATCCATTTCCATCAGTTACTGGATGAAGGTTCTATGATGACAATTAGAGTAGTCACCAATCTAATTATAGAAGAAGACCAGTTCAGGCACCCTCTCCACTATCACTAGGAATCTTAGCTGGGGTCATCCTTGTGGATTTCTGGGATTTTCCCTGGTACCAGGTTTCTCCCTAATACCATAATGGCTCCCTCTATCAAGATATCTCCTTCTTTGCTCTCCCTCTCTGTCTCTCCCCCAACTCAACCATGTCTCCCTCTTACCATCCTCTTGCCTTTATCTCCCACTTCCCTGATCCAAGTTTACCCAGGAAATCTCATTTATTTCCCTTCCCAGGGCGAACCATGCATCCCTCTTAGGCTCCTCCTTGTTACCTAGTTTTTCTAGGTCTGTGGATTGTAGCCTGGTTATCCTTTGCTTTACATCTACTGTCCACTTATGAGTGAGTACATACCATGTTTGTCCTTCTGGGTCTGGGTTACCTCAGAATGACTTTTCTTCTAGTTCCATCCATTTACCTGCAAATTTCATGATGTCATTGTTTTTTACTGCTGAGTAATACTCCATTGTGTAAATATACCACATTTTCTTTATTCATTCTTCAGTTGAGGGGCATCTAGGTTGTTTCCAGGTTCTGGCTATTATGAATAATGTTGTTAGGAACATAGTTGAGCAAGTGTCCTTGTGGTATGATTGAGAATTCCTTGGGTATATGCCCAAGATGGTATCACTGGGTCTTGAGGTAGATTGATTACCAATTTTCTGAGAAACCACCATACTGAGTTCCAAAGTGGCTATACAAGTTTGCACTCCCACCAACAGTGGAGGAGTGTTCCCCTTGCTCCACATCCTTTCCAACATAAGCTGTTACCAGTTTTTTTTTTATCTTAGCCATTCTGGGAGTCCTCCCTTCTCACCAGCACTCCTCCTCTGCTGGAGCCCCCTCCCCCAAGCCCTGATAACTAGTCTGTAGTGGAATGCCCCGGGAATGAGAGAGTAGATAGAGACAAGATAAAGGTCATGGGGAAAGCTGCAGTGTGGTGCAGCAGGGGAGAGAGGCAGGTCTTCTTGAGGCCCAAGGAGGAGCCAGGCACCTGAGGGTCATCAGACAAGTCTTGTCACATTGCACTGAAGAATTTTTGTCGTTCTTTCTCCTCTTCGGCCTCCCCCCTTCTCTGTCTTGAGTCAGGGTCTTGTCATATAATCCAGGCTGGCCTAAAACTTGCAGCAATACCTCTTTCTCAGCTTCCTGAGGTGTACACTCTCACACACAGCCAAAACCATTCTGCCTGTGTTGGGGAGTTCTGTTCAGATCAGTATCAAGCTTGACATTCACGTTTAATACTTGAAGCTGTATGACAAGGCTATAACAACCATTTAGCAACTGATAAAATTAAGGATCAGTTACAAGATGCACCAGAGTTGAGGAGATTAACAGGTCGTGTAGATGGACTTGTCCTCATGCTTGTTTGACAAAACCTGTGAGGAGTCACAATACTGTCCTGCCGTAATGAAACGTACTGTAAAACAGAAGAACCCCCCCACCCCACCCCACGACTGCAGAGGGAGGACCTCGTGTGAGGAGGTGTTGTGTACAGGAGTCTGAAGAGACAAGGCACTGGCGGGGGGGGGGGGGGGCTGCACCATTGTTTCCTCCCTTCAAACGTGAAGGGTTGTCCTAGTTTGCTGTCTGTTGCTGTGAAAAACACCACGAGCAAAAGCAGCTTGGGGAAGGAAGGGCTCTGTTTGGTCCCCATCACAGTCCGTCACTGAGGGAAATCAAGGCAGGAACCATGGAGGAGTGCTGCTTGTTGACTTGTTCTCATGGCTTGATCAGTTTGTTTTTTATGCGGCCCAGGACCACCTGCCCAGAGGTGGCACTGCCCACAGTCTCTCTCTCTCTATCTATTGATCTGGTCACTCTCATATCAATTATTAATCAAGAAAGTTCCCCGTGGACATGCCCACCTCAGATGAGGTGATTCCTTAATTGAGGTTTCTGATTCCCAGGTGATTCAGGTTAGTGTCAAACTGACAAAATGAACAGCAAAAGTGACCTAGAGGTCCCCCCAACCAGATGCCGTGTATTAATCTGCCTGCAGCATTTTGATTCGCCAATATTGGGGTTTATAGTCCTTGCCAAGGATGCCTTTCTGATTGGATCCACCAGAGGGTGCATGCACACTGCCCTTTGAGCAGAGTCTCCCACGGCTGTGTTGACAGGTCCAACGCTTGGACAGGGCAGTTTGGGATTAAGAAATCCTCACTTGAACTCAGATTCCAACAGGCCAGGCTTCTCTTCTCTCCTGGGACTCTCTTACACCGTCTACGCCATGAAGAGAAGTGGACTGCACTATGGGAGACAGAACTTACCACAGAACAGCTTTTTGTTGTTGTTCCTTTAGAACTGGGGGTCAAATGTGTTAGGCAAGCATTCTAATGCTTAGCTACACATCCCCTAACCTCCACGCACACAGTGATTTCACAGATCACGGATGAAGCCTGGTGTCTAAATGGTTTTAATACTAGGTTTAACATTTTGAAACACCACATTCTGGTATGGTACCAGCGCTAATGACAGTTGGCCTACAAAACCGAAGCTCCATTCAGGCTCACTGCTATTTGACTGCCTCCTATCGCCTACATTAATTAGCTTCCCATTAAAGCTACCAGATATAAAGAGAAAGGAAGTATGCGCCCAGCTTCAGTACAGCCCTGGGTTTGAGTCCTAGAACTAACACTTGGTAGCTCTGCGACCTTGGGTAAATTATTTAACTACCCTGAGCCTCTAGGGAATCTTGCAAAAATTCCTACATCCATTTTATAGTAAGGATGACAGATGTCAAACCCAATGGAGCCGGCTTTAATAAAGAATACCACATCATTAGATTAGATAAAAGGAGAGGACTTAAGACAGACTTGTATGACAGGCACTGTGCTGGACTCTGAGTCTTATGATTCTCCTCAAAGTGTCACATTTTTTTCCTAGATATTTATCAGTTCCTTTTCTCATTGCTGTGACCAAATCCTTGACATAAGCAACTTAAGGAAGGGTGGGTTTATTTTGGCTCACAGTTTGAAGGGATAGTGCATCATAGAAAGACAGGCATTCAACTGTAGTATCTGCAGAGGCTGGTGGTACCCTCACATCTCCATGGATCAGAAGCAGAGACAAGACAGGAAGGCCTGTCTCTCCAGCAACCCACTTCCTCCAGCTAGGCCCCACCTCCGGAAGGTCACAACCAACCCTCTTCCTTCATCTAGGCCCCGCCTCCTGAAGGTCACAACCAACCCACTTCCTCCAGCTAGGCCCCGCCTCCTGAAGGTCACAACCAACCCTCTTCCTCCATCTAGGCCCCGCCTCCTGAAGGTTCCATTATCTCGTCCAATAGCAACACCAGCTGGGAATAATGGATGGAACACACAGGCCAATGGAGGGCAGTTCACATCCAAACCCTGATGAGGCAGAGTCAAGTTGGTGTTTAAGGACGGGGTTTGGGGGGATTTCACTTTCATGGGGCACTGGGAGGAGATGGAAGAAGTGAGTGCCATAGAGGTGCAACGATCATTTTCTAATAAAGACCTTTGCAAGGAATGAAGGTGACCGATAGCTTCTAAATGTCCCAGCTTCAGGACCCACTATGATGGGACCTGGTAACCATGGTTCTCTCCAGTTGCCCATTGCCCTCACCTGAGCATAGCAGAGGCAATAGATGTGGACCATTTCTGCCTAGTGGGAGACTCCACCGTCACATAGCCCGACTCCTCCTGAACATGGCCAAGTCTGTCTCAGAGATGTGCTAGAATTTCTAGCTCTTTCTTCCACTCCACCTTCCTTCCTCACCTGCTCTTACTGGTGACACACTGGTGCTGAAGACGTGATACTGCCCAGCCTCTCATCCACCTGTCTCCTTCCTATGGCCTCGCCCCACTGGGTCTCTGACATCTGTTTCTCTTGGTGTCTGCTCCTTGGGAGATCCAAGCTGACCCAATTCTCTTCGTGAAGCCAATCTTGTTTTTTAATAAAAAGTACTTTTAGTCTCACAATGTCTACCAATCAAAACATGAAATCTAATAGAAACTGTGGACTGTAGGACACCATAACCTTTTCAATGCTGGTTTTGATTTAGCAATTTCCCGTGGGAAACTTTACTCATAAGCCTTCCTAGCGGACTCCAAGATCCCAAACACAGAATGTCAACTGCTCTTGAGGCTTGTTGTCAAATGTCAGGATTTCGTTGCTCACATTAACCTGAGCTTGGCACTCCAATTTGACCCAGTGCCCACTGGCCAAGAATAACCCGACAGCTGCTCCTGGAGGATGAAGGGAAGACTCATTTCCAACGAAGAAAGGATAAAGAGATAAATAAAAAGGAGAAAATAAAGAGCCTTCCTGTGTGCTGTGTATTGAAATGGCTTTTTGTTTTGTGTAATCATTAATTTTAAATTGTGAAAATTATAGATGTGTACTATAAAATATGTGGAAAATACAAAAAAGTAGAAAAAAGTCACCAATATTGGTACCAGCCAGCAGTAAACATGGTCAGCACATGGACATGTTTCACATTATACTTTAGCTGTACTGTACATGTAGTTATGTAAACTTTATTTGCCATTTAAGGCTGTAGTATGTATATTTTTCTATTGGATTACAAATTTTCTGTAGGCATGTTATAGTGACTGTGTAGATGTAACAAACACCTTTCCCTGTTCTTATTGTATTTTAAATTGTTTCCTGTTATGAAAACATGGCATACAATCTTTCTCTCATTGTGTTTTGGGGTGGCTTTGTGAGATTGTGTTTCTGCAAGAAAAATTGCAGAGTCAAAAAGTTCTAATACATACAAAAATCAGTCTTTATTACTAATAGTATTTATGTGTGAGTTGTTTTACCTGCATGTATGTCTCTGCCCTGTGTGTGTGCGGTCCTGCAGAGGACAGGAGAAGGCACTGGATCTCCTGGAAGTGGAGTTACAGACAGTTGTGAGCCACCACGGGAGTGCTGGGAATTGAACCCAGATCCTCTGTAAGAGCAGCCAGTGCTCTCAACTACTGAGCCATCTCTCTAGCCCAAAATTTCTAATACATTAAAAGCTGTTCATTGCCAATTTCTCTCCAAAATGTCTCTGCTAGTGTGTCTCAGGGCGGCACTATAGTCAAGTCTGCACACCCACCAAACCGAAGAGGACTGTTTGGTGGTGGTGGGAGGCCTCACTCCCGGCACTATAGTCAAATCTGCACATCCACCAAACCTAAGAGGACCGTTCGGCGGTGGTGGGTGGCCTCACTCCGGGGTTTGCGTCAGGACTAACTGGATAACTAAGTAAAAAGAAATTGAAAATGCTTACAGGTCATTTATATTTTTGTTTGTTCTTAAAAATCAACTTATAGGAAGCCTTTATAAAGACCATAAGTCTTAGTTTTCAATTTGCTGTGTGCTTTGAAGTATTATGATGTATGTATTTTTAAACTACACACATTTAAAGTTTCTATATTCAAATGATCACAAATCCCTTTATTTTACAAAAACTGAACTAAAACTTGAAAATGAGAAATAGGAAAAAGGCAGATTTTAAGGAATCACTGAGAGTGCCCTGCAGAGACAGTGTCAGAACCACACATACCATAGCAAAGTCAGAGACACTCAGTTACACACCACGCACCATAGAAACATCAGAGAATGAAGTGAATGCAGGGAAAAGATAAAAAGTCAACACCCGGGAGTGTTCTATTTGACATGTATGGCCATAGAAAAACAAATCACGGTCTTGCTTTCTCTTCTATCTCTGTGATTAGACACCATGACCAGGAGAACGTTCCATGAAAGATGTTTAATTGTCTTACTGTTTTAGAGGTTAAGAGTCCATGATGGCAGGGTGAAGGTATGGCTATGGGAACAGGTGAGAGCTCACACTGATCCAGAGATAGGAAGCAGAAAGAGAGCTAACTGGGAATGGCTGAAAGCCTGCCCAGTGACATTCCTCCTTAACAGGGCTACTCCTAAGCCTCCTATTTTCACCAACTGGAAATGTAGCACTTAAACACACAGCCTCTGGGGACCCTTCCTAACCCAGACAAGCTCTGAATGCACCTCGAGCATTGTCCTCAGACTGCACAGTACTAGTGTGGAGGAAAGTGTCAAGTCTTCAGGAAAGAAATAGACAGGCAATGCCCACAGAGAAGCAGCCACATACTGTGTAGTGAGAAGGGGAAAGAAAGGTGACATCTTTAAAATCTAAAGAGAAATGATTGATGAAGCTAGTATTCTGTCTTTCAAGAAGAAGCAATTTAAAACTTCAAGTAGAACCAAGGTCCACTGCTTGGTTATTGAAAGGTCTTCCAAAGCGTGCCCTTCTGCAAGATAGTGGATAAGCCCACTGAAAGAAACAAGCTGAGCTTAGTCAGTATGGCTTCGTAAAGCTAAATTGTATCGGCTGTAAATCAACGGTTAGCTATCAATGTGGGCAACAGTAAGAGCACATTTGGAGGAAAATTTTGATCGTGTCAGGAAGGAGGCTAGAGAGAGTAATGCTATGCTTGATTAGAAGATAACATTTTAATTGAATGATTTATTTTTTGAAGTTATTTTAATGTATATGGGTGTTTTCCTGCATGTACATCTGTACATCACATGCACACCTGTCACCTGAGGAGGCCCCAAGAGGGCACCCAGCAAGAACAACCACCACTCTCAATGACCTAACAGCCGTGTCATCATCTCTCCAGGCCCCTATGCTCAGCTTTCAACCCAAGACTTTATAGCTGAACTCAGTGGGAGAGAAAAGAGAGGACAAAGAATTGTTACATACTTCTGGAGCAAAACCTCCCCTCAGCAGCTTGCCCTGGTGGGCAAATTAGAATCAAAGCAGAGGAAGCACCCAATTGGCTGTTTGCCTTATTGACTCTGATCAGCGTCTGTCTGTGATTGGCTGAAGTTCAGCCGTCTGTAATTGGCTGAAAGTCAGCTATGTACAAAAATGTAGGCTGTGGTTTATTGCACAGTAACTCAAAGTACAGAGACAGATTTAGGCTCATGCTTCTTGGCTTATTTTAATTAGCAGGATACAGTCCATTCAGTAGAGGCCAGAGAAAGAGTAAAGGAGGAAGAAAAATGAACAGAAGTAGAAAATACCATGTATGGTAGGAAAAAGACACAGAAAGACATCATTAAGGCAGCATTATAAAAGTTAGCTAGCTATTACTAAGATTATGAGACTGTATCTAAAGAATTGAGCAATGTGTTGCCTCTATGGAACACATCTAACATGGAAAACATAAAGCGTCTAAGAGAAAAGTGAGTGCCTGCTGCTCTTGCAGAGGACCTGAATTTGGTTTCCAGCACCACATGGTACCTCACAACTGTCTATACTCCAGTTCCAGGGGTCTGATGCCTCCTTCTGCCTCTGCCGGCTCCCACATTTATGTGGTACCTACAAACTCATACAAGCATACACTCATACATAGAAAAATAAATTTCAAAATAAGGAAACACATACTTTGTATTAGTAGCTGAAATAAATTTATAATAGGTATATAAGTATCAAATGAAAACAAAAACTATAAGTAAGGATATCATGTATTTCTAAAAAACACTAAAAAGAATCTAGAAAGGATGTAACAATCATGTAATAACTACATGAGCAAGCACACATGTGACAGCGATCTGAAGTCTGAACATAAGACAGAGCATCACAAAGACAAGCTTAATATTCCCTTAGTTCTCAGCAAAGCAAGGAGACTTCAACATGAGCTTCTTAAAAACTGATCAAAAAGACAGACAGTCTGAGCAGAGTGATGCATGTCTCTAATCCCAGTACTAAAAAGTTGAGGCAGGAGAATCAAGAGTTCAAGGCCAGCCTGGATCAGTGAGAGACCTTGTGCCAAAAAATAAAAACAAAAACAAACAAAACAAAACACCAGACCTAAAAAACAAATTATATATACATATAATAATAATGATAATTTTATTGAAGTTCTTTAATTATGTATTGTGTGTGTGTTGAAAGGGTGCCTGCACTGTGTCTCTGGAGATAACAAGACAACTTGTTCGAAGTTGGTTCCCCTTCCATGCCGGCCCTGGGGATTGAACTGAGGCTTAGCAGCAAGCGCTTTACTCACTGGCCCTGTAGAGATCATTTTTAAAGTAGTTGTGAAATGTGACTTAATGAGAGGTACAAAGTCCATCTCCACTATTTGCAAATAACTGATATTATAAGACATCTGTGGACACAGCCCTGGGCAGTGTGTGGCTTAAAAAACACCATACTGGAAATTTTTTAAAAATTAAAAAAAGGTACTACATACTGGAAGGTTTGTAAGATATAGTGAAATTGATATTCACAGGGAAGTTTATGGCCTTAAATGTGTGTACTAAAAAGTAATATTGAACATTATTTAACTCAGCTGTTTTCTCCTGGAAATACTGGGAACTGAACTTGGGGCTTCTATCACACTACCACGATTGTAGCCCTTAGATAAGCATTTAATGGGAAGAAGAAGAAGAAGAAGAAGAAGAAGAAGAAGAAGAAGAAGAAAAAGAAGAAGAAGAAGAAGAAGAAGAAGAAGAAGAAGAAGAAGAAGAAGAAGAAAAAGAAGAAGAAGAAGAAGAAGAAGAAGAAGAAGAAGAAGAAGAAGAAGAAAAAAAAAAAAAGAACCATTACAAAAACCAAAAGAAAAAGTTAGAGACTGAAGACGAAGCCATACCCTACTGAAAAATAATTAAATTTTAAAATCTAGAAGAAACATGAAAAGAAGTCCTATCCCCCCACTTTTATTTTTTTTTCCGAAACAGGGTTTACCGCCCAATAAGAAGTCCCATTCTTTCTCGTTTGTTTACTTTCTATTGTGGAAACTTCCAAATCCAAGTACGAGCATAGCGCGTAGCCCGGCTGCCTCCGCCCAGTGTGTTCATATTTACTTCATTGTCTCCCAGTCACTCTCCCAACCTCATTGACTTAGACTGGGAAGGGGTGGACTAGGAGGATGAAGTTTTAGCGAAACTCATAAATTTAAAAAGCAGGCCCCGGGCAGGCAAGACGGCTCAGCCGGGAAAGGTGCTTGCCACACAAGCCTGAAGACCGACATCTGATCCCCAGAAGCCACCTGAAGATGAAGGAGAGGACCAGCTCCACAGAGCTGTCCCCTGACTTCCACATGTGCACCACCCCACCCCACATATACACAGCAATAATAATACAAAAATATAAATAAGCGAAAGGGGGCACAATAAAAATGAAAAACTTAAGGTTCAGCAAGAGCCAAAATGTGAGACTGTTAGAACACGTTTGCTAATCTTTCTGAAATTTGACACATTGTTATATAATTTTTTGTTTGTTTGTTTGCTTGTTTGTTTTGTTTTTTCGAGACAGAGTTTCTCTGTGTAGCTTTGCGCCTTTCCTGGAACTCACTTTGGAGACCAGGCTGGCCTCGAACTCACAGAGATCCGCCTGGCTCTGCCTCCTGAGTGCTGGGATTAAAGGCGTTCGCCACCACCGCCCGGTAATTTTTAAGAATATGTAAATTAGCCGGGCGGTGGTGGCACACGCCTTTAATCCCAGCACTTGGGAGGCAGAGCCAGGCGGATCTCTGTGAGTTCGAGGCCAGCCCGGGGTTCCAGGAAAGACGCAAAGCTACACAGAGAAACCCTGTCTCAAACAACAACAACAACAACAAAACAAAACAAAACAAAACAAAAACACCAAAAAAGAATTTGTAAATTAACAAAATTTGGCAGGACAAAGAGTAGAAAAAGCCACTATAGTGTGAGGTTAGGCGCACGAGTTCCGCGGTTGGAATGCAGACTGGCTGGCTTTGACTTCTGGCTGTACTTACAGTGAGCTGGACAAGCGGCCCGACCCCTCTTCACATCTCTCCTCATATGTACAATGGTAAGAATTGCAGCAGCCCAAAAGACACTGTGTTGACTAAGTAAATATCAGCTGAGGAATGCTATAGCTTAGAGTCGAAGCTGGCATTTGGTGTATTAACTCTGCCAGTGCGATAAAAACAGAAAAAGAAGAAGAAGTGTCGGTCACCAAAAACATCTTCCCCAAAAAGAAAAGCAGCAGGAAAGATTGCTTCACTCAAAGAACAGATCGTCCCATCTTATACATGGTGTTCCAGATAATAGCCAAGGACAAAGCCATCCATTCGTTTTATGAGACAATATAATTTGATTCCTAAGCTAGTCAAGGACAGGATATGCCACCCCATCTAGAGACATCTATGTAACAAATCTGAAATCTTTGCAAACCCAGATTAGTACAGAGGAAACATTTAAAAAATAAGGTCAAGCTTGGTTTACCCCAGGAATGCATAGGAGACTTAGCTTTGGGAAAAACTATCGTGTTATTTATCAAATAGCGGATTAAAAGTCACAGTCCATAGGACAGTTATGGGCACTGAACAAGCACTCAGGAATACTTAGCACTCATTTGTGATTTAAAAAGGCAACAAACTCTGAAGCAAGAAAACCTGAAAATTCTTGGCCTCACAAAAAGCATCTAAAACTCCTTCATTGTGTAATGCATTTAATGCGTTATAAGGGGTGTAATAGTGGCTTTTCCATTCAAGTTAGGAACAGGAAGCTGGGGTGGGACACAGGCCTACAGTCCCAAAGTTTGGAAACAGAGGCAAAAAGATCAGGAGTTCAAGGCCAGCCTTAGCTGCATGGAAAGTTAAAGTTTGAGGTCAGCCTAAGCTACATGAGATTGTCTCCAAAATTATAAAAACAGAAATGAGAAGAGAAGAGAGAGAGAGAGAGAGAGAGAGAGAGAGAGAGAGAGAGAGACAGAAGAGGAGGAGGAAGAAGAGGAGGAGGAGGGAGATCTGATAATTTCTGCTTGGTATGGTGGTCTATTACAAAGTCTAGGCAGTCCTACAGAACCAACATTTTCTATAGATGAATCATAAATGCATCCAATGCTATTCTTACAAGGCAATATTTACACAAGCTGGAAAAAATTCTCACTGAAAATAATCAACTGCCTAAGTACACAAAACAAAAGATTTGTAAACTTCTTGACTGAGAAAATATCAGTGTCACTGACGTTTTCCTAAGTTGATCTTAATGAACTATGCTCCTGAGAGAAGAATCAATGTGGTAAAGATTTGTTCTCAAAGCATCAACCTGTGCAATTCCAATACAAATCCTAATATAAAACTTTATACATTTACTTAAAAATTCATGTGGGAGAATAAAAGTCCAAAAATAGTCATTGTAGCCCTGAGAATATCAAGAAAGAACTATGTATTTTACCAGATACCGAAGTCTATTATAGAGTTGACTGACTGGAATAGTGTGTTTTAACCTGAGCTATCCACAGACAGCTTCAAAATTCTCAAAACGAGTCACCACATAGAGACCCTCATCACTGGGTGATGCTGGTACCACACACCAGGAGACTGCACTAAGAGAACTGAGCTTCATGATGGGGGCGGGATTCTTATCTGAAGCAGAAAAAGAAAGAGAAGTTTCATGTTGAAATGTAAATGACAAAACTTGACAACTAGGAGAAACTATAGGGAAGGGCTTTGAGAAGTTGGAGCAGGAAATATTTCACAAATCACAAGGGAAAAGGCTAGAACCTCAGACTCCATCAAAGTGTGACCTTTTGAATGACACATGAGCCAAAGTCCTGCTCAAATGGAAGATTAGGTCAGGACATTTGTGACTGCACTCATGCAAGAGGAGTATTACCCAAAGTCCATCACTGATTTTATTTTAGCTTTAATTATGTATACATATATATGTGTGTGTGTAGAACATATGTGAACATGTGTGTAAGTGCTTTTGGAGGCCCAAAGAGGGCACTGGATTTCTCAGTGCTGGAGGTATAGGAGGTCATGGGGTACCCAGTGTGGGTACTGGGATCAAACTGTGTTCTGCAAGAGCAACATGTGTTCTTAGTCACCAAGTCGTCTCTCCAGTCCCTGGGGATATTTCTGAGCACTTAGTCATTCTGGCACCATGATAGAGCGATGGCCAGTCCTTGGTCACAGCTGCCCATGACCATGAGGTTCTAACATGAGCCAGTTTTGAGCCTGTTCTGAAACACAGAGAGTATCCTGAGCCACAGTAACACAAGGCTATTTGAGGAGAGGTGACCCAGAGCCCTGGGAGCGTCAGAACCTGATCCAGGGTTACAAGCACCCATGATGTCAGTGTGGAGAATAATCCTTGAACTCTGTGAAGCCCACAGTGGAGTTTTCTGGCAAGGCACCCACACCTGGGCAAGAGCCACACCCAGTTCATAAGCACAGAGAGCAACTGTGCAGGACACACGAGAGAGTTTCACACCAGCTCCTCTTAGGTAAGAACTGGTAAGAGTGCTTCAGAACTAGCCTAGGTTAAATTCCGGTCTCGGCCTCTTATCTTTTGTGTCTCACTCTGCTCTGATGAGAATGTGAGCTGTACATTCTGTGCTGGAACATTCCTCCCTCCATCAGGGCTTATGATCACCCAGTGTTCCTTGCTTTCCTTGCTTTCTGCACTTGCTCCACCCCGTCACCCCCTACCCCGCCACCTCACCCCCCCCCCCCATCAACTCCTGGAATGGTTTCCTAAGATGCTGCTGGGGCTCTGTCTCTGACCTGGGCTCTCTGTGCCTGGGCCTGCCTTCCTGTAGCTACTGAAGCCTTCCGTGGAAGCCAGCTTTCCTCTCAGTGTTGGGCTAATGGGCCAGAGCATTAAACTCCTTTTGACGAGAGCTGCTGCTGGCTGAAGTCAAGTTCCTGGTACCTACAGGATGTGGCGTGACCCGAGGGACCCCATAAAACATGCCCCACTCCGCTTCTTCCTTGCCAACCAAATGGCTTTGCTCTTAACCAATACCCCAGATGAACTGGGACATGACCACTGATGACAGTATTTAACATAGTCCAGAATCTCTTGGGACTTCCGCTTTTTCTGAGACCTGACCCCTATTGTGCCCAGGTCGCAAGACCCGCGCCCCCGAAAGACCACCACAGAGCCAATATCCGATGCAAGCACACAGGGATTTATTAATAACAAAACAAGCCTGGGGCTTTGTCTGTGTCCAACACTTGACACAGCGGGTGGAGGAGGACGGCCCCGAGCACTCACTTTAAAGGGTTTATATAGGAAAGGTTTATGTGCAGAGGGTTACATATCTCGGGATTGGATGAGGGGGCTGGGGTAAGGTAGTTCTTTGAAGTTACTGGATGAACTATAAGCATGAGGTTACTAGTGGCTGACAGGATGCAGGGTATCTACAGAGACTTTTTTTTTAACTCCCTGTGTCCTGTTTTACCAAGTCCAGGATATATAGATTTACTGTTCCAGCCTTATCTTCCCATGAGCTCAACTTCCGGTCAGTCCTAAACTGCTGGTCAGTAAATACCTTTGGAGGAGTGGGGTAGGAAGGGAGCGTCTCTCAAGAGGGCTACTGACTTTTCCCTTCCACCCCCAAGCTTCTCTCTTTACATGGCCACCAGAGGTGGAGTACTAGCAGCAATGATTGTGGCCTGTGTCTGTCTACTCCAGCCACAGATGGCCACATAGACATGAGCAGTGGGTCCAGGAGAGAGAAGGAAAAACAGGGCCTAATTCTGCCAGAGACAATGAGATGAGTGAGCATGTGGCTGGGGTTGAACGGAACACACTCTGGCACTGGAGAAGCTGGGCATGGCTGCCTGGGGTGTTAGAAGGCCATCCTAACTCCTGCGGCCAGGATGTGCCACAGAGGACCAACCTACAGGACACTTTTATTTCCTTAAGAGAAATTCTCCTGATTTTGCTATTGAACTGAAGAAAGATGATTGTTCTCTGTTACAGAGAAAACAGGGCAGGAGAGCAAGAGATGTGAAGAAAGACTGAGAGGCTACATGAGTGTGAAGTGGAGAGACAGTGTGAGTGTAAGAGAGGGAGAGACAGCGTGAGTGTGAAGTGGAGAGACAGCGTGAGTGTAAGAGAGGGAGAGACAGCGTGAGTGTAAGAGAGGGAGAGACAGCGTGAGTGTGAAGTGGAGAGACAGTGTGAGTGTGAAGTGAGGAGAGACAGTGTGAGTGTGAAGTGAGGAGAGACAGTGTGAGTGTGAAGTGAGGAGAGACAGTGTGAGTGTGAGAGAGGGAGAGACAGTGTGAGTGTGAAGTGAGGAGAGACAGCGTGAGTGTGAGAGAGGGAGAGACAGTGTGAGTGTGAAGAGAGGGAGAGACAGCGTGAGTGTGAATAGAGGGAGAGACAGCGTGAGTGTGAAGTGAGGAGAGACAGTGTGAGTGTGAGAGAGGGAGAGACAGCGTGAGTGTGAAGTGGAGAGACAGTGTGAGAGAGGGAGAGACAGCGTGAGTGTGAAGTGAGGAGAGACAGTGTGAGTGTGAGAGAGGGAGAGACAGTGTGAGTGTGAAGTGAGGAGAGACAGCGTGAGTGTGAAGTGAGGAGAGACAGTGTGAGTGTGAGAGAGGGAGAGACAGTGTGAGTGTGAAGTGAGGAGAGACAGTGTGAGTGTGAGAGAGGGAGAGACAGCGTGAGTGTGAAGTGGAGAGACAGTGTGAATGTGAAGTGAGGAGAGACAGTGTGAGTGTGAGAGAGGGAGAGACAGCGTGAGTGTGAAGTGGAGAGACAGTGTGAATGTGAAGTGAGGAGAGACAGTGTGAGTGTGAGAGAGGGAGAGACAGCGTGAGTGTGAAGTGGAGAGACAGCGTGAGTGTGAAGTGAGGGAGAGACAGCGTGTGAAGTGAGGGAGAGACTGTGAGTGTGAAGTGAGGGAGAGACAGCGTGAGTGTGAGAGAGGGAGAGACAGCGTGAGTGTGAAGTGGGGGAGACACAGCTCAGCACATGGAAGGTGTGGTAGGCAGAATTTTTAAACAGCCTCTGTGGTTTCTTTTTTAATTTTTATTTTTTTATTATTTTAAAACTATGTGTATGTTTGTGTGTCTTTGTGTAGTGTGTGCACATGGGTGTAAGTTTCTGCGGAGGCCAGATGAGTTGGATTCTCTTGAGCTTAAGTTACATGTGGTTGTGGTCCCCAGATGTGGGGTGCTGGGAACTGAACTTGGGTCCTCTGCAAGAGCAGGAAGTGCTCTTCACCACTGACCACTGATTCATCTTTCCATCCCGAAAGCTCTGTGATTCTTCCTATTCGTGTGTGTGTGTGTGTGTGTGTGTGTGTGTGTGTGTGTGTGTGTACATGAACTCCTTCAACTGCTCACTGCCTCATTCTTTTTCTGCCATATTGTTCAAGGCAGGGCCTCTCAGTGAACCTGGCACTTGGCGTTTTGCTCCACTTGGCTGAACAGTGGACCCTAGATCCTCTTGCACACGTCCTGATGCGCCTGGCTTTCAGATGCTTCTGGGCATCCAAACCCAGAGCCTTGTGCTTGTTCTACAAGCACTTTACAGACTGAGCTGCATCCTCCACTCCCAGCCTCTGTGACCTCCATGCCCAGTGTTCCTAGCTGTGATGGGTTCTGCAACTCTTTCTGCAGTCTCTAATTAATTGACTGGAAGTTATTAAGAAAAGGGACACATTCTTAGTTGCTGGTCAACAAGGGACAAGATGCTTGAGTTCTACAGCTGTGAGAACACGCTTTCTGCACATGCTGCTGTGAGTTTGGAAGACCCTAGGCCTCCGGTGAGACCATGCCCAGCTGTCAATCAGACTTTCTTAGCCTATGAGACTAGAACCCTTACTCTCAATTGAATCTGCTATGCAGAAAATGAGTGAGCAGCTGTTCAGCTGGCCTGCCATGGCTCCAGTGCTTCTGCAGACAGTGACCTGAGAGGCAGCTCAGTGCGTTGGCATTGCTCTGGCTTACTTTGCACCCTGCAGCCTGGCTGCAGGCTCTTCCTTCACTGAAGTCTCAGGAGAACCATTCCTCAGCAGATGTCCCGCAACTGATGCCTTGTCGTAAAGAATGCATTGCTCCTGGGCCCCAGGGAGAAGAGAAAGAGAAGAGGGGACATGGTTAGGATCCCTCATCCTGGGGACAGAGCAGGTGTGAAATTATACTGGCTGAGACAGGACATAAGGGCAAGGGGCTCCCATGCAGAAGTGAGGCCAAGGTGCTACTTCAGTAGGAAAGACCCCGGCTCCCTTTGCATCCCACGCTTCACTTGGATCAGCCCCCTGCCCTCTCACCCCATGTTTCTTAGCCAGAGTCAACCAAGTCATGGGCACCAGCAATCCTCTGGCTATTCAGAATGGAAGTCTTGAAGGCTAAGAGGCATGCAATTTGAGAGTCAGGCTAAATAATCACCCCAAACGAAAGACACAGGACACATGACAGCCACGTAATGTACCACACCTTCCAGACTGTTGCAAGTGACATTTCTCATTTGGTTTCCACAATCTTGGGTACAAAGTGACTATCATTCACTTTATTTATTAAGGTGGGGTCTCATATAGCCCAGGCTGTCCTTGAATTTGCTTTGTAACGGAGGATAACCTTGAACTTCTTTTGATGCCCTTGCCTTCACTTCTGGAATTCTGGGGTTGCTGTCATACATTACCACATCTAGTTTATTCAGTGCTGGGGATGGAGCCCAGGGGCTCATGTGTGCCAGGCAAGTGCTCTACCAACTGAGCTACATCCCAGCCTCATTGTTCACCTTTTTAGGTGAGAAAATTGAGATCAAGACAAGTTAACCAAGATCACACAGCTTAGAAGTGAAGAAACGGGGAAAGAAGCCAGGACCTTCCTCATAACATCCCTTGGCTCGGGCTGGAGAGATGGCTTAGAGGTTGAGAGCATGACTACTCTTCCTGAGGTCTTGAGTTCAAGTCCCAGCAACCACATAGTGAATCACAACCATCTATAATGAGATCTGATGCCCTCTTCTGGCCTGCAGGCATAACGCTGTATATATAATAAATGAAATTAAAAGACAAACAAACAAACAAACAAATCCTTGGCTGACTCATGGCTTTCCCCAAGATGTGTCAGTGGTCGTCCTAGTGCCCAATACTACATCATGGGGGCATGTCAGTGAACAAGGCAGACATGCTCTAAACCACCCATCAGATAACTACAGAGTGTGCAGGAACTGTACAAGATTCCACAGGAGCTTAGCCGAAAGACCTGCCCAGTCTCCTATGGTAAAACTCAGCAAGCTAGATCTAAAAACCAACAATTGCTATCCAAGAGACTGGCAAGGGAGAATATTCTAGATGTGGGGAATAGCTTGGCATCTTTGTGCAAAGGAAAAGTCTGGTAACATGAAAGGGAAACATGGTAAATTAAGGAGGCAGGAAGGGGTCAGGGACCTTAAAATTCCCGTCAGAATTCTGCATGATTCAGAGAACGATGGGAGCCTTGACGTCATTAACCAAGGCTCTAACTTTCAGATTTGCTGTAAGAAAATACTACTATGACTGCTGGGTTGGGAACAGGGTGGGACTAGAGAGGAGCAAGAGTAGAGATGGGGAGAGAAATCAGGTCACTGTGATCATCCAAGTTTCTCCACCCAATGGCAGTGGAGACACAGGAATAAGTTGGGGCTAATCAACACGGCAGTGGCAGAGAGGGTCAGGGATCGTAGATTTGTGTTTGATCCCCTCCACAGGTGTTCTTTATGCGCCAGAATAAATGGTTCCAGAATCTTTTCCTTCCAGCACAGACGATACCAGGTCCTTGTTCACCACCTCTGGAACAAGGGCAGCCTAGGCAGCAGTCTGAGGAGATCTTTGCAGAGATCTGTTGCTCTGGATCCACGCAGCAGCAGGGCAGACACGTGCGTCAGCCTGAGGGTCAGACTCTTAGAGGAAGACGTTGAACCCCTCAAGGGGAACCTAAATCACCTGGAAGCCTGTAGTAAATGTCTAGTAACACAAGGCAATCACATTGCTTTTTCTTACCACTTGGAGATCCTCAGCCAAAGAGAGCTACGTCCTGTATACCCACACCAATATGCCTTTCTGTTCTGCATCTCACTTCCTCTCTCCGCCCAGCTACATCACTTACTGTCTGTCTGTACAGACCTCAAGACCTCTATGGTTAGTGCTGATATTAAAGGCATGTGTCACCACACTTGACTCTGTTCCCCAGTGTGGCCTTGAACTCACAGAGATCAGACAGATCTCTGCCTCCCAAGTGATAGAGTTAAAGGTGTGTGTGCCATAATTTTCTGGTCTCTATGTCTAATCTAGTGGCTGTTCTGTTCTCTGACCCCCAGATAAGTTTATTAGGGTACACAATAGATCAACCACATTTCCCCTTTTTTTTGTCTAAAATAAAAAAGTTATAAGAAAAACTATATACAATAAGTAAAATAAGTATATACAATATATACAGTCAAGAATTACATTAACAATGTCCAGTCCATTAACATTTGACAAATTCAGACAAAAAAATTTTATTATTTATCCTATTTTGGTGAGTTCAATACAAAATTTGTATACAATATAAAGAAATCCAATCCAATGTAAAATATTTAAAACAAGTAGTTCCTTTATAAAAGTAGAATCAATAATCTACCTTTTTAATCTTATCATCAAACCTATTGAGAACTGCTGGTAGCAAAAGACCATGGGAGTATACAGCAGGTGACAACTAGTGCTCAGAAGGTCAGAAGGAAACCATCACGCAAGGCGTTATGGAATTACTGCCTTTTGAATGAACTGGTTGTCTCTTGTTGAAAACTTCTTGTGCAATAACTATGATATCTCCCCATTTACCATGAATTTCCATATTATGTGTACATGTAATCTCATGATTTCATCTCAATCTTGGGCACACATGATTGTGGATAGTCTAGAAGACTACAATTTTTATGATTAGAAACATACTGAAATATTCTTCATAACTAGGTCTATTGTTCCATGTGGACTGTAGACACTTAGCCATCTTGTTCTCCATCCTTAGCCACTGACAAGGTAAATATTGGCCAGACAAAGTGTCCTCATAGAACTTTCACAGAGCAGAATTGCAGGTACCTGGCCTTGCTGGATCAAAACTCTTCAGAAGAATTATAGCGAACTAGAAGTAATAGTGCAGGTGTCTGGTCTTGGTCTATCTTAGTCCTTCAAGAGATCAATAGCACCTATGTTGCCCTAAGCTTCCTCCACTGGCACCTCCCCACTCTGATTCAAAAAACAGTTAACACTTTGTATTTATTTCTACACCAGTTTTTAGCGCAAGATTTTAGGCTCAGTAGACTAACTATGTATAGGTCCTGAGATTCAGGTGATTAACAGAAAAGGCTGTTAACTGATATTATTAATGTCTGGATATTATTAATTACATAAAATAGTACATGTATTCTTTGCCTTTTCCTTAAATCTCTTTGGTTTCTTTCCTGGTAACCTTTGTAGCTATCCCTTTAAGAGATAGCCAGAACTTTTACAACGTACAACTGTTGTCATTCACCATTTGAGCTGACCAAGTCTTTACCAAGTGTGACTCTTATCAGAATGCTTGTCCCCGAGAGTTTACTTTGTAGATTTTACTAACAAGTTGTTAATGAATGGAGATATATATGCTAAAGGGCAGAGCAAATGGAGAAGAAGATGAGAAGGAAGATGGAAAGAACTAGATAGAACAACGACAGAACAGGAGAAGGGACAGAGAGGAGCTAAGCACGAGAACAGAAAAGATGCTGTGTGGGTAGAATTGGTTTAGAGGAATAAAGTGAATGGACTAAAGAGCTCAGTGTGCTTAGAGTCATTCAACACCCGCAAGTTTAGCTCCTCAGCTGGTTGTCAGATTCTTTCATGGACCCTGGGAGAAAGCAACAGGGGCTGGACCTGTTTTGTTCTCATTACGAACCCAAGGGAAAATGGGCTTAGCCAGTGTTTGGATTCCTTGGTGCTGAAAGGTAAAGTTCTTCATTTTCATTAGCAAGAAGGAGAATGGCACTTCTGTTTGAAATCAGGTACGCATAACACATCTCATAACATAACGTTTACCTTTAAAAGTCCGTCCCCCGTGTGTGTGTGTGTGTGTGTGTGTGTGTGTGTGTGTGTGTGTGTGTGTGTCCTATCTGCTTATTTTGTGAAGTTGATGTGGAGCCTCAGGAGCATAAGACACTAACTACAGGCCAGCAGGGGAGACATGGCAGAGAGATGGGAAAGAGGTCTTTAGGTCTGGGTCTTGTCAGTTTTAACGGAGAACGAAAGGGGTGAGTATTCTCACCAAGAGGACTTACGATCCAGCTGGGGGACAGGGAAAGGAGAACCCGTGGCAGGGTCTCCATGGTAAGGGCTGTTCTTCCCATGTCTGAACACAAGTCCTCAAATCTTGCTCAGAAGAAAGTAGATAAATAAGAAGGCTAGGGCGATAACTCCAGCAAATGTAAGGACCAGAGCTCTGATTTCCTGAGTCCCACATGAATGCCGGATAGGCCTGTAATTCCAGCCTCCAAAGGTAATCACAGGGAAACCCCAGAGCAAGCTGGCTAGCAAGAGCAGCCATATAAATGAGCTCGGTATTTGACTGAGCGACCTTCTCAGACCAGGCTAATGTAGAAGAGCACTGAGGATAATAGCCTATATCAAACTTAGGCTTCTACATACACAGTGCACACAAGTGCTTGTGTACTCACATGTAGGTGCCTCCCCCATGTAGCATGAATCTTAAATGGTCTTATTAATAAAAACAAATCCAGGGCCAGGTATTGGGTTAAATGCTGGAAGATCAGAGAAGCAGAACAAGCCACAGCTTCCTCACCTCACCACTTCCTCAGCTGATCCTGTTTCCTCAGACTGGAAGCCTCTGAGTCCTCATCCAGAATGAATCTCAGCTGAACTGTTTGTTGCTCAAAAGCCTGAAAGCTTAACCAGCCAAAAGCTTCTAGTTTCTGGTCTTCACGCCTTATATACCTTTCTGCTTTCTGCCATCACTCCCTGGGACTAAAGGCTCACATCGTGGGATTAAAGGCGTGTGTCACCATGTCTGGCTGTTTCCAATGTGGCCTTGAACTCATAGAGATCCAGATGGATTTCTACTTCTGGAATGCTAGGATTAAAGGTGTGAGTGCCACCATTTTCTAGCCTCTGTATCTAGTGGCTGTTCTGTTCTTTGACCCCAGATAAGTTTATTAGGGTGCACAATATTTTGGGGAACACAATACCACCACACCCCCACACAAAAGGAAACATAAAAACAACCTTTTTAAGGGTTTTGTTTTAGAGGAATTAGGTTGTTTTGAAGTGGGTCAGAACCCAGCATGGCCACTTTGGGGTGCATAGGGTTACTGTTCTGATGTAGTCCTGTGAAGTTATCCATCCCCTCTCTAAAATGAATAACTCAGTGAGTTTCCGACAGCCAGCATTTGCTTTTGAAATAGCTACCAGGGAAGGGCAACCTGCTGAACCCACTTTGAGGGACCAAGGGCTCCATCAGTTTTTAATCCAAGGTCAACGGTGTTCTCTGAATATCCATTCTGGTCTTACAAAGCACAAAGCTGCTGTGAGCATCTTGGGGCTGGTGCGGGGAACAGGGGTGTGAACAATGGTGAACCCAGATGTAGAGGCAGCTCTCAGCTCTGAGGCCATGATGAGGAGGCTGAGAATGAACTGTGTCAGCAAGGAGGTGGAAGGGCTGAGCTAGGTTTGAAGGGAGAGCAGCAGGAATTTGCAAGTCTTAGGGACACCGGTGGGAGAAACACTTTCAAGTAACAAGCAGCTGGGAATTCTGGGCAGCACCCTCCCCCAGCCCCCAGTGGGAGTTCGTGAACCTTTCTTGATTTCTGGGCTGCAGAGCATTGGGCAGACTGTGTCCCCAGCTTTGTCCCCATTCCTCACCGTTGCTCAGTGAGCCCACTTTTAGCTAGTTTTGATCAAACCAGATCCCTATTTGGGGGTTGTCACTCTTTGCTTTGAACTTTAATGGGGACAAGTTCTTTGTGTTTTATGGAGAAAAGGTGTCAGGTATTTTTAGAGTGCCCAGCCTGCATCCCCGGCCTCCCTGTGGTCCAGGAGTCTATGTTCACTCCTGGCATGAAGTGCTAGGCTCTGGTTCCTGTCCCCTCTTCCCTCGTTCCAGCCACGTGCACCTGATCTCTCCTGTCTGCACTGTCCTTCGGGCTGAGCAACAGTGGATTCTTGGAAAAGGACTGCCATCCCCCACACACATTCCATAGAAAGAAGAAAACAGGCCGGCCTATCACCCGTGATCTAGCTCTACCAGAAGCCGAGCTTCCTCCTTGGAAAAGTCCCCTCACTAAGTCACAACCCACAGAGCAACCCACTGATGTCATCCAAAATAATATTCGTCTTCTGAAGTATCACATTTCAGTTAAAATCCCATCCTCCTTCCTATGGTCCAGGACTGCCACCAGCCAGTACTGAATAGACAAGTCCAACTCTCTCTCTCTCTCTCTCTCTCTCTCTCTCTCTCTCTCTCTCTCTCTTCCTCCCCCCCCCCAATATGAAATCTAGGTCACTAACTGTGTAATCCACAAAACCTTCCCAGCCTACCTCTCTTCCCTCCCACCAGTTGGGCTGTGTTGGAGAGCAGGCGCTGGTAGGGGAAGCCTCCTCCACATGCCCTCTGCTCTTTCATCTTTCCCTGGTAAGGTTTTACCTCAGAAGGGAGGCTCCAGTTCAAGATCTCCCCAGCGAGGGCCTGCAACTCTACATTGCCTTTCCCAATACTCAACTTCTAAAATACTGGAGACCATTTACCTGCAGGAAGTACTTGAGCTCTCCCCAGCAGGGAACACCTCCAGGATCCGAGGGGAAATACAGAAGCATGTTTGAGATGGAGTCCTTACAGTTTGTTCCAGCTTCTTAGAACATCCCCACAGTCAGAGGCCATGGGAATCTTAGGCATGGACACCTCAAGCTTAAAACTCACTGGCTTGTGTCTTAAAGGAATGGCCATGAAGTGACCGGAGGTCAATGAGCACTGAGTCCAGGAGGCTCTCTTCTCTTCTGGCCTGTGAGAAACTCACTTCAGAAAACAGAAACAAAAGAAAACAACAGACAAAGGCTGTGGCCAGTGACATGCACTCTAAGGATAAGAGCACAGCACCCTAGAATGGCATCTGGAAAAGGCCATTTGGAGCAGATATCTGCTGTGCTTACAGATGCATGAGGCAATCCCCTCACACGGGCCAGTGCTGAATCCTTTCAGGTAGTAAAATGTCAGACAGAGGGCTGAGCTGGCAATGGCTCCCGGGGTAGCAGGGTTAGTGACTACAAGCGTGGGCGAATGGAAGAGAGAGTCAACTCAGCCCTCTTAGGAGATGACAGCAAATGTCTTACATTAGGAGCTGAGACATGCCACTGAAGGCCACACATTTATGCCACACTTTGTCCCTGATATCTGTTGCTGGGGATATACTGACCCAGAAGTCACGTCTCAGGTCTGCACTGCTTGCCCTCAGAGCCTAGCTTTCCCTCACAATGAGTGAAAAGGACAAGGGCTGAGGGGACTATGCAGCCCAGACTCACTGCCTCCTGGCTGTGTGGCCTGATCCTCAGTCTCTGTCTTTTCATTTCAATCCTACAACAAGGATTTTGATACCCACTCTCACTAATCCATTGCATTTGGTTTTGATCGGCTAAAGATATCAAATCTGTGAAAAACCACTTGCTATAGTCTGAATGTTGAACGTTTCTCCAAAGTCCATGTGTTAAAGACTTGTTCCAGGGGTCTAAGGATAGAACTCAGTTGGTAGGGTGCTGTTGTGGTGGCTTGGAAGAGAATGGCCCCCATAGACTCATATTTGAATGTTTGGTTTCCAGTTGGTGGACTGTTTAGGAAGGATTAGGAGGCGTGGCCTTGTTGGAGTGGGTGTGTCACTGGGGTTGAGCTTTGAGGTTTCAAAGGCCCACAGCAGGCCCAGTCTCTCTCTCTCTCTCTCTCTCTCTCTCTCTCTCTCTCTCTCTCTCTGCCCCCATCTGGCAGATCAGATGTGGGCTCTCGACTCCTGCCACCATGCTCTTCACCATGATGACAGTGGACTAACCCTCTGACGCTGCAAGTCCCCATTTAAAAGCTTTCTTTCATAAATTGCCTTGGTCATGGTGTCTACTAATAGCAATAGAACAGTAACTAAGACACCTGTTGTACATGAAGCCCCAGGCTACGTCCCACCCTGGAACCACTTACACCCAGCAAGGTGGCACATACCTGCTGTCTCAGCTCTCATCAGGCAGAGGCTCATGCCTGAAAGCCGTCTTCAGCTACATAGGGAGTTTGAAGACAGCCTGGCTTCCATAAGCTCCTGTCTCAAAAAAACCAAACCAAGACAAGACAAGGATGCCCCCTCCTAAAGGACTATCGGGAGGTGGTGGATGACCAGGAGGAGAGGCCTCTGAAGTCACAGAGTGTGACACTGAGGACAACACTGGGATCCTGGCCTCTTCTGCTCTTTGACTTCTTGGCCACAAGACGAGCAGGTCGTTCTGCCTGGCAATTCCCATCATGGCCATCTGGCATGACTACAAGATGCCCAGAGCACAGAGTCTGCTGGATCTTGGATTGGAAATAGTAAAATTGTGAGCCAGAACAAACATTCTCTCTTGATATGTTAATTAGACAGGCTGCCTGAGAAAAGCCTAGCTAGTAAATGTCCACAGACTGTGCTAGAGTGCAAACGGGCAGCTGGTAGATACCAGCTGGGGGATAGCTTTTCAGTTTTTTGTCCTTAAACAGGAGATTGTCTTGCTGGTGGAAGCCATGCAGGGACCTGTGGCTGCCTGTGTGCTCTAATGTGGCTCTGCAGCGGGGTGGTGCTGCTCTGCAGCGGGGTGGTGCTGCTGGGAGCACCGTGTACACAGGCAGCTCTTGCCTCAGTCATCCCAGGTGCTGTACTGTCACCGATCTACAGCCTATCCGCCTGCTCATTTCTCCAGAGGGAATTCAAGTGCCCCTGTGTCTGCTTTAGAACCAGCCTCTCATCCTGTCGGACACCCACTGTGGGTGCAGTGTCTGTCCTTCAGGGAGGGTGAGATGTTCTTGAAGTCACGAGCAGAGACTGTTGAGAGAAAGTGCTTGAGGACACATGCTACTAGCTGACAGTGAAAATCTGTGCAGTGGTGTCTCCTCCCTGGCTATTTCCTGAGTCTCTTACAGAGTCCACCTAACCCCCAGGAGTGGCTGAGATGCAGTCCTGCCTGGAGACTAGAGGAATGAATCTACGACCTTCTGAAATGTCAAGGTTCTGTAGAGATTTAGTCACTAGACACAACGTTACCAGCACGTACACCAAACGTTAGCCTGCTGTGGAGTGGCGAGGGTACAGCTGTGAGCTGCTAACTACTATCTCTAGAACACAAATTCAGTCTCCCTGTGAATGAGCTTGAGCTCGCACAAAGTGTGGTACAGCTTTTCCCAGACTCTTTGTAAACTGGGACGTGAATAATCTGGAGTAGTCCAAGTCTTGCTTTCTGAAGGTCCCTGCCCCCCACCACACCTCACCTGCACAGGAGGAAGAAGGCTGATAAACAGACTTCTAAATAGAAGGCAGAAGGGAAATAGGAGGGTCTAGGAAGGGCAATAAAAATAGGTAGGACACCTCAGTCTAACCCTTCCGTGCAGAAGCATGCTTTCCCCTCGTCCACCTGCTTGGCTGTCCTTGTTCTGGCTCTAGACAGTCTTGTGTGTGCTGTCAGTCAACTCCCATGGAGGCAACAAAACACCCAAAGCTGCCCCTTAGAAGGAGGAGGGTTTCTTGTGACTAGGAGGTTCATTGGCTTTCAGAGGCTTCCTTGCATGGTCAGCTGGTGCCATTGCCTGTGGTGAGACAAGACACCCTGGTGACAGGAAGACATGGGTCATCAAAGCTGCTTACCCTGTGGCAACCAGGAAACAGAGAGAGGGAAAAGAAAGTGTCCCTGGGACACACACCCAGAGATCTGCTTCCTCTTACTTGGCTCCACTCTGAAGAGCTCACTTAGCTATGAACTCGCCAGTGGACCGACCCACCGTGACAGTAGCTCCCTCTCAGCCCAGGTTCCTCTGTGTTCTAAGGACTCATGCTCCCTGCTAACAGCCCCACTTATCTTCTGTACAGCAGCCAGAGCAGGCTTTTGGACCTCAATCCTACCTTGCTCTTTCCCTTAGTGAAACCTCTGGCTTTGCGTGGATGCCTCAGACAGTCCTATGCATGGCTTTTCAGCAACCCCATTCCTACCCTCATTCCCATTCTACGAGCAAATCCAGCCCCCGCCTACCAGTCAGGAGCTGACCAATCCAGCTTCCGCTTGTCTGAAAGAGCTATCAAATGACTGAGTGAGTGTAAGTCTGTACTTGCGTGCTTTCTGCTTTAGCGCCTAGACTGCAGTTCTTAGACGTGTCCTGATGTTCTTGTCACTCCACACTCACTGTCCTAGTTTTCAGGGTTTCTATTGCTCTGAAGAGACACCATGACCATGGCAACTCTTATAAAGGAAAACATTTAACTGGCTGGCTTACAGTTCAGAGGTTTAGTCCATTATCACCATGATGGGACAAGGTGGCATGCAGGCAGACATGGTGCTAGAGAAGGAGCTGAGAGTTCTACATCTTGATCCACAGGCAACAGGAAGTGAACTGAGATACTGGATGTGGTTTGAGCATATATGAGGCCCAAAGCCCGCCTCCACAGTGACACACTTCCTCCAACAAGGCCACATCTACTCCAACAAAGTCACACCTCCCAATAGTGCCATTTTCTATGAGCTTATGGGGGCCAATTCCATTCAACACTGACCCTCTCTGATATGGCCCATTCTCTAAAATAATCTCAACTTCCTCTCATACCTGCCAGTCAAAATTTCTCTCCATAGGAAATTGGCTCCTTGATTAAAGTAGCTGAGCAAGAAAGAGGGCCAGAGTTTGGATGCCAAGCACTCATGTGAAAGCTGAGACAGCGGCATGCATCTGTGATCCCAGCACTGTGGAGGAAGGGTTTGCTGGGTAACTGGTGAGAACCTGAGATTACATGGGCAGCAACAGCAGAAGACATCCAGTGTTGACCTCTGGCCCTCACATGTGTGCACACACAGGTGCTTACCTATACACACACACTCACACACATACATATACACACAAACACACATACACACACTCACACACTTATACATACACACACTCACACACACATTCATACACATACATACACTCTCACACACACACACTCACACACATACACACATACACACACACACACACACACACACACACACACACACACAGTTTTAAGAATTTCCTTCTCTCGCCAGGTGTCCCATACAGAGGGCACAGGCAGGGTCTCAGGAGGGCTTGGAATTTAGGTCCCCTGTAGCTCAACAGTCTTTCCTCCAGGAACTACTGCCATGAGGCCTACCATGACTACAAATGTGACTGTCCTCCGCGTGACTTCAGCTTAGAGAACAGCAAAATGATTGAGATACATTTCCAAGCCACCTGCCTTCCTGAGCTCAAGACCTCAAGCCATGGCTTTCCCTCTCCCTTTCCCAGAGCACACAGCGGCAGGATGGGGATGCAGCTCTCCTCGTGAGAACTGCTGATGCACCGGTCCCAGCTGCACGGCTATGAGGCTGATGTTGAGGCGTAGTGAGATGCTTCACCTTACTTCACCTGCCATCTTTGCAACAGCCCTGTGAGTCAGGCAGACAGGTATTAATGTCCCCATCTGCAGCTTCGGAAACCAAGCTAAAAAATGTGGAAATACTGGTTCCTGATCAGTGCCAGATTTCTCCCCCATGCCGATATTTCTGTCCCTTCCAATCTGAGGTAATGTGGTGTGTTGGTTGTTCCAACTCCTTCACTCTTTTCCTTCCTTCCTGCTTTCTTTCCATGATCTGGAATCCTGGGAACACAGACAAGCTCAGAGGCATGGAGCCTAATCTCATGATGACAGACAGACAGCGTTGGTAGAAAGGCAGACCATAGGAACTAGAAGACAGGACCAGGCATCTCTCAAAATAATATACATGCCTTGTACACACACATGTGCAGGAGGGTGGCGATCATCACCTGCTTATAAGAAGAAAGAGCTTTGCTTTGTCCACCTGCCTTAGACTCTATTCAAATCTGATGGGCAGAATTCCTGAGAGCCAGACAAACAGGGAGGCACCCATTCCAGGGCCTTCTCTGGAGGTGGCTTTGAAGACAGCTAACCTGCATGGTATTGGAGGATAATTGACACCCCTCTTCCAGGATAACCGGGTGGGGCCTGGACCTGTCCCAGCAGCTGTAGGTATGCCATCCAGACCTTCTGTCCTCAGAAGCCCAGGAAAGGCGTGTGCAAACCGATCCAGGCAGGCCCTCTGTGGTTCTTAATATGAACCTGTAGCACCAAAGGGAAGAAAAGGCTCTGAAAGTCTTTCTTTCTCAGAAATCCCCTTTCCCCCACCCAGCTCTCAGCCCCAGCTCCCTCCCAACTATGTCCTGAGAATCATCCTCATTCCTGGTCCCTGCTTGACTCAACTCACCCTGCCTTCGTGTGTGTGTGTGTGTGTGTGTGTGTGTGTGTGTGTGTGTGTATGTGTTGGGGAGGCATCTGAAGGACTCTATGGACATCAACAGTGGCCTTGGGACAGCTCCTGACCAGTTCCACTGTGCAGCCCTGTCCATCTCCTCTGATGTGAAATGGCCATCCTCAAGGCCTGAAGTGGAGGAAAAGGGCACTAGCCCAGTATTTTGCAAATTCTAAATTAAGATTCTGCTGGTGATTGTCATCACCATGTGCTCTTTGGCTAGTTTGAGCTAGAAGATCCAGGGAACAAATCCAAATGATGTCTGGAGACAATTTGCAGGAAATAATCACCAAGAGACAGGGGGACGGACAAGCTGATTAAAATATTCCTGACTCTCAGTTGAGGGCTGAAGAGGGAAGGGAGCATGTGATATGGTGTGTGGCTGGCTCTCTTTGGACTGACAGGGAGGTAATGGGCATGGCTCAGTAGTTAATTCCCTGCCTGCTCCTGGTAGCAGCAAGCAGAAGAATCCCAGCGGAGCTCCTGGGTCCTGGGTGGGTCACCTTCCCCAAAAGAACACTGGCTGTCCCACTGGCACTACATACTCTTAGTGGGAGTCGCAGTGCTCAGCAGGAGTGCTGACTGAGAGGAACTCATGGTCTCAGCCCTGCAGAACCAGAACAGGGCTCCACATGGAAGGGGCTAAGACATGTCCTATGTCCAGGCTTCTAACTGCAGAACCACGCCCAGTTCAGCCACTGCATCAAGCTGTGTCCATCCTGTGCAGAAGGTGCTCAGGATAACGGGACCTGCATGATAGGTTAATCCCATCTCTTGGCACCAGTCTATTGAGGCACACGTCCATCCTGGATGGGTTTGAGAACCAATTCAAAGCAGCTTTAAATTCAAAGCCAAGTGCAGTCTCCTAAAAACACAAGATTCCCAGGTCTGAATCTAGATTTAAATTTCTATGTGTGCACATATGTGGAGTTCCAAGGCTGGTGTCAAGAATGATCTTGTATCACTTTTCTTCCTGTTTATTGGGGCAGAGTCTCGTAAACAAGTAAACAAGCCCAGATCTTGCTGATACAGCTAGTGTCACTAGCCACCTTCTGTGGCTTGAATTACAGGCTCCCACACCCACGTGGCATTTATGTGGGTTCTGGGTATCTGGACTCCTATTCTTACCCTTGCATGGCAAGCAATTAACCACTAAGCCATCTTCCCAGTCCCTAGGAAGAGGTCTAAAGGAAGGGGGAGGGGGACTGAGAGGGATTAATGGAATATATGTGAAAGGTTCCAGGGACATTAGGAGTGGTCTTGGTGGGATGGGGCACAGTGGAGCATGTGAATAAGAATTAAATATAATGTCATATATGTATGAAATTGTTGCTTCTCTCTGTATGCTGGCCAAAAGAAATTAATTTTAAAAAGATTTTCTGATCTAGAATAAGAAACACACTTAGACTCAAGCTGTAACTCATCTACTTTCTGGTTGTGGGATCTGAAGTGGTTTTTAAATCATAAAACAAATAGTACTCACCTCAGTAAGATGCTGAACGTGCCTGGCACATAGCCGGCATTCAGAAAATTCCTGTGGTTCTGAATTGCCTCAGCTCAGAAGCCTACACTCTGGAAGGCAGACAGACAAGGCTCAATACTGTAATTATTTGTCCTAAGTAAATTAACTAAGTTGCCCAAACCAGAAACCTATGAGTCAGTCACGAGTTCTCCCTTTCTCCTCTTAGCCATTGGCTGAGTGTAACTCACTATTCACATATAATTCTCAAATGTCTTTCCTGTATTTTCTTTGGCAAGGGGATCTTCATCAATTCAAACCATTTTTAATATGCAATATTAGCTTTACTATTGATCAGTTATTCATCAAAGACATGTACACCTGGCCATTAGTCTTATCCTATGAGACAACCACGTTTACTTCTAAAAGTGATGGAAGGATGCGGCCCCAGGCAGCATACCTCTTACATGCATGGTTTCAAGTAGCCTGCTGCCGTAGGAACATGGCTTATGCTGTGGTTTGCATGCAACCTCCCCCACAGGCTCCTGTGCTTGAATACTATGTCCCTGGCTGGTGGTGTTACTTTGGAAGGTTAAAGAATGTTTAGGAGGAGGACCCTAGCGGGAGGAAGTGGGTAGCAGGGTGAGGAGCGGCGTGAGTTCTTGTGTGTGTGTGTGTGTGTGTGTGTGTGTGTGTGTGTGACTTCCTGTTTGCTATCTGCTTCCTGAGTTCTGATGCTCTGTGACCATTGGCTTGCTCCTGCAGGCACACCTTCTCAGTCACAGCGGACTGTATCCCTGACAGTGTGAACCAGGACAAAGCCTCTCTCGAAGGGTCGCAGCCATGAGGAAAGTAACACAGTGTGGAATCACCTTATCTTTTGCCAGCAGAAGTCCTTTACCAGATGCTTGTCTACAGCTTGTCCCTTGGGCCCTCCCAGGAAGCATTTTACAGACTGAGCAGTTTGAATTTAAGCCACTACATTCTAGGTGTGCTACTATCTCTGCTTCTGCTACCTCTTGCCTTTGAAAAATAAGATTTATTTGTGGGGATTGAGAGATGGCTCAGCATACGAGACATACTTCAGGCACTTTGTCAGCATCATCACTAGAGGTCTGATGGCAACACTGGCCAGCTCTGACTTCATAGGCTAAACCCTCCCTAGGGCAGTGCATGGAAGGGGGATAGTCAAGCATGTTGTGCCGTCTCTCTACCTCTGGGTCTCCTTCTAATCGGCCTGTGTTTCTAAGGCTCTTCATGTGGCAACAGAAACCTAACACCTAGATTCTGTGCTGCTAGACGTGGTGGCCTGAGGGAAGTTCTAAGTCCCCAGCCCTTCCTAATGCCTTCTGCTTTCCTTCCCAGCGAGACTCCATGCCATCATGTCTATCCAAGGCTTTGAGGGGAAAGTACCTTACAATGCCACACTCTTTCCTGTGCTCTTTTCTTCATCCCCCTGCCGCCGACTCCCAGGGCAGCCCTGACTTTCACTTGGGCCCAAACCTCTACATAGCTCCTGCTTTCTGTGCGGTGGCTTGGGCTCTCTCCTGTGCTGATAATGAGCTGCAAATCACAGTGCACAGCTCACTTCATGAGTGTCTTTTTCCCCCAGACTCTTCCCTTGCTCCCTCGAGTCCCGGCTGCCAAGGCAACGCTCTACCACTCAGCTGGTTTCATCCATTGCTGTTTGGTCTTCAGTGGGAGGTTGGCTCTGTTGCAAATTCATGGGATGCAGCTGAAAGTAAAGCCAGGTTTTCATTTAAAGAGAATTTCTAGATAGATCTTAAGGTGATGAAAACGTACCTTAGGCATGGAGCTATGGTGGCTCACATCTATAACCCCCACACTCAAGAGGCAGAGCCTGGAGGATCCTCATAAATTTGAGGTCAACCTGATCTGCACAGCAAAGTCTAGCAAGCCAGAGCTACATATCAAAATCTTCCTCAAAACAAGAAACAAACAGAAGAATCTAGGCATGGCAGCTCGCATCTGTAATCTCAGCTCATGGTAGGGAGGCATTCAAAATTAGCCTTTGCTGCACTGCTTAGACAGTTCAGGGCCAGCTGAACCATCAGAAACAGCTTCAAGAAACCCGAACCCTCAAATTATAACAACAACAAATAGAACCCAAACTTCTATCCTAAAGGCTGAGTGTGAGCAAGTCCCACTGTGTGTGTTTGGAGCTAGGAAGGTCAATCACTTACACCATGTTAAATGCAGCCATGCTTCTGACTGGGAGTGCCCTGGTCATCCCCTTGGGCAGCTTCAGGGCAGGCCGTACTGAAAGTGACTGGGGATAAGCAGAGAAGACCATGTTGTCAGCTCCTAAACGCCAGCGGTCTCCTCCTGTTTCATTTCTGTACGGCTAGAAGCCGTCTGCCAGATTCACCAAAGAACAGCCTTTTGGTTTTGAAACACCCCACTAAGGACTCTTCTGTGCCATTTTCAATTTCATGCAATTCTCACCTTGTATGCTAGCTTTCAAAGGCTCTCTCCATGTCAGTGGAGCTCTACCCATGGGGCATCCCTGTTTCTGCTCTGGGTACCTCACAGCCCCACACTGAGAGGGCCCTTACAGCAGGAGGTCTGCATGCCCTAGAGATGACAGTCACCTCACAGCTAAGAGGGGATGAAAATCCACGGCACTTTCTGCCTCCAACCAACTGTTCCTGATGCTTTCCACTCCAGTCCCAAGCACCCCAGCTGCTTCCATCTTTGTTAAGTCCTCTCGTTTGTCTTTTCATGGAGTGACTAAAATCAAAAGGGTCTTTGTGCATGAAAGACAGTCTCGTGGCTTTGGTAGCATGTCTCACGAGGGCCTTCTTGTTGGTTTCATGCTGAAAAGCCTAAGGATGAAGGATATTGGGCTCACACAAACTCATCATTGAGAGAAGCCAAGGTAGGGATTTAGGCAGGAACCCGAAGGCAGGAACTGAAGCAGGTGCCATGGAGGGACATTTCTCACTAGCTTGCTGGGAAGCTTGCTCAGGTGTAGTACTTCCCATAGGCTGAGCCCTCCTCCATCAACTAGCAATCAAGAAAATGCCCCCACAGACATACCCACAGGATGATCTGATGGAGGCAGTTTCTCAACTAAGGATCCCTCTTTCGAGATGTGTCAAGCTGACAACCAAGATTGTCCATCACAGGAACCGGTCCTTGAAATGACGGTACCAATTCACCTGCAAGGGAAGACTGCCCACACTGGAAAGTCCCCAGTCAACACTGTTCTTGGGGGCCAGAGCTTCCAACATGACCTTTGGGAACCATGACATGTTTCTTTCCCACCTGTAGTGTCCCCTGTAGAGGTCTGGAAGCATTGTCTTAGTTAAGGTTTCATCGCTGTGATGAAACACCATGACCAAAAACAAGTTGGGGAGGAAGAGGTTTATTCAGCTTACACTTCCACAGCACTGTCCATTGTCAAAGGAAGCCAGGACAGGAACTCACACAGGGCAGGAACCTGGAGGCGGGAGCTGATGCAGAGGCCGTGGAGGGGTGCTGCTTACTGACTTGCTCCCTATGACTTGCTCAGCCTGCTTTCTTATAGAACACAGGACCACCAGCTCAGGTGGGCCCCCACCCAAAATTGCCTGGGCCCTCCCCCATCAATCACTAATTTAAAAAATGCCCTGTAGACTTGCCTGAAGCCCGATCTTAAGGAGGCACTTTTCTCAACTGAGGCTTCCTCCTCTCTAATGACTCCAGCTTGTGTTCAATTTACATAAAGCTGCCGAGGCGGTGGTGGTGCCCACCTTTAATCCCAGCACTCGGGAGGCAGAGCCAGGCGGATCTCTGTGAGTTGGAGGCCAGCCTGGTCTACAGAGCAAGTTCCAGGACAGACACCAAAGCGACACAGAGAAACCTTGTCTTGAAAAACCAAAAAAAAAAAAAAAAAAAAAAAAAAAAAAAAAATTGCATAAAATTAGCCTTCACAACCACCTTGCTAGGGCTTTTGTAATAAGATAACACAAACAGGGCAGCTCAGCTATAGAAATCTGCCTTATGGTTTCGGGAAGTCAGAGAGCCACCGAGTCCTCCTGTGGGAAGGCTCTGCTCTACCTCTCCATCTTCTGGTGATTTGTGGCAATCTTTGTCACACCCTGGGCAGTAGAATGCCTCCCTGACTTCTGTCTTTATCGTCACATGCTGCTTCCTGTGTGTGTGTCTGGCTCCAAATCTCCCACTTTACTGGGACACTAGTCAAATCAGATTAGGACTCACTCTGTGACCTCATTGTAATGACGAACCTGTCTCCAAATAAGGCCACATTCCGAGATACAGAGTTTGGGCTCTAGAGTATGGGTTTCCATGAGACACGGTCTACCAACACAGCCTTTCACTTCTACCCTGAAGCCTGGTAGCAGCTGGACTTCAGGTAGTTGGATTTCCCCAGTTAGGGTCACGTGCTGGGTCAGAGACTAGAACACTGTAGAGCTGAAGCGTAAGGAAGAGCGATGAGCTCACACAAACTCACGGAAGGCTGAACATGCTCACTGGCCACTGACCTCAGGAATGTCACGGAAAATGTTACAGAGATTCAGTAGAAAGCACAACGCCAACGTCTCCTTATAATCTTACTGCAAGTGACCAGGCCTCTCACGAGCCAATTCCAAGTTTGTCTTTGGTGAGGGATGCCTCATGGAAAAAGATAATGTGAGATTATTCAACCGAGAGACTAAAGAGAGAGCATTGTTTCATTAAACAATGGAGTAAACACTGACGTTTGACTGCGGAGAAGGTGGAGATAGGGCTAGATTCCCAGAACACGTCTTAATCTTACTCAAGTTAATCAGAAAACTGATTGATAAGCACTTTAACGGGAACCCACTCCAGAGATAACAGTCCAGTCTGATCCATCCACAAAGGCTGTGCCTTCCACAGCAACAGACTAGGTTCCATCCTACGTCAGACTTAGAGGAAGGTTTGTTTTGTTTGGGGCAAGGATCACTGCTGGAGTTTGACCCCAAGGTGTTCTTGGAAAACCCTTGGCCACCAGACCCCGTGCCCAGCCCAGGAAGCGTTCTCTTACAAGGATTTCAGAGCAATGCCTCTAACAGTTGGGCTGCATCATGAGGCTCTCACGGGTGCCCCAGTGGCACCTACTCCTTGGTCATTTCTCCACGCCCGCAGCAGGCCCTGCCCCCTCAGCCCTGACACTCCAAGTCCTCCAGGCCTTGCCGGATCCAGCCTTTCTGTCTTATCTGAGACCCTGGTCTTGGCTCACTCACTCTATGAACCCGGGCCTGTTTTCAGTTTTAGAACTATCTCTTAGCGCAGGGATTGCCCAGTGCTGGTCCCTGCCTGGCATGTTTGGGGAGCCTGTGCTTTCTCCCGTCTGGTGCTCTGTTCAGTGATCCTGGTCCCTAGAAGCTGCCCAGCCTTCCATCCCGCCTCCTCCCTCCACAGTGCTCAGCACCACACACTTCTTACTGGGGTTTTTGCTCCTGCTCTGGCTGTCTTAAGCTTGTTAGAGACACACGGACAAGAAACCTATCTGTATTCTTACTACAGTATCCGGGCATCTGCTCTCTACAACAGGTACTTAGCAAGTTGTTGAGGAATACTTAATTCAAATATGGGAAAACTGTGGATCAAAGGCCACACAACTTCAAGTGCTGCCTAGAGAATCCCACTGGACCCCTTCCAGAGTCTCCTTTGTCTTTCTTCTGCATTCCAGAACTAGCATTCATTCATTCATTCGTTCATTCATTTCTCTTTCTTTTCCTTTCTATTTTGGGCAATCCCATACATGTATACAACATACTGCGATCGTGATCTCCCCCATTACCCTCTCCTATCTCCCCCCACTCCCGCTGACCCCTCTTCCCAGCTACAACTCCATTTTCCTACTCCTGTGCATGCAGGTCTTGTGCACACAGCCTCAGCTTATGTGCGTTCATGACTACAGTGACCATATCATGCCCAGCTTTTCATAGCTCCCTTCCCTGTCTTCCAGCTCTTACAACCTTCCTGCTCCGTCTGATGCCATGTGGCCTGGGCCTTGGAGTGGGTGATAAAGATGTACGTTTGTGTACAAGTGTCTATGGTTGTGTATGTATATGTGTGGTATATATGTGGTGTATGTATGTGCATATGTGTGTACATATGGTATCTGTATGTGTTTGTGTATATGTGTGGTATATGTGTGTGTGTTTTGTGCATGTATGTGTTTTATATATGTGTGTATGTGTGATGTATGTATGCTGTATGTGTATGTATGCCTGTATGGTATGTGTATATGTATGGTATACGTGTATGTTAGTATATATGTGTAATATGTATGTATGTGTATGCTTGTATACGTGTGTATGTGTGCTGTATTTTGGTATATGTGTGTGTTTGTATGTGTGCATGTGTGATAAAAGTGTGTGTGTTTTGTGCATATGTGTGTGGGTATATATGTGTGTATGTGTGGTGTGAGTATTGGATATGTGTGTGTGTTTGTGTGTATGTGTGGTATGTATGCATGTGTGTATATGTTTGTGTGGACATGTGCTCTTCCACTGTCACTGAACCCAGAGTTCACTTACTGGCTAGCCTGCTGGCCTGTGAGGCCCTAGGACCTGCCTGTCTCCCCGTCCCTCCCTCTTCCCCCAGTGCTGGAGTACGTACCACCACTTTTGGTTTTACGTGGGTGATAGGGATCTGAACTCCGGCCCCCAGACATTTGTGGCGGACACGTTACTGACTGAACCATAACTCCAGTCCCAGGAATTCCTTCCCTGTGCTTCATGTCCCCGGCAGCACTGTGCTCTCTGATCGGCTCCCTAGCCTCAGATGTTCTTAGAACATCACTCAGCCCCTCCAGGACGTTGCTCACTCAACACTTGCTGTGAAGTCATCACCAGACACCTGCTCTGTGTGGAGCCATGTTTCCACTCCAGGGACGGTGCTTGTCACGTTACTTCTCCATCCACTAAACACAGCCATCCACTAACTTTTTCTACCTTTTCTCACACCAGATTTTTCCTTCTCTGACCCCAGCCCCACTTACACTTGATTGTCCCCCATCCCAGGGTAGGCAGGAAACAACCCATCCCAGTAAAAGTTTTGGCATATCAAATTCAGATAGATCTGTGAGGCAACCAGCTGCATGCATCCCATGTTCTTGGCATGAGGTAGATTCTTAGGCCTTGCTGCTGCAAATTTGCTGCAAACTGCAGGCCCGAGGGGATCCTGAGGAGGCAAGCGGAACTGCCTGGCCTTGCCTCACATCAGATGTGAGTCCGGGACAAGCTAAAATTAGCCGCATTCCCTGCCAGCCTGAGACTCTGCTGGAGCAGCTGCAGCTGAGAGCCCCCGCTGCCCTGGGGCTCAGTGGCACTGACTGGTAGGAACAGGTGATGGAAAACTGGCCCTGAAAGAAGAGCCAGATCAAGTTCAGAAACTGGAACCAGAGTGCTGGGTCCAGGAACCAGGACCACTAATCCAGGCCATTAAAGCCAGGGTCAAGGAGAGATACCTTAGAGCCAAGCCAGACCTGCCCACAGCAGCTTCTGCAACCCTGGAAGTGGGGGAGGTGCCGAGGGAGGGGAGGTGGGGGGGAGGTGCGGGGGCGGGGAGGCACCTGCTGGGTGTCGTGCTACATACAGTATCTTATGGTGGACCACTGACTTCTTCTGCCGTTTGTCTCTTATTGTTAACCACGTGGAAGGCAGAGGTGTGCTGCTGCTGTGTCAGGGTCACACAGCCAGTGAACGGTAAAGCCAGGATGCAGATCTAAGCCTGTGTGACACAAGCTCTGGCCCTTTCCTTCGTCCTGTTCCTACGAGTAGCAGGATGGGGTGTTTCCATGGCCGTTAGCATCTCCCCTTTGACTTCATTATCCTGGGTCATATTCTGGTTATCTGGAGAACCTCGAGTATTTGTTGGGGGCCAGGAAGATGTTTCGGGGGTAACAGTGTTTCAGGCCAAGCCTGGAGACCTGAGTTTGATTCTCAATTCCCACATGGGAGAAGAGGAGAATCAACTCCTACAAGTTGTCCTCTGACCTCTATCATGTGACGTGGTATGCATAACACACACACACACACACACACACACACACACACAAAACATTTCTAAAAGAAAAACATTGCTTAAGCATTAGTTCCCTGGCAATTCTGAATTAATTGTCCTGGGTTGTGCCTAAGAACAAATATTCACAAATACCATGAGGAGTCCATTGTATGGCTTGGATCAAAAACTATGCTATATCAAACAAATAAACAAACAAAACCACACACACACACACACACACACACACACACACACACACACACCCAGCTCAGTGGTGCTTTCATTTAATCCCAGCACTTGGGAGGTGGAGGCAGGAGGATCAGGAGTTCAAGGCCATCTTTGGTTATGTCTTGAGTTTAGGCTATCCTGGACTATATAAATAGGACCTTGTTTAAAACAAAAGAATCATGTTGTACGCTTTCCTGGCCAGCTCCCCTGGGCAAACAGGTCAACAGGGTGAATATAGATGTTGATGCCCAATTCACTTTGTTTCCAAACAGACAGGACATGTCCAATGATAGCACATGCCCATAGACACTTTTCTGGTTGAAGATGATATTCTCAAATTCTCAAGTTAAGCAAAGAGTTAAAGCAGCATTCCCACAGAAAAGGACAGAAGTCAGGAACCTGGGCTTAGAGTTCTGTAAAGCAGAACCAGATAGCTAATACACTAAATGTTAGTGGATTAAACAGGCCAACAAAAGGACAATGTGAAGGTGGATTTAAAAGGCACAGAGGCATATCTACTGTCCGTTACCTGTAAGAAATTCTCTTGAATTTGCTTCTTAGTCTTTCAAGTGAAGAAATTTACTTTAAATATAAAATCAATGATCATTTGAGAGTGAATAGAGAATCAATACTATGTGAACTGTAAGCTTATGATGCAATGTTAATAACAGATGAAGTAGAATTTAGGATAAAGTATTTTACAAGAAAATTGAGGACATTTATAATGATGAAAGATTGATACATTAGGAAATAATCAGAAATTTCCAAGTACTCAATAATGGGTTCAAAAGGAACAAAGCAAAACATCATAGAATTAAAAGAAAAACATTGATATTTCTACAACCACAGATGAGATCTTAATTCCATAGCCCTGTCAACTTACAGAACAACACACCAGAACCTAACAGAGATCCAGTCTTGGTACAAGCTTGAACAACGATCTTATTATTGGTTGAAATTGTGGACCCCTAAAAGGAATGGAATCTTGCTCATGACTTTTTCAGTTGCTGTGTCCAAATACCTGACAAAGCAGCTCCAGGAAGGGGGTGTTTGTGTTGGCTCCCCGTTTGGGGGTACAGCCTGCTGTGCTGAGAAAGCCTGTCAGCAGCAGCCCGGTCACACTGCACCCCAGTCAGGAAGCAGAGATGTGAACGCTGCTGCTCAAGTCTCATCCTCACACAGCCAGGATCCCTTGGGGGTCCTGCCCATTTCCAGGGTCAATCCTTTGGAAATGCTCTGCAGATGTGGCCAGAGATGTGTCTCCTAGCTTGATACAAAATCCTGTCAAGTAGAGAGTGAAGATTAACCACCACATGCAGTACTCAGGATGTAATTTTATTAGAAACAGAATCTTTACAGAGATTTAAACAAGTCACAATGATGTCTTTGAGACAGATCCTGAAGCTGAATTCTTGTAAAAAGAAATGTGGACACAGACACAGGTTGGGGGTGGAGGGAGCTAATGTAGAGACACATAGAGAGAAATCCATGCAAAGCCATAGGCAGAGGCCTACCAGCCAAGGCAGGACAAGGATGCCCGTGATGACAAGAGGCTAGGAGGTGGCAAAGAAGGATTTCCTTGGAGTTCCGGGGCCATGCTCCTGCTGATGGCTGGATTTTAGCACCCAGAATCATGACACTATAAATTTGTGTAATTTAAGTCAATTTGGACCATATAGTTAAGACAGTCTTCGGAAACTAACACATTTATCAATCACCTTGACCTATGATAATTACAGGACAACCCTCAGTAAAATATACACTGTACAAGTCCACATGGTCTGTGCACCAGGACAGAATGTCTTAGCCATGCAGCTACCAGGGTTGACATCATGCAGAGTATATCCTCTGACCATGTGGGATTACATTAGAAATCGATAAGAATGCTGGGCAGTGGTGGCGCACACCTTTAATCCCAGCACTCGGGAGGCAGAGGCAGGCTGATCTCTGTGAGTTCAAGGCCAGCCTGGTCTACAAAACAAAGAAAGAAAGAAAGAAAGAAAGAAAGAAAGAAAGAAAGAAAGAAAGAAAGAAAGAAAGAAAATAAATCAGTAAGATATTAGGAAAAATCAGAAATTAAATAACGTCTCTTTAAACAACCCATTGTAAGAAAAAGAAACAAGTAGACTCAGAAACATTTTATACAGAAGAGCGAAATATAACAGTTTGAAATTTGTGACTTCAGTTAAAGCAAGGATTAGTTAGGGGACATCTTTAGCTTCAAAATAAACTATAATAGAAGAATGTGAAACCAAAGACTTAAGACATCGTCTTAAGAACCTTCTAAAAGGAGAAAGTCAGGTAACATAAATCCAAAGTAAGCAGAAGGAAGAAAATATGTGTATTTTAAATCATTAAGGTAAAGGCTAGGTTTTTTTGTTTGTTTGAGATCAATTCTTGCAGGATAGCTCAAGCTCTCTGTGAACTTGTAATTCTTCTGTCTCAGTTTCTTTAGTGCTGAGATTACATCCAACCTAACAATTAGAGCTTTAAAATGTTAATAAAATAGATATATCTTTGGATGACCAGTCAAGAAGAAGGGGAAAGAAAACACAGAGTATCAATATTAGAATTTAGAGGTTTCATATTCAATCACTAATTTTAGTAACCTTATAGAGTAAGGGTAGAAAAGCAAATAGTCATCTTATAGGTTCTGTGAAGTTCAGTGCCCATTTGCAATAAAAACACGTAGCAAGCGTCAAGTAGAAGAAAGCAGCCTCAATTTTGGCAAATTACTTACAAAAGACCTTCAACCCACATCATGCTTGTCAAATAGTGAGTATTTTTTCCCTAAAATTGGGAGCAAGGCAAGGACACCAACTATCACACTGTTTTTCCAATATTGAGCAGAAGGACCTAAGTTGTTAAATAAGAAAAATAAATCAATATGAGACTTGCCGTTCTGAAAGACATAAACAAACGTCAGATGACGTGATTGCACACACAGACATTCTTTACATGAATTTAGCAAAAGTTACAGGACTCAAGATTAGCATGCTGAGCATTTGTATTCTTATGCAAGAACTGAAAAATTACAACTTAAAAATAATTTCATTTAGGAGCCACAAAGGAGCAGAGCAGAATAGTAGTGATCACTGAAACAACCCAGCGCAAGTCTGCACATGCTCACTGTAGGGCCAGCTCACCCTTCCTCCATGTTTGAAAATTTTAATACAATGTTGACCACAAAGGCGACTGGCAGGTTCTCTGCCCTCGTGGATGATGTCCTGGTTCAGGGGAAAAGACGTGAGTGCCAGGAGATAAGGTCTGAAAGGAGGTCCTGGGTCCTGGGTCCTGAATTCTTTAATCCACTGTGACTTTGGTAGGGAACCTGAATGCTGAGACAACACTGAGGACCAAGGTCTCCTATATCCCACAAAACTGGTGTCATCCCCTAGAACAGCCTTACTGACGAGATGGTGACTTCAAACAGTCCTAGCAGATCTATCCAAGAAACGTGGACAGGGCCAGGCTGATGCCACGTATCCTCTATTGGACACTGACTGTGTGCCTCTCTCTAATCTAAACTTTGAGGACACTATGATGAACTGGATAAAATGATTCCCGCCTCATCGCTCTTACCATTGATAAAACTCCACCTCTCTTCTGTTTGAATTAATGATAATTAATTAATAAGATAATTCTGCACCCTGAACAGAAGCCTTCCAAGTCCCTTCCTAGTCAGAGTTTGAACTCCCACTTCTACTGTTAAATTCTAATACAATATTTGATTAGATAGGGATAGTTTCTTGTTTTATTTTCTCTACAGTGAAATTTGGCACAGAGAGATGGCAAAGCCTCAGAATAGCTCAGCAAGAAATCAAATACATGTCCAGTGCCCTAGATTCCCCTCAAATGCCCGTGACATGGAGGTATGGGCAAAGAGGCAGTCAGCTGCTCAGCTCAACCCTCTGTTCTGCTTCCAAGAGTGGGGAGCAGCCATCACCACTCAGCACCCCAGCTAGACCATGGGGTTGGCGTCAAGAGGTGGTTCCTGGACCACTGAGTAACAGCTCAACATGACCTGACTCCCATGTCAGAAACCCTATTGCTACGGCCTCTATTTAACACACAAAACCAAAACTTCCTTATGTCAATGTCCTTTCCCCTCTGGGAGAATGTGGACACATTCAGGACTGATTTGTCAATATGACAAATGACCCCACACACAGTTGGAGTGGTAAAAGAAAATGAAACACAGCCACCTCCGTTAGACAGGCCTCTTTGCTTGAGTGAATACTTTGCCCCTTTGTGTGCTCTCACGTCCAGGAGCTCTGAGAAGGCCTCAGCAAGGCGATTGTTACAAACTTCTTACCGCCCTCCCCCTGATGGGATGCCCTCCCTCCTTCCTCCCTCCCTCCTTCCTCCCTCCCTCCTTCCTCCCTCCCTCCTTCCTCCCTCCCTTCTTCCTCCCTCCCCACCATTTTTGCCTCTCAGATGGCTAACTAACTACCTGTTTTCTTTCCTAGAGTGCTGGTTTTTAGAGCTGGATTCTTGGGAGATAATGACATGGCTCAAGAAGTGCGGGCCTGGCTTTCCTCCTGGGCCCCTCGAGGCGGAGGCTACTGATTGGTGCTTCAGGACTTTGAGAGGCTTGGAAACAACAGAGCCAGGATTCCAGCGCTCCACCTTGTGCGGGCTGAGCATGTCTGGGCAATGACTGTGGCTCTGGATGGAGTCACCACGGATGAGGCAGAATTGGCTCGGTCAGGGAGTACTCGTTGCTCTTTTTAAACTCCACGGCACCAGGGATGAAGTCACCTTTCTCCTTTTAAAACTGAGCTGACTTATTGTGAGTCCCTGTCCCTGCTGTTAGAACTTAGGGTTTTTTTCCACGGCTGGGCACCAGAACCTTCTCTCAGGTAAGCACGTTTTCATTTAGTAAGTTTCCACCCAGGGACATTGGGTTCAGGGACTTTGGAGGGCAACCCTGGGGATATTGGAGTGAGGTCAGGAGACACTGGCTTGGATGGGGGAAGGGAGGTCCTTGGTCCTCACCTGTAGTGCAGCAGACACTGACTGGGTGACTCAACTCTGAGCCTCACAGTGGAAAGGGCGCCGAGACTGGGGCTTGATTTAGGTGCCTCTCTTACAAGTTGTGATTTAATTGATGAGGTAGCTAGAAGTGACCCGTGTTGGGCTGGCGGCCTCCATATTTCTTTGCCTTTTTGACCACTGGCTTGAGTCAACTCTTACAGAGTTGGGGTACAGAAGGACAACAGCTCTGTGGCAAGCCCCGGTTTGTTCTTCAGCTGGCTTGACCACTTTCCTTCTTCCCCAGGCATGTAGCAGGAGACAAAGGGGCCCAGGATCCCTGCCCTGACATGCAGGTACCTCGAGTAAACAACGGCTGTGTTGCTGCATGCATGGTAGAAGTGAGCAAACCCATCCAAATGCCTGTCTGTGCAAGTTCTTCTAAGGAAATGGGCAAGAAGTGTGTGTGTGTGTGTGTGTATGTGTGTGTCTGTGACTCCAAAGACTCCCTGCAGCACTGCCTCTGAGTTACACTGTCACTGATTGACTCATAGAGATCTTACCGCCTTTGGAAGGCTTGAGAAAAGCATCTAGATTATCATAGAGACCCCTGCAGATAACGAATGGAGTTTGGGGAACAAAGCTGAGCTATCAGCTATCCAGGGAATACTGGCAGGGCAGACCTTTTACCTCTTGACATAGGACTCTCTCACACAAGGACTTGGCACAATCTTGAAGGACACCAAGACCGGCTCTTTAAAATTATTGTTTTATGTTTTGAAACAAGATTTTCGACGTAACCTTGCCTGCCCTGGTGTTTAATATGCCTTCCAGACTGGCCTCAAACTCACAGAGAGCTTTCTGCCTCGGTAACCTGAGTGCTGGGATTGCTTTTATTTTGAGGCAGGGTCTCATTAGGTTGCCCAAACTGGATTTGAACTTACTATAGTCCACATAGGATCCTCCTGCATCAGCTTCCCAAGTAGCTGGGGTTACAGGCCTGTGTCATCCGGCTGGGCTTATGCACTTCTTGGCCTAGTCTTGGCCACACTGGGCAGTTAAGAACTGCTAGTTACGTTTCTCTATTCCTTTTTTCTGAAGGTTTGTAATCTCTCACTGTAACATACTGTGTGTGTGTGTGTGTGTGTGTGAGAGAGAGAGAGAGAGAGAGAGAGAGAGAGAGAGAGAGAGAGAGAGAGAAGAGAGAGAGAGAGAGAGAGAGAGAGAGAAGAGAGAGAGAGAAAGAGAGAGAGAGAGAGAGATATGGAGAGGGGGGGTTACCTGTATTTGGCACAACAGGAAGGAGGCACAGCAACAAGCACAGAGGAACACTTTTGCCGGGCCTGATAAATAGCACAGAACATTGAGACAGCAAGCAACCAGAAACTGTAACGGACACAGAAGCCACTGAGCATGTAGGAAGGGGCTTGCATGAGCTGGTGCCAGAGTGTACCTGCTGACAGAGGGAAACACTCATATCTAGCTCTTTTATGTTCAGAATCCTTGGAAATTTTAAACACATACAGGATTCTCTGATATTGAAGTAAGATCTTCCAGAAGGATTTGTGCTTTCTGAGTGACTTAAGGATAACCATGTTAATGCTTTAAGACGAACTCATTCACTCATTTATTGATTAAACATCTGGATGTCTTCTCTGAGTGGGTTCTTGGCTGCTTTTCCATGAAAGATGGACGAAATTTTTTCTCGTTTGAACCTGAGCTAGCCGTGGGGAGCTGCTTGGCCATCAAAAAAGAAGAAAGTGACATTCAGGGACAACCAGAGCTCAGAAGGTTTGCGGCTTCTGTCTTCACTTGTCTACCCCTCACTCAGGGGAAGTCAGCCACCATGAAAAGTCACGTGCTGCTCAACCGGCCTCTGAGAAATGAACAATCAACTTGAATTTTGTGTTTGCCCATTTTGATGGTGCCAAGACTCCCTGGGTGGCCATTTCAAGCTACCTAAGTGGTATCCCAAGCACAGGTGGAGGGTACAGAGATCAGCTCTTACGAGCTGGTACAAGCTGGTATGAGCTGGTCTTGGTCCATGAAGGCCACTGCCCTTGGACCATCATGGGGTGTCGAAGCCCAAATTTCCCACATGAGTGGAGAGGCTGTGGTAAAGAGGCTGAGGAGATCTGGGATTTGTCACTCACCCAGCTAGGCAGGGACAGGAGCCTTTAGGTGACTTCAGAGCCACTGCTGTCAGAAGACTGCTGTGTGGGGACTCACAGAGTAGGACTGAGAACTGCCCTGCGCAGCCCAGCCACCCACAGAACCCTGGGAGATAATAATTTGTGTTGTCCAAGCTTGGGGGTGGATGTATGCAGCATTAGATAACTTGAGTGGAGTGGGAGCCTCATTTACTCAGACACCAGCCTGGGTAGAGGCCCTGAGCTGGTGTAAGGGACAGAAAGACCCATCCCATGATATCTTTGGTTAAAAAACTCAAGGTCATTATTTGTATTTATTTTTGTAGGAAAATTTCACTAAGTCAACAATTCCTGTTTAACAAAAGTATGAGAAACTCAATAACTTTGCTAACAAGTCTTTATTTTTTATTTTATTTTATTTTTTTTTTCGAGACAGGGTTTCTCTGTGTAGCTTTGCGCCTTTCCTGGAACTCACTTGGTAGCCCAGGCTGGCCTCGAACTCACAGAGATCCTCCGGCCTCTGCCTCCCGAGTGCTGGGATTAAAGGCGTGAGCCACCACCGCCTGGCAAGTCTTTATTTTATGTGCACAAATGTTTTGCCTGCATATATGTATGTGCAACAGGTGCCTGTCTGGGGCCCTCGGAGGTCAGATCCTCTGGAACTGGAGTTACAGATGGCTTGAGCCACCATGTGGGTTCTGGGAATCGAACCTGGGTGTTCTGTAATAGTAGCCAATGCTCTTAACCACCAAGCCATCTCTCCAGCCCACTAACAAATCTTATCACTGGAACAAGATCACTGGGGAAGCTCCCTGTCACACTTACACACGTTCATAGCATCTCCTGCCATCTCCTTCACACCCAAGTCTCTTTCTGCAGAGATCACAGAAGCTCTGTCTTGCCCTGCCCTTTTGACGCCATCTTGTCTTGAAATCAGATGGCTGCAGTTAGAGTCAAGGTTCTGATATTTCTAGTTGGCTGACCCACGACAGTATGGAGACATTTCTTTCCTTAGTTCCCTCATCTTTCGAGTCTTGATGATGATGTCCTTGCACTATGATTCTGTGAAGATTAAGTAAAACGATGCTTGTCAGGTAACAGTTGTACAGCTCCCCACCATGCATGTTACATAAGCAAACATCATCTAATTTGGGAGTGATCATGTTGGTACGGAACGCTCAGAGGGCCGCCACCACTCCAAAGCCACAGTGTCTGTGACACAGCCAGGGCTTCGGTCAGTCACAGTCACAGTGCCCAAGAGGAGCCTCCAACTGATAGTTACATTCAACTGAATATTTGCCTAGTGACTGTCTATCCTCATACCCAGATTTTTCCTCTTACCATCCCAAATGCATTTCCAAAGGTTACTAAGGCTTGCTGGGCAATGTGAGGCCTTGTATTTTTGACTTCTTATGAGTCATCTTCTAACCCTCTTCTTACCTGTGTAGCTGATAGTTGAGTAGTTCGAAGCTCCACACATTTGAGCCATTATTATTTTTAAAATTCTGGGGCTGAGGAGGTGGTTTCATTTGTAAAGAACTCACACCATGAGGACCTAATTTCAAACCCCAGTACTCACATAAAAGCATGGCTGTAAAACCAGATCTGGGGATGTGAAGGCAGAAGGATCCCTGAGGCTCGCCAGTCAACCAGTCTAGATGAATCAGTGAGCTCTGGGTTCAGTGAGAGACGCTGTCTCAAGAAATATAGTGGAGCTAGATGAGGAAGACACCCACCATCAACCCCTGTCCTTCACATGCACACACACAAATATCCATGCACACATGCACACAATTCTATTTAAGGAGACAGTGAGGTTGGGTGACTTTGACAGGGATCGTGAGTCCAGGTTGCTCCAAAAAATTTCAGTTTACCAGCTCACAGCTTCCATTTCGGTAAGACAGTCAGTAAGAATAACATCACTCTGGAGAGCAAGCGGTAAATGTTCAAGTCACCTGCCTTTTTTTATACCTTGTGAATAACAAATTTTAATCTATGAAAATTTAATCTATTGATTAATTCTTGGCAAGCAGGTCTCATTAGGCCCAGTCATGCAAGAGTTCTAGACGAAGCATGATGCAGACACTCTGACCATTACAGAACGGCTGGCTCATGTATTTTACATCTTTTATTATGAAACATTTATAGACCCACAAGTCTGTGGTCTACTTCACCAAGCCTCACTCAGATTTCATCTTCTGCGTAAGTGCAGTGCTGTAGCAGACCTGGATCACTGATGCTGGTACAGTCCACAGCCATCCAGATTTCAACGATTGATTTCACTCCAGTGTGTGTGTGTGTATGTGTGTGTGTGTGTGTGTGTGTGTGTGTATAATCGTGTGCAATTTTATCTCATGAGCTTCATGTGACTACCACCTCAGTAAGATACAAAGCCACGTCATAACTGCCACTAGCCGTGTGTGATGGTGGAATTTGTCTGTATCTTGGCCAGCATTTCCGTTTTAACTATTTCTTACTTGACTCATTCTGATGAATGGGTCGTGATCTCTGCTGTGGGTTACTCTGTGCTCACTTAGCGGGTTTTAATGTGGTTATTTGCTGTCAGTCTGTACTTTCGGCGACATGTGTATTTATGTAGTTTGCCTATTTAAAAACTGGCAAAAAACTTTACTGCATATATATATATATATATATATATATATATATGTATATATATATATACATACATAGTCTAGAAACAAGCCCTTTATCATATATTTGCAGATATGTTCTCCAAGTCTATAACCTTTTGTAGAACAAATACTTAATTTTGACAAAGTTCAATTTATCAATGTTTTATATGATTTTATCAAGTACCTCTCAAATATATCACATCCCAGCCTCTCAAATTTCCCTTTGCTGCATTATGCTCTTATTGATAGTTTTAATCTTTTACCTAACCATAATTTTTGAAGACTCTCCTTTATTTTTTTCTAAAAGAGTTGTAGCTTTACATATTGCATTTACATGTTTGATTTACTTTGCATTGGTTTTTATGAAGTGCTGGGTTAAATCAAAGTTAATTTGGAGAGAGGGTGTACATTTGTCAAAATGACCTAGCACCATTTTTATTTTTAAAGGCTAAACCTCCTTCATGGAGTTAGTTTTGCACTTTGTCAAAAGGAAGTTGGGCAGGGTTTGGTGGCACAAGCCTGTAACCCTGGCACTCAGAAGGCTGAGATGGGAGGAGCCCTGGAAGTCTGAGGCCTGCCTCGGTGCATAAGGAAAGTCTTACAAACAAACAACCCTTATGAAATTTTACCTCCTTCCCCGCGAGCGTCTCCACTCAAAGTCTACGTTCCTCCTAGCCCTTCCTCGTGTGATTTTAAGTTTGTGTGTGCCTTTCTTTCATAATTGGACTCTATTCATCAACTGCTTTATAATTTACAAATCAGCATGATTTCCAGCCAGTTCTTAGAGTCTTACAGCGCTAATTTGCTTTAATGGCTGTGCAGTTCTGCAGTATAACTTGTATTTTGTTAACTGTATTTTGAGGGCTATCCACACATTCTCATTATTTTAATTAGGAGAAGACTGCACATACACATCTAAGAACCACCTGCTCTGTAACTGCACGCTTTGGGTTGGTTTATTAATGTAGCCCTACCCACTGATTTGGCATCTTATTTTTACACACACCAAATCAGCTACATCAATTTTTTTTTAAGTCAGAGTCTCACTATATAGACCAGGCTGGCCTTGAACTCACAGTTCTTTGCCTCCTAAGTGCTGGGATTAAAAGTATGTGATACTATGCTTAGCTTTACATCAATGTTTTTTGACAAATAGTTTATTTCAGCTATAAGAGCACACTGCTTTATCTCAGCTTTATGGCGACTGTTATTATTGATGTTATGTATGCATCTTCATATACATCTGCATATGCAAAGGTAATTATTGGAAATGAAAGCAAAAAACAATAACAGTTATATCTGGGGAGGAACTGTTGGGATGCCACTGACAAGTGAGATTTCTCCTCTGGATCACACTCACTACCTATGTGTTCTTCAAAGCCAAGAAATAAACATTTTATGTGCATTTCTTTTATAATGGAAAAGAATGTCTGCTTAAAACCTAAGCCTGTAGGGGGCTTATTCTGTACCTCGATTCCTCCATATTAGAATAGCTTGGGGAGCTTTTAGGAGACATGGGGACCACCCCCAGAAGTTCCATATTCTGCTCTGGATTCAGTACATTAGCATACTTTGAAAGTCCCCTGGAAAGTTCTGATGCACAGCAGATGAGAACTTCTGCTGCAGGGGATGAGAGGCAGGCATCTCAGGGTCCCTAGAAGGCCGCCATGGTGAGGCATTCTCAGCACAGAGAGATTTGGTAACACAATCCAGAGTGAGCTGGATCTCACTTCTCTGTTGTACTGACAGGAAACTGTACAAAATAATCACAAGGGAGGGTGTGGTGGTCAAACTGCGCCCAATTTGTGCACAAATCTTCACTTCTGGGGCCGGCCTTTCTTTGCCAAAGTAGGGATATTAGCTTCCTCCACATAAGAAGATACAAAGAACTATCCCAGCAATGACCCTGAGAAATCACACCAAAAATCACTAATGGCCGGACAGCTGTCCCCAAGCTGTGATTGGCATCAGTAGGAGTTCGTTGTTCTAAGAGCCTCACAAAGGAAGTCTTCAGACGTCTTTTATCTGGGAGCCTCTATTCGAATGAAATGCTGGAGGCCTGGTCTGGACAGGAGGTTGACGAACTCTCTGCCTGGCTTACTTCCCACCCAGTGCTCCTGCTTCAGGAAACCCAAGGTGGGACTGGAAGGCCAGTGTGGGTAGCCCTTCCCTCCTCTGCTGCACTCTGGGCATCTCTCCTGATGCCTTTTCCATCCTGACCGAGTATTCTTGACACAGCTGCTTGGCTTACCTCCCAGTGGTCCACCTCCAGTTGGGTGAGATTTTCCACACCAGGTGACTATCAGCATATCCATTTGTTTGTGAAGGTATGTGTCCCCGTGATTGATAGGGCCGGGGGGGGGGGGAGGTGGGGAGCAGGAGTGGGGAAACAAAGCCTGTGTGTGCCTGCAGGAAGTGAGTTGAGAGGTGTGCTTTCTTACTGTGGAGAGTAGATAGAGCATACAACGTGAACAGCCTGTCCAAGCCACGCCTTAAATCAGTCTCCAGTGTGTCCTAGAGGATGGATCTCAGTGGAGTATGGAACTTCCCAGAGTGGAATAAGATGCTGAGGGAAGGCTGGCAGGAAGATGGGGTTACCCCTGCATCCCAGACATCTCAAAGTACTGTTCTGACTGCAAGAATCTAGGCTTCTCAAAGGTCTTGTCAGCTGAAAAGAACAGAGAGATGATGCTCATTTTGCTCTTGGTGTTGAATTTTGGTTTTGTGTAGCTAGTCAACCCTTGAAACATTATTTACTCCAGTGTAATATGAAAATGTACATTGGATTTCAAATCTTGTGTGATAGACAACCTGACATTTATATTAATTATGTCTTATATTGATCACATATAAAAATACTATTTTGACTATGTAGATTAAATAAAATATATTAACTAAAGTTATGGGGCTGGGGAGATTGCTTAGTGGTGAGCGTGTTGGTTGTGGCAGTATGAGGACCAGAGCTTGCATCTCCAGAACACATAAAATGATGAGTGGGTGTGCCGCCTGCTTGTAACTCCAGCCTCTGACACAGAGATAGGGACTCTTAGAGCAAGCCAGCTAGAGAGGAGAGCCACACTTGCAAGCTTTGGATCTGGTGGAGAGACCCTGCTTTCCTGATGACCATTGACCTCTGTGTGCAGGTAGACACATGTACATGCATCCACAGCATGCAAATGCACACACACACACATACACACACACACACACACACACACACACACACACACACACGCATGCACCGTGTACATACATGGAAATAGAAAAGGAAAAGAAAAACAAAAATATTTCACCTGTGTTACTTTTTAAAATGAGCACTTATAAGTTGAGTGCTTATTTCCCTTCAAATTTAAATCTATATGGTGAAGATCTAGCCCTGCAGGAGGTGGTATTTAGAGGTGGGACCTTTGGGAGTGGGTGAGGTCATGGGGTGTGGTGTCAGGATAATAAGGGTCCTTGTAAGGAAAGGGAGAGGCAGAAGCTCCCTTCTCTCTCTCTCCCTTGTGAGGACACAGGGAGTAAGTGGAAAAGAGGCTTCTCTGTGGCATAGAATCAGGCAGTTGGCACCTTGCTCTAGAATCCCTCTCCCTCCAGAACAGCTAGACGTAGATGGCTGTGGTATAAACCACTCAGTTTGTGGCATTCTGCTATATTCAGCCAAGCTTGCTAAAGCACACAGCGATTAGAGAATTCAAAATTATTATGTACCTTATAGTGCTGTTTTGGATGGTAACTTATTTGTTTCCCTCCAACTCAAATATGCCTGTCAAGATCTGAGTATGAACCACAGCCTCATGCCGGAAGATCTGCCAAGACTCTATTCTTGGATTGTAATCGGAGCTGTGGCAGTTTATCTCATCTGGCTCTGCCTCCTAGATCTGTGCCTTCTCTAAGACAGTTAATCCCCTGCAGTGGTTTCCCAGCACCCCATGTCCAGTTAGTCCTGGTTGTGGCTCTGCCCCAGAGTCCTGCGGCACTCTTCACCTCTGCTGCTCCCTATGGCTTGCTTTCCTTCTCCCCGCCGAGAACTGGCACTTGGCACAGCCGCACTTACCCACTTTTTCCACTGCTTTTCTTCCAGAGAAATGTACTCTAGCCACCGGCCCTTCCACGGAGATCAATGGCGGCCTTCAAAGCCTCTTCCCAGTTCACTGACTCCCTGTGGGACAAAAAGGACCAAGATACTCCTTCCTTTAAGTGTTACCCATGACAACCAAGAGCAGTGGCTACCAATAGCAGTTGATTTTTTTTAAAATGTGGTCAGCATTTCTAGTGGGAACATTATAGACATTCCTCATTTGAGTCCTATAATGACCCGATGAGCATATGCTGTGATCCCATGTTACAAATGAGAAAAAAAAAAAAAAAAAAATCAGGCTCAGGCTCAGTTAGGTTATCTTGCCCAAGAGTGCTGCTGACTCTGGGATTTAGCTTCAGAGCCACCCCCAAATCCTTGCTGTTAACCCCTGTTTACCCTGCCTTCCACAGATCTGTCACCCCACAGCTTGAACAGCCAAGTTGAAACTCAGTGCTGAGTAGCCAGCGCTGTCGTAAGCAAATCTGCTAAGATGAACCGCTTTCCTTTGCGTCTTATTTTACGTACTCTCTAGCTGGCGTCGAGTTCCCCAAACTGTGTTCAAGATGGAAGAAGCTTTGTAAGCCTTCTTTCACACACTGGAAAAACAGAGTTCAGGGGAGATTCTCAAGCTGGGTCAACACAATAAGAAAACCTGCTGAGAACCCCAGTCTCTTCAAACACGTTGCCCTTTTCTTGGTTATCAGTTTGTGTCTGGACATTGAACTGCCAGCACGGTGGAAGTTGGTGGCAGAGCTTTTGCTCTGATTGCTGGTCTAACTGCGTTATGTGAGCAGTTTCTCAGCTGACAGTGTAGTACACCTGTCTCTGCTCAGCAAGCGTGACCTGAGCCTGCCTGGTCATCGTGCTCTCTGTGAGAACCGAGGGTACAGAAGATAAGGCTTTGTCCTGAGAGGTGACCTCAGTGTGAGAACATCACCTGCTGTGTGTGTGTGTGTAGGGTTGATCCTCCAACGAAAAGAGCATAAAGAGTTCTGGAAAGCAAGGGGACCAGGATCTAGTCTGCATGGGAAGGTCCTGTGGTGGACAGGGTTCCAGGTTTGACCTCCATGGACTAGCTTTAGAGATGAAAAGCCTGAGTTCAGCAGAGGACTTCATAACTTTTTAACTTCTAATGGCTTCCTAAAAATATGCTTGTTATCACAGCTCCTTAGAGAGTGTTACAAATTATTTATTGGCATACTTAAAATATTAACATCAATAAATTACACTGTAGCTCTGAAAACATCCTACCCAGTTGGATAAGCTAGTTTGAAATAATGTTTTTCAAGTTATTGAAAATTTCCAGTTCTATGCTGTTGGGAGAATTCTCAGAAACAAGTAAGAAGCCCAGGGAACAGCTAGCTCAACTCCCAGACACCGAGCATCTCAGACGGAACAGAGTTTGGTCCTTTGAAGTGCTTCCCACCCGTTTATTCATAATACATGTTCACCTGTTTTTCCAAAGTTTAAGTGCTACAGAATTAGATTTTTTTTTTTAACATTTTGTGTTATTCTGAGCTAGAAGAAAAAGGGTCTTCCAAGGTTAGGCATTGAGACTCATCAGAATAAACCCTTGAGGCTGCCCAAAGAGGAAAGTACCCACAATTCAACTGTGGTCCCAGTCAGCTACAACTTTTCTGGCATCTAAACTTGGATCTCTAGTATTGTGGTCTGAGCAGTCAAGGAGGCCAGGTCCATACTGTGGTTGCTTTCCTTTCCTGCTTCAACTAGCTGTTCCATTTAGCTCCTGGGAGGGACCACATAAACTGATGTCACCGTGTGCCAAAGTTTCAATGCTCTTCCTACCCCTGACTCATCAAAGAATCAGGCCTAAGTTTATAGCATGGAGAACACCAGAACTGGGTGAGATCTTGCTATTCGTGGAGAGATGCCCATCTCACCTTTAGACATCCTAAGGACAGAACAGGGTCCAGGAGGTACTGAAACAGTCAGATTGCAGGAGATTACAGTCTTGTTGAAAATCTAAATATGAATTGCTTGTCAGCTGTTCATAGATGCAGCAGGTTAGCTGGGGAGCAAGGGAGCACTGTGTCCCTGGGGTAGCTGGGAGCAAGGGAGCATTGTATCCCTGGGGTATCTGGGACCTAGGGAGCATTGTGTCCCTGGAGTAGCTGGAGATCAAGGGAGCACTGTATCCCTGGGGTAGCTGGGGAGCAAGGGAGCACTGTATCCCTGGGGTAGCTGGGGAGCAAGGGAGCACTGTATCCCTGGGGTAGCTGGGAGCAAGGGAGCACTGTATCCCTGGGGTAGCTGGGGAGCAAGGGAGCACTGTGTCCCTGGGGTAGCTGGGAAGCAAGGGAGCACTCTGTCCCTGGAGTAGCTGGGAGCAAGGGAGCACTGTATCCCTGGGGTAGCTGGGAGCTAGGGAGCACTTTGTCCCTGGGGTAGCTGGGGAGCAAGGGAGCACTGTGTCCCTGGGGTAGCTGAAGAGCAAGGGAGCACTGTGTCCCTGGGTTAGCTGGGAGCTAGGGAGCACTGTATCCTGGGTTAGCTGGGGAGCAAGGGAACATTGTATCCTGGGTTAGCTGGGGAGCACTGTATCCCTGGTGAGGTTTCAGCTCAGGCTGAATAGCATTTGCTAGGGAACCATGAAGAAGGCAAGGCTGGGACTAAGACCTCCAGATCATCTTCCCACTTCTAGATCTTCCTGTTTGCAAATCCCGTGTACCCACTGTATACCTCCATGTTTTGTTCTGTACTGACCTGTCCAGATATGTTTTCCCAACAACTCTGAAAACTCTTTGAAGAAAGGGACAAAAATCTATCTTTCTTGACTCCAAGTGCTTAGTCTGGTGGCTTGGACATAAGAGCATCACATAAATATTTATCCAATGTATGGGTGAATTTATATGCATGCATTTATGTGTACAAATACACATCTGTGTATATTTTAATTTATAGTTCAAGCTATCAGTGAGTAGTCTTACTTGCCATGGTCCTGTCTGCATTCCTTAGAACCAATGAGTATTTAAATCCCTTAGCCACAGAATACACCACCTGATTCTCCACCTGAGTCTTCAAGCATGACACTTGTCGTTTACTAATTCCTTGACAAATGGAACCGCAGGATGCCAGAGTAGATAAGCAAAGCACAGGTAGGTCTTCTGAGTCGTATTTCTAGGTCAAGTTCATAATAGCAGAAACGGCCCTGGTGACTAGGACCCCAGGTGTAACTTGGCTGCATTAGGGAGGTCGTCACGCAGACATGTCACGCAGACAGGAAGATATGCGCTGAAGTGGGATTATGGGTGGGAGTATCTCAGCCAGTTAAGTTAGATGGGGTCAGGGCCAGGCAGAGTAAAGGTAGATATGGTATGCTGAGGTGGAGAAATTACCAAGGCAGAGCATGTGGGTGAGGTTGCTGACAGCATACTTTTCAAAGAGACTTGTTAAACTGAGATAGGCTTGTGCCAAATACAACCACCCATTCATTCATTCCTAAGTGCATTCATTTGTTCAACATATCTATATTGTTTACTCTGTGACAGACACTGTGAAAATGTAAATATGCCAACACAAACAAGGTAAATCTCTGTTCTAAGCTAATATACTAAACCTTGCAGAGACAGTCGAGTTGTTATACAGTGTTGTAAACGGTAAGAATGGGTGCTGGTGGGAGACTCTGGGAACACATAACCACGTCAAAAGTGAGGTGAGAAATGTAAATTGTAGTGAGCAAGCTGAGGATGGTGAGCAGCCAAAATATCCTGCTCAAGTTTTATGAATGGCCAAAGATTCAAAAGACCAAGAAGGAAGCTTACTCAGGAGTTGCACATCCCAGCCACAGCCAGATCCTGCGTGCACCATTGAATAGTCCTCTCTTTCTCCTGGGAACAATGAATCGATTCAATTGAGGAGTGACATCATCAGATAGGTTTCAGAAACACCTGTTACAACAGAAGTGTAGATAACAGAATAGAGGAGAGAAGGACCAGGACATATTGCAGTGAGTGCAGTGGGCAGTGAGAACCAGTGCAGATGGAGTTATAGCAGGAAAAGGGAGAGAAGGACCAAGACACACTGCAGTGAGTGCAGTGGGCAGTGAGAACCAGCACAGATGGAGTTATAGCAGGACAGAGGAGAGAAGGACCAGGACACACTGCAGTGAGTGCAGTGGGGCAGTGAGAACCAGTGTAGATGGAGTTATAGCAGGACAGAAGAGAGAAGGACCAGGACACACTGCAGTGAGTGCAGTGGGGCAGTGAGAATCAGTGTAGATGGAGTTATAGCAGGACAGGAGAGAGAAGGACCAGGACACACTGCAGTGAGTGCAGTGGGCAGTGAGAACCAGTGTAGATGGAGTTATAGCAGGAAAAGGGAAAGACCAGGACACACTACAGTGAGTGCAGTGGGGCAGTGAGAACCAGCACAGATGGAGTTACAGCAGGACAGAGGAGAGAAGGACCAGGACACACTGCAGTGAGTGCAGTGGAGGCAGTGAGAACCAGTGCACATGGAGTTATAGCAGGACAGGGGAGAGAAGGACCAGGACACACTGCAGTGAGTGCAGTGGGGGCAGTGAGAACCAGTGCACATGGAGTTATAGCAGGAAAAGGGAAAGACCAGGACACACTACAGTGAGTGCAGTGGGGCAGTGAGAACCAGCACAGATGGAGTTTTAGCAGGAAAAGAGAGAGAAAGACCAGGACACACTGCAGTGAGTGCAGTGGGGCAGTGAGAACCAGCACAGATGGAGTTTTAGCAGGACAGGGGAGAGAAGGACCAGGACACACTGCAGTGAGTGCAGTGGGGCAGTGAGAACCAGTGCAGATGGAGTTATAGCAGGAAAAGTGAGAGAAGGACCAGGACACACTGCAGTGAGTGCAGTGGGGCAGTGAGAACCAGCAAGGATGGATTCTACTTCAGGGAGTCTCCAAGGCCAGTGGTTGGCTGGATGTGCACATGATCAGCCAAGGAAGGCTGGCCAGGCTTCTGGCCTGAGTAGCTGGGTGAATGCCTCGCTTAGGAGGTACACATACACGAGAAGAGGATGTCAGTTTCAAGTGAACTGAGTGACAGTGCTAAATTTCCATACATCTGAAGACCACTTCTACTCACCTGGCTCACCTTACTTTACCAAAATGAGCATGTCTGCTTTGGAAGTCTAAGAGGATGTAAGGCCTGGCTGGGATCCTCACTCGCTTGTCATTATTACTTATCCTTCTTTTACTCAACCAACATTTATTAAACAGCAAGCACATACTCACAGCATCTCGGTATCTCAGCCCCCATTGTCCATGTGTGCAGATGGTCCGTCTCTATCAAGGAAATTGTTCAGAGGGCAGCTAAGTTCCAAGTTTACACAGTACTGTATGCTCTGTCCCGCGCTGCCAAGGACTCCCCACTCCCTGTCCTCATAGCTGCAGCAATTGTTTTTTGCCACTAAATTCCGTGGCTTTCTTAAATTTTAGCTCAGTCTTTGAGATTTTACTTGGGAAGAGGTTGAATACTCAGGGAAAATACTGGATAAGCTGTTTTATATAGACAGAGGCCTGGAAAGTATTTTCTAAGTTCTAGAGTTTTAAGGGTAACTCTAGGGCTTTCTGGGACTCAGGGGATAGTGCTGAAGTTTCAGTAATAGATGTGACCAATCAAAAGCCTTCCTCATGATATTTGAGTCATGTAATTTCATTTCATATTTGATGCTTGGCTTTCCCAAGCTGAGATGTGACATTCAGGTATCATAGACGCCAGTGGGGTCTACAGAAAGGAACCCAAAAAGTGCAGGTGGCTAAAATTAAATTGCTGGGTTCGAGTCTAAGCTCATGCATCCAGAAGACAGAGTCTTGCAAATCCAACCCCTGGAAATCAAGGTGTCTACGTCAGTGGGGCGTGGGCGGAAGGAGGAGGAATCAATTTTAAACACTGCTCTCTAATCAGCAATTAAAAGTCAAACAAAACTCTTGGCATTTTCAGCTCCTCAAGGATACTGCATGGATTCATAAAAAAGTGATTTGGAATTTCTAGTCTATTGTAAATAAAATCTTTTTCAGAATTTATTAGTATTATTAATAGTATTTAATGATCAATAAAGACATAATATTATATATTTATTTCAGGGCCATTAAATGGCACCATTGTGAATATGGCCTAGGATTGGATTTATTCCAGAAACATATTTTTAGTTTTTAGTTTTGTTTTGTTTTAGGGGATACCTCATGCAGTCCACGCTGGCCTGGAATTTTCTATGTAGCTGACAATGACCTTGAACCTTTGATTCCCCCTGTCTTCATCTTCCAAGTGCTGAGACAGGCTTATGTCACCTAACTTGGTTTATATTTTTAGTTTTGCACAGAGAATGTCTCTTGCTCAATAGTAGGCAACCTTTAGCTCAGTTGGCTACCTATTACATGCTTAGTCAATGAACAAATAATGCAACTTCCTTAGTCTGCTCACATAGGAGAGAGATTGCCTTTGTGTCTTGCTTTTCTATTGCTATGAAGAGATAGCATGACCAAGACAACTTACAAAAGAAAGAGTTTATTGGTGTTCTGGTTCCAGATAGAGTCCATGATAATCATGGCAGCTATCATGGCAGCAGGCAGGCAGGGAGGAGTTGCTGAGGACTTACATCTGAATATATATATATATATATATATATATATATATATATATATATATATATATATATATATACACACACACACACACACACACACACACACACACACACACACACATAAATGTGAGAGCAAGATTGGGGGTGCATGGGCTTACATCCTCCAACAAGGCCACACCTCCTAAATCCTTCCCAAACAGTTCCACCAACTGGGGACCAAGCATTTAAATATATGAGCCTGTGGGGGCCATTCTCATTCAAATCACCATATATGTAAAGACAAAATGTTCTAGCCTACAAACTTTGGAAGCCTGGACCATCCTCTGACAACATCAATTCTGAGTTCTTTCAGTCAGAGTGGAAAAATTTAGCCTGGACAAAGGAATTTGTTCAAAGTTGGTGCTAGAGGCAGGCTCAGATCTGGATTCTGAAGTCCAGCAGGTCAGCGTGTCATATTCACTTATGTTGGGAATTCTCTTCTAAAACCTCGAGGCACTAAAACCTTGTGGCTGAACACAGGTGTCTGGCAAGCTGTCTGGTGAGTGCATAACAATTTTTATCACCCTCAGTACTTCATCAGAGACTTTGCTTGGTACAACCCCCAGGAGCACCACATCAAAAGAGTAGCAATCCATCCACTCTATCTACAGCCCTGCAGGCTATGCAGCGACCCACAGGGCAGCTCTGAACTGCATTCTGCAAGTTTTAGAGACCAAATGGAGCCAGCTGCTCTGATTGCAGCAATCCATCAAGTGTGCCCATCCAATTAGGCTTCAGGGTTTCTGCCGCGGTGAGGTCTCACTTGCCACATTCACAGATGAGTCACTCAGTCATGTTCAATTATTCAAAACCCACTTTCATTTGATGCCTGCTCCATGCACAGTGGTAGGAAGATCGCTTTGTAATGTGGGGAAAAGTTTGACCATGAGTTGTCATCAACCAAGATGCAGTTTATCTCCCAGGATGCCTTCCCTGGGTAGCCAGTGTGATGGTTGGACCTTCTCATGAAAGCCAAGAGGCCTTGTGACACAAACCTTCCTATTGGGCTTTGCAAATGGAAATGGAAAATTGGTCTCTAGGGTCCTTTGTGGTTCTGGAGTTTCCCTTTAACATAATATTTTTTGCAATGCTCTTCCTCATTACTGAAGCTTCTAAGGAACTGCAGAAATTTTTGAAAAAAGAAATCCAACATATTGATAGGTAGTTACAGCCTTTTAATTTGAAGGATTTTGGTCTGTTTTTCAGGTATATATATGACTATATTCTCTCTTCCTCCCTCTCTTCCTTCCCTCCCTTCCTCCATCTTTCTCCTTCCCTCGCCTCCTCTCTCCTTCTTCCTCCCTCTCTCCCCATCTCTTTCCCTGAAAGTCTAGGAGTCTAGGTCCAGCAGTGATGATGGCAGCTTCCAGAGCATTTCTTATCCAAATGGTCAGAGGAACGCAGCTTGGGGACTTTAGCAACCTCTCACTCGCCATACCCATATCTTCACAATAAACTTGCAAGCCAAAATAATGGAGTGGACTGGAAGCTGGTTACTTTGAACCAAGAAGGCTTCAGTCCCCAGGAGGGCGTCAGTAGTAATCCACATCCCTTTTCTTTTGTCTTTCAGGCGTTTGGTCTGAGGGCTGCGTGCAGGAAGAACTTGGTGGAAGCATGGACCTCAGTGAAAACTGGGCTTTGGAAGAAGGAAGCTGGCTGTCGCGCACCGGGGCTCATCACTTCCCCAGCACCAGAGGGGGTATGGCCGCTCCTCATTATTCCTGAGTCACACGGTCTCTCCCCCTCCTGCCCTCACTCACTATGTCAGTCTGTCTGTGCTTCCTGTTTGCCCAGAACTGTTGACTTTTCAAGGGCTGCTAAGCTTGGGCTTGAAGTCAAACAGACCTATGTTCAGACCCCCAAAGTACTCATTATTACCTATGGTACCTTAAGAAAAACCATTGCCCTGGGGTGTAGGATGAAGTGCTAAATGGTCTTATTAATAAAAAACCTGGAGCCAGGCCGGGTGGCGGTGGTGGCACACACCTTTAATCCCAGCACTCGGGAGGCAGAGCCAGGCAGATCTCTGTGAGTTCGAGGCCAGCCTGGGCTACAGAGCGAGATCCAGGACAGGCAGCAAAACTACATGGAGAAACTGTCTCAAAAAATCAAAAAAATAAAAATAAAAACAACAACAACAAACAAATACAAAAACAGACAAACAAAGCAAAAAACAAAACAAACAAACAAACAAAAACACCCAAAAACCAAAACCAAACAACCAACCAACCAAACAAACAAAAAAACCAGAGCCAGATATTGGGGTTAAAACCAAGATATCAGAAAAGCAGAAAGAAGTCAGCCACATTATTACCACTTGGAGATCCTCCACCAAAAAAACCTACGTCCTGTATACCCACACCTATATGCTTTTCTGTTCTGCATTTTACTTCCTCTCTCTGCCCAGCTACATCACTTCCTCTTTCTGCCCAGCTCTGTCTTCTTATCTGTTTGTACAGACCTCCAGACCTTTATGGTTAACTAGTGTTGGAATTGAAGGCGTGCGCCACCATGCCTGGCTCTGTTCCCAGTGTGGCCTTGAACTCACAGAGATCCAGATGAATCTCTGCCTCCCGAGTGATAGGATTAAAGGCGTGTGCTACCTTTGCCTGACTTCTGTGTTTAATAGCGGCTGCCTTTTTCCTCTGATCTTGAGAAAATTTTATTGGGAGACACAGATAAAATATCACCACGCTGGGGAGACAAGGATTAAGAACTCTGCAGAGTCCTGATGGGGACCAGCAGCAATGTGGGTTGTCATTTTCTGAGCTCCCACTGTGTGTCAGGCACTGGGCTCTCACTTTGCTGGAGTCCTCTGAATGGGCTACAGCCACCGAGGCAGAGGACAGAGCAGCCAGGGCTGGTGGTGTAGGTTAGCTCCCATTCTCCTCATTCTCTTTGTCCAGTTATTGAACTGGTGGGGCCCAGCCTTAAATGATGGGGGTGAGGAGACTTCCCTGGAGTGCAGCATACAGATGTAAGTAGGAGAACACTGACACAAAGCTGTGGTCCTCTGTTGAGTTTTAATCACCTTTGCATGCTCCTAACCTGCTAGAGCTCTATGGCAGTGGCTGGAGCCACTGAAGAGTTCCAAGATACCTGAGGTCCATGCTTTTTAAGACCATGCCTCCTGATCGTGTACTTACCCATATGAGAATATCATTGAGCATAGAGCAGATACCAAGCAGCAGAAAGCTGAGAGAGAGGCGGGGGTGAGGGGTGGGAGGTGGGGGGTGGATAGATGTTGGGATCATTAGACATCACTCTGATATGCCTCATCTCTGAGATGGAGTAGCTTACACTAGTGAGCATGGACAGTGCTTCTGTATCATACAGTGGTGCCTCTTCCCACCAAAACGACCAGAGGGAAAGCCTCTAGGTCAGTGGTTCTCAACCTTCCTACTGCTGCAATCCTTTAGTACAGTTCTTCATGTTGTGGTGGCCCCCAACCATAAAATTATTTCATTGCTACTTCATAACTATAATTTTGCTACTGTTATGAATCATAATGCAAATATCTGATGCAAGATATCTGATATGAGACCCCAGTGGGGTTGCAACCCACAGGTTGAGAACCATTGCTCTAAAAGGAATGCCATATGGTCTGAGAGAGAAAGCACTGGTACATCCCATTTTAAAAAACAAACAAACAAAAAATAACAAAAAAAAAAACCAATGCAGACATTTGATCCGGTGCCCACTCAGTGGGTAGCTCCTGGGTGGCTGATGAATGAACGTGTGATGGATGGGCCTGTGCCCCATGGGTATCTCTGCCTCACCCGACCCTTTCACCTTGCTCTCATCATATGAACAGCATCTCAGCCATTGGTCTGGAAGGTGGAGGGGAGAAGAGAAGTCAGTGGGACTCACTGGTGCCTTTGGAACCAGGCAATAGAATCAACTGTAGACTTTCAGAATGGGAAGACTCAGTGACCATGGTAACATGGGTGTGACCATGTTTATTGTGACCACACCACCACAGACCTCTGTAAGCTCACAGATCTACCTTCCTTGGGGCAAGGCTGGTCATAAGAAGGGAAATAGAGCTGTGCTGAGGTTGCCTACAGGGAGGCTAGCTCTCAGATACGTGATGAGTGCCTGAAGCTGATGGCGCTTTGCACACCAGAGGTGAGAAATCAGTTCAGATAATCAGTCTGTCATGGTGGAGACATCATCCAGGACAGAATAATGCAGAATGACATTGGAGGACACAGCCCAGCAACAAGGGATCAGCCTGGCTAGATAGAACCTGAGAGTCCTTGTGGGCAGCTGGTATTGGGGTGATCCTCAGAGGACCTGGGCAGGGATTCAGGAAAGGTGCATGTCCTAAAGGGACTGAGTAGAGTCCGGTGAAGACTGGAAAGCAACTGTACTAGCCCCTCCATGGCAGAGCTAAGTCTGAACTGGATAAATTACAGAAATGATTTATTTGTTATATGCTATTTTCTGACACTTGGCTCAGCGCTTTTTGTGTAGATATAGACGATCTCAAACAATTCTTACTGAAAAAAAATATTTCGGTTGATGAATGAAGAAACTAGGCCTGAAGTGCTGAGCACTTGCCCAGGATCATTGAGCTATAAGTGACAGAACTGAGCCTGGAGCCTAGATATGCACCACCCAGGCACATAAGCCCCTCCAGTACCCCCAACACTTCTCACTCTGCCTGTGGAATTTGAGATTCTGGTGGTTCAGTGACAGACTTGGATGGCGGACAACTTGATTGCTTGGTAGACCAAAGAAACAGAGGCAGAAACCACAGTGATGTTGAAACACTCAGATGTTCACCTGTACCTACATCTGTCTCTGTTTACACATTGCAAAACCTTGGTCCACCTGCTTGTCTCCCGAAGACATACTCTCTCACACCATCTCCAGCCACTGACTGCTGGCAGCTTGGAGGCCTGATCCCTATGGCGGGGTATGCGTTCTAGTGAAGTTCCAAGGAAAGTTGTGTGAAGGCCTTAGGGCCCTGTTCTTGGCTTCCTGGAGTCTTCATCAAAAGGGCAGGCTCAGCGAGTAAGGCTCAGTCATCCTGAGTCACCGACCTGCAGGCAGGTCCACACACAGCTGCTCCACTGTTCCCAGAGCTTCTCCAGGCAGCTGTTAGGGAGAGAATACCACCAGGAAGTTAGCTAGGAAGGCTGTGTGTGTGTGTGTGTGTGTGTGTGTGTGTGTGTGTGTGTGTGCAGTTGTTAGGGAGAGACTACCACCAGGAAGTTAGCTAGGAAGGCTGTGTGTGTGTGTGTGTGTGTGTGTGTGTGTGTGTGTGTGTGCAGTTGTTAGGGAGAGAATACCTCAGGAAGATGGCTAGGAAGACTCTGTGTGTGTGTGTGTGTGTGTGTGTGTGTGTGTGTGTGTGTGTTTGTGCAGTTGTTAGGGAGAGACTACCACCAGGAAGTTGGCTAGGAAGGCTGTGTGTGTGTGTGTGTGTGTGTGTGCAGTTGTTAGAGAGGGAATACCTCCAGGAAGTTGGCTAGGAAGACTGTGTGTGTGTGTGTGTGTATGTGTGTGAGAGTATGTGTGTGTATGTGTGTGAGTGTGTGTGTGTGTGTGTGTGTGTGTATGTGTGTGTAGTTGTTAGGGAGAGACTACCACCAGGAAATTGGATAGGAAGACTGTGTGTGTGTGTGTGTGTAGTGTGTGCTTGTGGTGTTGGTGGAAGTGATAAGGAGTTTCCAAAGGAAAGTCCCTCTCTTGTTCTTACATACACACTTCCACACTTTCAAATACTTCAAAGGACTTGTATGTTCAAAGGACTTGGGATTTTCAAACCTATCTTACCACCTGGAACACATTCTCTGGATGAAAGTGTATGCCGTTTCTGGTACATAAAACACAAGGAGGAGGAGTGGTTGGCCACCACCCTGCTTCCGAGTGTCAGGGTACAATTTGGTCTGGCCTGGGCTACAATCTACCACAACTGCCTAGTGGTTTGGAATTTGCTGCAGGGTGAACTGGCTTTTAGGGTACCCACAAAGCGTTTCCTCTTCTAGCTGCGTTCACTCAGCTGTTGGGGGTGGAGGCAGGGGACTTCCCCCACCCCTTGCCAGCATTCCTTCTTAGGGGAGAGGCAGGAAGACCGGGAAGCCTGTCAGCAGGAGGCGGGCAAATCACAGAAGGTCAGTGGTTAAGATCTCCCCACTGCGGTCATCAAAACAGGAAGATTTCCCTTAGTGCCCCAGGGCCTGGGGAAAGCCGAGTCTTGGCGGAGAAGAAAGGAAGTGGCCATTTTCTGAATGCGGTGTGCGCCAAACACTGCTAGGCTCTTGTCTACAGTCCAGAACTCTGCCCTGTCTGTTGTTTCTCTGCCAGTTTCAAAAGCCACACTCTGGACACTCCACTTATCTGTGACTATTGAGGCTTTGTGTCTTGCATATATCCCATGGGCTGGAACAGAGAAGTACCTTTACCCATAATGTCCTGTTCGAATATGTCCTCCAACTCCATTTTACAAAGGCCATAGCATAGGAACGTATGGGATCTTACCAAGAAGAGCAGCAAAGCCAGGTCCAGAGTGCGGGCCTCTGCCTGTCTCTGCCCCAGGCACACCGAGCTGACTGCTAAGGTGACCTCTTGAGGAAGCCATATCAATGTGGACAGAGAGAGGCACCCAGGTAACGCAGGAAGACTCTATGGCATCTCTAAAAGAGCAGTTCTCCCTTGAGTCCGAGACACTGGGGTGGGAATCGTGAGACCAGAATGGTTGCTGGCTGCTGGCATTCATACCACTCTCCTGGGCACTGTGCTTCTTATGGCTTGGTTGCAGATTTCGGTTACAGAAAGTGCATTTGCCCTGGTCCGGAAGCGGCAATTTTGTCTGATTTCAGTAGGTCCAGCTGAGTGTTAGCAGAACTGTGTGATTTTCCTCTGCAGGGCCCTCTTTCTGTGTGTATTTTTGGAATCGTTTTCATTCTGGTTCATGTCTGCATACATCTTGGAGGAGCATCTTGGCTCAGCCTGAGATTATTTCCTTTGATACAATGTTGAGTGCAGGGCCTTTTAAAGCTGTTTCTTTGTACCATGCTTGGCCACGGGATTTGGGGAAGGGGCTGGACACACCCAAGTTGCTTGTATGTTTCAAAAGGAATCTTGCTTTTGTTAGCAGTATCTCTTGTGTTAACACTTGGTGTTTTAGGGACCCTACTTAGTGTTTTACCAGGGTGAATCTTTGCAGTTTCTGCCAAGGTGACAATTGTTTTTTTTTCAGATGTAGAATTACCTCCCAACCTATGCAGCTCACTTATTTCTTCTCAAATTTATAAAGAACTTGAAGCAGTTATCTGAGGTTTGGCTTTTATTTCAGGGGAGAGAAAACCAACTGTGTTTTCTTCCTCCTTTTCATCAAGGATCATGCCCATACAAACTGTTCTTGGCACTTTCTTCAAGCAGATCTCAGGACAGGATTCCCTCAGCAGCATATGCCCGGCAGGGCTTAGTAACCTGGATGCACTGTTCAGGGCACACTCCTGCTGGGGTCCCTGAGGAGGGATTTTGGGCATTTTGCTAAGAACACTTCCAGCCATTCTAGAAAGCATTTGGAATGTGTTCTTAGCTCTAGAAATGGAGACCCAGTGTAGCTATGTAAGTATACCTCAATAGTGAGAAATAAGGTTCTGAGGAAATGTTCCAGATCTCTGAGGTACAATCCTTTAGACATCTACATTTCATTTAAAACTGTACAGCATTTGAAAAATGGCCATGCTTTCTTTTCTGTGAGTTTTCAATACATTTGTTTGCTCTCTAAACAGAAAATAGCCATACCTCAGTTTATGCTTGAGAATGAAGCAAAATTTAATTTATAAATATGTTGCCTTTAATTTAAAAAGCACTCTTTATTTTATGTATGGAAGTACAACTTAGCCTTTTGCGTTAGTCACACCCAGCTTATTTTAACAATTCACAAAAACACTGTGTTTGTTCTTTGAAACAGGGTCTGGTTCTATATCTCAGGCTGACCTTTGATGCGGTGTGTAGCTCACTTCAATTTGAGATCCTCCTATCTGAGCCAGGCATGAATTATAAGCTTGAGCTACTGCACACAGTTCACACACACTTTTAAATATGTTCAAAAGATAACTCTCAGGACAGATGAGTAAAAAGATGGAGTTGCATTTCAGGTTGAGGCTAGAGGTTAGGATAGATGGGAAGCAGGCTTTTACTGTTTGTATCTGTATGTACCGAACATCTCTTCCTTTACCTGGATCAAATGGTATAGTTTGTCTAATACTGGTTATTTTTAAAGCTTAGGAAAACAAACAATACTAAGCTAAAGTCTGAAGTCACCTTCTAAAAGCCTGCTGGATTTGCTGTGCATCAGGGCGACAGTGACCAGGGCCGTGAGAAGCAGTCATTCTGTTTGGTCTACTTTTATGGGAAACCTTACCTGTGCCACAGAAAGATGTTCTCTTTGCTGCTTTCTCTTTATGCGTCTAGCTTTTTAATATTGCTGCCCTTGACACAGGAGCAGAGACTCCCTCTTGCTGTCCACAGGGCCAATATGGCAGGACAGTCACTCTTCAGCTGGGACACAAAAAGGTAGCACTCTGAAGCGCTGGGAACCACTGCAGGAGAATGGAGGTTTAGTAAGCACCTGGTTGCCAGACGCCATACCTGCTCTGCTTCTCCCCACAATCTAGTGAGAAAGCATTGTCTTCAGGAAGCTGAGCCTTTGTAAGAGAGTTGTCAATCCTGAGAGAGTGTCCCCTTCATGACTGACAGCTGAGGTGTAAACCTATTGAATGTGCAGTGTCCATTATAACTCAGTAATGCTCCCACACCGTGGTTTCTAGAATAAGTACTTGGCGTGCGGCCACGGGAGCCAACAAGGTCCTCTATAGTGGAAACCCTTATTAGAAAGAGATGGAAAAGGCGAAAGAGATAGGTAAGTGCTTGCCAATCAGCTGTGGGGGTCAGAGTTCAGATTCTCTGAACCTACCTAAATGCTGAATGGGCATGGCAAACCTGCCAGTGATTCCAGGCTCAGAAATCGAGGATGAGATTCCAGAGAAAAATCAGCTAGTAAGACGAATTATCAGTCAGCTCTGGGTTTGATTAAAAGACCTTGCCTCATTGAATAAGGTTTTGGAAGAGTGATGGAGGATGATTGAAGACATCAGCCTTAGGCTTACACACACAGAGACACACACAGATACACACAGACAGACACACAAAGATACACAGAGACGCACACACAGTTGTATACCCACACATACACACACAGATACAGACACAGGCACACATATACACACACATTGACACACACACACAGACACCCCCCCCACACACACATACACACACAGAGTCGTATACCTTCCCACAGACACCCAGATACACACACACACAGACACCCAGACACACACACACACAGACTCCCAGACACACACACACAGACACACACACACACAGACTCCCAGACACACACACACACACACACACACACACACACACACACACACGGAAAAAGAAAAGAAGGGAGGGAGGGAGGAAGACAACAGGAAGGCTGGCACTGGTCTACTCTTCATCTGCAGATCTTAACACAGCCCTGGAAGCCTGGCAGATTCCCAGTGAACATCTTTGTTAGAGACAGGGTCTCCTTTCGTAGTCCTGACTGGCCTCTAACTCATATCCTCCTGCCTCAGCCTCCAGAGTGCTGGGATTACAGGTGTGTGCTACCATGCCTGGCACAAACATCATTTCAATTACTGTATATATATATATATATATATATATATATATATATATATATATGTATATATGTGTATATATATACATATATATACATGTATATATATATATATATATATAGTGTGTGTGTGTGATTTACTTCATAAGATGGAGTTTTTTTAGTAGCAAATATGGAAACTAGGAAAATGTGTTCTCATCAGCTTCCAGTTGACTGGGAAAGGCAAGTCACGGAAGTGCTGGGAGGAAAGCCTCGGTTTGAGTTCATCCACATTTACGACAAATCAAGTCACTGCGGATTAGAGCAGTTTGGCAGAACAGCTTGGCAGGCTCCAGATCCTGATCACCCGTGGGACATTCATCACACTCTGTCTTTACAGCTTCCTGTTGCTATAACAAAGCACTGGAGACTGGTGGTGCATAATAAAAATGTTCTTGCCCCATGGTTCTGGAGGCTGGCCCAAGCACATGTTGCTGGCATGTGCTCAGCATCTGATGAGGATCTTGCTGCATCGTAACCTGGTGGAGGGTACCACATAAGGACATAGCATGAGTTCCAGCTCAGACTTAGTTCCTCCTCCTAGGAAGCCACTAATGCCATCATGGGAGCCCCATTTACAAGTTCATCAAACCCTAATCACTTCTTAAAGGCCTTCTGCCTGAACACAAGAACTTGGAGGTCACAATTCCAATACATGTGTTTGGGGTATCATGTTTAAACCATAGCACTCTTCATAGAGGGTAAAGTTGTTGCCATGCAACCAGCTTTCAGCCCAATTAGTAGAACACAAGCCAAGTGCTTAATTTGAATATATTTTGTGGTGAGTGTTTTTCTTTCCATAACTAAAAATTTTAAGTGAACAAGAAGAGCCCATTGGCATGAGCTGTAAAGGCGCACCACATCCAACAATAACCAACAACTTTTCAATCTTTACAACAGGCCATCTCTCTTCTTGGGATGACTGAATTAACTTGTGCTCTGACCACAAGCAGTTATTAGTTGACGATATAATCTCCACTTTTATAGGAAATCAAGCCTGGCTGAATTTGTCAGCCAACGGTGCAACTGGTGTTAGCTGGGGTCTGAGTGACACTGAAGCTCTCATTAGCAGGAAGTGGCCATGAAATTGACGGTGGTGGGACTATTCTCTGCCTTGGCTCCAGAGGACATTTCAGCAAAGCAGCCAGTTGGCTGCCTCTGAGAGTGAAAGGAAGAGCCTGACTGACACAGACCATGCTTTTGATGAATTCTGCTGTGAAGGGCAGCTGAGAAACAAAGCGGCCCCTAGAGAGAGAGACAAGGAAGATGGGAGTGAAACAGGAATTAACATGTCTGTACTCGCGATGGAAGGGCCCAGGCAAAGGAAAGCATCCCTTTAGGTGGGAAAGGGAAGCCGTGTCCATCAGGTCTGGTTCACAATGGAACTGGCATTGGGTCAGGACAGGTGGTTCCTTCCCAGACTAGGAAGGCAGGGGAGAAGATATAGCGGGAAAATGTGGAGTGGTTGCTAAGTTGGAGAGCAGAGGGAGTGTGGATTTAAGGGTATGAGAAATGAAGATTCCCACTTCATTATAAGAGCACCAGAGTGAGGCAGTTTACTGCATTTTGGAGTCCTGCATCAGCCCCACATGGCAGGCGTGCTGATTGAGCGGAGAAAACAGATTTTAAACCCCAGTGCATAAGCCTCTTCCTCCTCTCCTCTTTGTCTGTGTAATCAGAAGGGGACAATCTCACATATCATCCAGGTCTTGACTTTCTCTTTGTCACTTAGGTTTGTATGTTTTTCAACAAAGCCACCTGTAGGTTCATCTCAACATTTTACACCCTGTTTATTTCAAAGCTCCTTGGGCACATGGTCTTGTCACATCTTCAGGTCATTAGGCTGGCGTGGCTGTTCATTTTCCACCCTAAACTTACAGTTTGAGTGTTGGTGGGGGGAGTATAGCTTAGCAGAATTCAGCGCGTGTGTGTGTGTGCGTGTGCGTGTGCGTGTGCGTGCGTGCGTGCGCGCGCGCGCGCGCGCGTGTGTGTGTGTGTGTGTGTGTGTGTGTGTGTGTGTAGGAAAAGCTAAAGTGGTACATATTACAGGACTCTAGTGTTTTCTGTAACTGGACATAAGCTGTCTTGAGGCACCTTTAAAAATGAACCATAGGACTTTATTTGTTACAAAGGGACAAATAAATGAGAAATGATAGCAATGGACCTGAAACTCTGTTAAGAGGTCAAGATGGGAGGGAGTTCATGAGGAGAGCGGGGATCAGAGAAAAGATCCTAGGATGGTTCATTTAAATTCTGGTAGAGTCAAGGGGACTTCAGACTAAATAAAGGCACAGACTAGAGAGGTAGGGGATGCTGAAGAGCAGAGTGCTGGCCTTGATAATAGGTATGGTGGTACTATAACAGTGGGGGCCTGGCTGGGGAGCAGGTCAAGGATGAGAGAGAATGTCAAAGAGCTGAGCAGACAGAGGGTGAGTAGAATTCACTATGTGCAAACGGAAAAGTCTAGACTGCTCACAGGACTGTGACTGAGGAAAGTACCAGCAAGCCAGATGGCAATACCTTCAAAGGGTCAGAATAATTCCAGGGTCTGCACACGGCCAAAAGGAATAGGAGCAGCAAGGAATATGGTCTGTGGTTGGCAAGAAGAGCCAGGGTCAGACAGCGAGGAATTCAGACACCTTCAGAGGGGAGGCTGGAGATAATAACAGAAGCAATCTTGCTGCTGCTGAGAGCAAATGGAAGGGTCTGGAGTGTGTGTGTGTGTGTGTGTGTGTGTGTAAGGGTGGAGGGGTGTGTGGAAGGGTCTGGAGTGTGTGTGTGTGTAAGGGTGGAGGGGTGTGTGGAAGGGTCTGGGGTGTGTGCGGGAGGGTTGGGATAGTGTGTGGAAGGGTCTGGGGTGTGTGTGGGAGGGGTGGTGTGTGTGGAAGGGTCATGTGTGGGGGTTGGTGTGGTGTGTGGAAGTATCTTGTGGGGGAGTGGAAGGGTGTGTGGAAGGGTCTGGAGTGTGTGTGTGTGTAAGGGTGGAGGGGTGTGTGGAAGGGTCTAGGGTGTGTGTGGGAGGGTTGGGGTAGTGTGGAAGGGTCATGTGTGTGTGGGGTGTGGTGTGTGGAAGTATCTTGGTGGGGGGTGGTGTGGTGTGTGGAAGTATCTTGTGGGGGGTGGTGGAGTGGTGTGTGGAAGGGTCTGGGGTGTGTGTGGAAGGGGTTGAGTGGTGTGTGAACAGGTTTTGCACATATTCAGTTCTTGAGTTTGGAACTTCCATCTTCCATAACAGGACAACAGTCTTGAGGATGGAGTGACATTCAAGACGGCTGCCTGGGTGGGTAGGACAACCTCTTCTCGGGGCTCCATGAGAAAGGCAGGCTGGTGCTTCTTTCTAGTCTTCTTCAGTGTCATGTACCCAAAAGCGAGCATGGAATCCAGGAGCTGTTTACAGGGTAACACTTTGACCAAGACACAGGGCCGAAGGCTACTGCAGTTACTGCCCTGGCCACTTTGAACCACAGAGGGCCCCAGACTCCAACTGCCATCTTCGTTCTTTCCCTTTCACCCCTCAGACCCCAAACACTAGACCCATCCTGGCAGAGACATCAGTCACTCCTGGGGGAAATACTGAGTGTGTGTACCCACACTGCTCAGTGATCCAGACAAGGCGATCCCACAGCCGGAAGCTATCCAGACACTAGTTACAATACTCAGATGGAAACTTCCATGTCTCCATTCTGTACTTGAAATCAGTCAAGGTACGCTAGGGGAAAAAGCTGATTTCTCTCCCTGCCTATCACGACAGGGAAGTCTGTGTGTTCCAAGTTACTCAGCTCTTGCTTGAAATGGGGACCAAATGACTTAGCCTATTTAAACCGAGGGGGTTGTTCAGAGGAGAGACTAATGCTCAGGCTACAGCCAGAACGCAAGTTAAAAAGGATGAGTGGAGGGCACAGGAAGCCTGCCCTGCCTGCTGCCAAGACAGTGTCCCGCTCTGGAAATCCTCTCAGGAGCCCTGGACACTTGGAGGAGGGCAGGCCCAATGCAGAGGAGCAGGGGATCCATTCAGAGCTGGCAAGGCTTTAGTTTTTAACAAATGGGCAAAAGGGTTAGGGTGCAGGAGGACGTCCTCTAACAGGGAATGGAGGGGAGTCAGCGAACCTCGTGACGGCCATGGTAGCCTAGCAACGGGCGGGCGGGATGCACACAGGCCATGGGGCTGGTTGGGCGCATGGAGCCCTTGTCGCAGCCTCTGCGCGTTCACAAGCCTCCGCGATCTCAGAAAACTTGGGGCTTTCTCTGAGTTGAGGTGGTCCTCCGGATCCAGCGATGCGCCCCAGGGGCTGAGGGCAGATGATGGGGTCTCGGCCCCGCTGCCCGGGAACTGTGCAATCCCAACCAGGAAAGTTGGTGCGCACCTGCAGGCTTCTGGATGAGTGCTCCTAGGCTGAACCGCTCCCCAAGTTTCTTCACATTCACATTCAGTGGATGACGCAGTCCGAATTCTGCGTGGATCAAGGTTCGCCAGTCTAATCGCTGGAGAGAGCCCCGCGCTTTTCTAACCGACCTGAGCTCCCTAGGATGCCTGATTTATTGAACCTGCATGGTTGCAGCGACTCAGTTTTTGTTTTCTGTTTTCCTTCTTCTCTCAGACAGTGATTTTGTGGACACCACTCCAGCACCTTACAGCCCGGAGGAGTTAGGTAAGTCTTTTCCTTTTTCTCACCACTGCTGGAATTCCGTCCCGGAACCGCGACATTCCAGAGGGAATCGGGTGGAAGGTGGATGGAAAAGACCAGGAGACATGCCGGGATGCAGGCTACATTCTCTAGGATTGGTTACCGGCTTTTGCTTGGTTGGAGCATCTTAGGGATGGCAACGCGCGCGCGCGCGCGCGCACACACACACACACACACACACACACACACACACACACACATCAGTTGCCACTTGCAGCACCACAAACTTCCCAACCTGGCTTCTGTGAGTATCCTGAACTCTCGCTGGATGTTGACGGAGTCTGCTTCTGTCTTGCCAAGTACCAGTAGGAGAAGGACCCTGGAAGGGTATTCTTTCTCTGGAAGCAGCTGTGTGGTCATTAAATTACAGACCCTAGGGGCCCCTTCCCTCCCTGGTGTTCACTTCTCATTTAGTCTGTAGGCGTTAGGAATGGAACACTGCATCCTCCCGTGCCTGTGATTAGGGATAGACAGACTTCCCTGTGTGAAGGGAAGACGATCTTGCATCCAGCCTCACTTGGTGGCTGGTAGTGGACTCTTTGCCCTTGCTCTGCTCTCGGTGTTTGCTCAGCGGCTAGCAGCCTGGTTTGCCAAGGCTCTTCAGGTTGTTCTCTTACCGGCTGCAGAGACCTGCCGTGGAATAAGATTTGAGGGGATGATGTAAGGTAGCAATAACGGGGAGGAGATACTGCCCACAGCAGTGTTTGTCCTTAGAGCCTGTTGCTGTTTCCGGCCTAGTCCTGGGATGTGTGTCTCTATGATGCACCATAGTGCTGGAAGTGAAATTCCACCCTAGCAGCAACTTGCATTCCCTTCTTGGCGCCAAGCACGGAAAATAGGTCAGAAGGTAGACATGGTGACTTGTGCCTGAAACCCCAGCACTTGGGAGGCTGAGACAGGAGGATCACTGTGAATATGACGCTAATGTGTACTACAGACCGAGACCCTGTCTCCAGAATAAGAAAAAATAAAAGCAACCAGCCAAACAAACAAAAAGTCTGTTTCCCAAGGCTGCATTCTGAGGTAGGAGAGAGTGCTTTGTCTACGCAGAAAACTGGTTCACGCAGTCGTGAGGCTGCTGCAGCTCTGTAGATGAGGCTGCTGCAGCTCTGTGGAGGCTGCATCTCCGATCCAACACTGGAGCAAAGCTGGTCTTCCAGGCACAGTGGTGAATCCTCTCTGTAAATGCAAATAACATGCAAGCCACTTTCCAGAAGTGGGTTATTAGAGGGACTGGGTCGTGTTTTCCACTTGTCCTTTCACACTGATGTCACCTCCACGACACAGTATGGCAGATACAGTTCAGCCCCTTGGCTGGGGCTGGGCAAGGGCAAAGGCAAGCTCGCTCTGCTTGCTGGGAGGAAGCCGACTGTCTAACTGCGAGTGGTCTGTCTGTCTCTGAAGGTCCGGGTGTTTGTCCTCTTGTATCTCCACACGTTACCCCTCTGGGATAACGGACTGGACTGCCCTGCTGAGGCACTCACAAACAGGAGCAGCACCCCGAATAGGCAGTAAATGAGAAAATGGCCTTTTTTCTCTTTAATTTACAGTGAGAAAATAACCTTTGTTCTTCTCTAGCTCTCCTGAGACAAGCCAGTTTTCTCAGGTGGAGGTGAGGGCGGCTCTTCTGTTTGGGCTGTACACAGTAATAGTGACAGTAACAAAAGCCATCTGTAGGCTGGGCAGTTGGTAAACAACAGAAATGTGCTGGTTCTGATTCCACTGTCTGGAGTCTTCTGCTTCGGTGTCCTAAGGTGTCTTGAGGGGCCGGAAGCTGAAGGTGTCTGCTGGATGTGCTCATGCTTCAGGCTAGTTGTTCTCCCTGACAGAACTGCTCTCTGGATGAGCCTGGATGAGTTCTTTCCACACAATTCAGGTCAGAGAGAGTTCCTGTTTCTCCTTTGGGAAGGAAGGGGCATGGCAGTTTCTGGCACCTGGCTTGGACTCGTCAGGGAAAACACCCCTCCTGCAGCAATGAGCTCGGGTGCAGAGGTTCAGCCCTGGCTAGATCATCCCGAGAGAGAGAGAGAGAGAGAGAGAGAGAGAGAGAGAGAGAGAGAGAGAGAGCTGGAGGAGATGATTTCTCTACCCACCACCCTGTTGACACCCACTGGGTAGGCTTCCCACACCAAGCAATTGTCCTATCCTATGCAGATGTGTCACGGTTGTTCTACCATCTAATGAAATCCTGCCATTTCTTACCAGACTTAGTGTGTGGTATGGATTCAGTCACACAAGGCTGTTTCCTCTTCAGATGCCAATGGCAAGCAGTGGCTTCCCGCTTCCAAGTGGAGTCACTTGACTACAAATTGGCGGTTCCCACCACGTTTTCCTCCAGTGATGTGGAATATTACTTTAACTAGGCAAAGATGCGTTCCATTTGTTTATGCTGCTTTTGTTGAACAATGTAAAGGCGTGTTGCTTTGCCTGCCTAAGGCAACTGATTGGTCTAATAAAAAGCTGAATGGCCAATAGCTAGGCAGGAGAGGGTTAGGAGGGGCTGGTGGCCAGGGAGCATACATAGGAGGAGGAATCTAGGCTTGTGAGGAGAGAGAACAAGAGAGAAAGAGGGAGACACCTTGGGCCAGCCAGGCAGCCACCAGCCAGCAGACACTGTGGAGTAGGACATACAGAAAGAAAGAAAGGTAAAAGCCCTGAGGCAAAATGTAGATGAAGAGAAACAGGTTAAATTAAGTTATAAGAGCTAGTGGGATGAGCATAAGATAAGACTGAGAATTCATAACTAATAAGAAGTCTCCATATCATGATTTGGGAGCTGGTTGGTGGCCCAAAGAAAGTCTGCTACACTCCAGTTCAATAATAGTCAATGGAACTCCAGAAAATGATAAAGAATACGAGTGAAGAGTCTAATGAAGAGCCATATAGGGCAAGACATGGAACAGTCCTACGCATAGGGCCATCTATCTTGGAAAGTATGCTGCTTCCTAACATGGGGGTGTGATGGATGACCAACCACAAATCTCTCCAAATTTCATTTAGTGTTTAGAGAGGCTCTATTTTGTGTAGGCATGATAGGGATAATCTTCAGCCATTGGTGACTACTAATTTCTCTTTTGTTGTGTGATAAAACACCATGACCAAGGCAACTTATAGAGGGAAGGATTCCTTTGAGCTCATGGTTCCAGAGGGGGAGTTCATAATGGTGGGGGAGGCATGGCAGGAGGCTGCTGGAGTAGGAATCTCAGAGATCACATTTCCATCCATATATAGGAAGCAGAGAGCAAGCCATAAATTCTCAAAGCCTCCAGTGACATATTTCCTTCAGCAAGTCTCCACATGTTAAAGGTCCCATAACCTCCCTCAACAGCACCACCAACTGGGGACCAGGTGTACAAGTATGTGAACCTGTGGGGGACATTTTTCATTCACGCCACCTTAGTGACTAACTCAATCTTCAGCCCCTCCCCCTTCCCAGAGGTCAGGTAGGATACTGGGAACTGAAAAAAGCTGCATCCAACCCAAAGTTCCCAACTTCTAAAGACAGGGTGGTTCTGCTGACCATCAGCTCCTACCTCTGGTAGCTATGTAGGGACTTTCCATTTCTAGTACCTGATTAGAATAGACTTAGAAGAGGATTGTCACCTCTTGGGATATTCCAAGGGTTCTAAGAACTCTGTACCTGTGTTTGAAAAAAAATGGTCCCCAAAGGGAGTGGCACTATTAGAAGGTGTGTCCTTGTTGGAGGAAGTGTGTCACTGTGGGGGGCGGGCTTTAAGGTCTCTTTTGCTCAAGCTTCACTCCCTGTGACAGTCAGTTGACTTCCTGTTGCCTATAATATGTAGCAGTCTCAGCATGACATTTGTCTGGATGTTGCCATGCTCCCTGTCATGATGACAATGGACTGAACCTCTGAAACTGTAAGCCACTCCAATGAATGTTTTCTTTATAAGGGTTGCTGTGGTCTGGTGTCTCTTCACAGCAATAAAACCCTGACTAAGACAGAAGTTGGTACCAGGTATAGTCCTGGCTATGCTTTTTGAAGGAATATGGATTTTGGAACTGTGGATCAGAAAAGCAGTTGAACGTTTTAAGTGCTGCAATGGGCCATACTAGGAGGAGCAGGGAAGACAGAGGTGCTGAATGTGACTTGTTGAACCGTGGGTGTCTGGATCAAGAGGTTCCAGAGGAGAATTTTAGTATGATGCCTAGTGTTAGGATACAGCGGGAGGCTTTGGCAGGTAGAGCTAAGGTGCCTCATGGTGGATGAGAGACAGAGATGCCATGCAGACAGCGCTCAGTGAAGAGTTTTATTTGATGGGGGAAGAGAGAGGGGAGAGGGAGAGAGAGAGGAGAGAGGGTGTACACCTTGTGGGAATAGAAAGAGAGAGGGGAAGGGATGGAGTTTCTCCTTAAAAAGAAGCTTTTATATCAGGACACAGGGCAGTGCCAAGAGGTGGGATTTCAAGGGGCGGATCAGAATACTAACACCTAGAGATTGTTCTTGTAATATTTTGGTGAAGAAAGGGGCTGATTTTTGCCCTTTTCCAAAGAGTCTGCCTGAGGCTAAAGTGAAGAGTTTTGGATTAATTCTGTTGGCAGAGGAAATCTCAAAACAGCCTAGTGTAGACTCTGTTGTGTGGTTACTAGTGTTCATGCTTATAAAGATTTATAATAAAAAGGAGCAAGCTGAGTAGAGTAAATTACAAAATGTAAATTTTGAGGAGAAAAAGAACACCAGAAAGTGAAATGGAGCTAAATCCTATGTTCAAGGAGATAAATGGATTAAGACATGGAATATAGGAAGTAATGACCTCAGGGTAAGATCTCACCCAGTTAAGTTTCCAACTTGTGAAAATAAACTAAAGAAAAGCTTAGAGCTGGGTATGGTGGGGCACACCTTTAATCCCAGCACTGGGAAGGCAGAGGCTGGCAGATCTCTGAGTTTGAGGCCAGCCTGGTCTATAGAGCAAGTTTCAGGACAGCCATGCTTAGGCAGTGAAGGACAGAAAGATGGTGAAGATGTAATTGAATGAGGGGGCCATGTTCAGCCCCAGTAAGCAGCAGAACTTGGCGGCTTTTGCCACTTGGTTCTGGCTTTAGAGTTAATGACAGAAGATACAGGTTATGGAATTTGCCTCTGCACCTAAAGAAAGCTACGAGGGCAGGCATGTGTCAGGGGTGTCCCTGAATGGAGGCCTAGTAGAGAGGCCACTGCATGAAACTGTGAAGTTTGAAGTCTGGATTTCCCTGGAGAACACAAGCTGTTAGAGATGCCAGAGTCGTGGGATACCTGCTGAGGAGAGCTGCTAATAGGGAGTGGAACCAACTCGAGAAAGAAGTATGTTACAGTCAACAAAGCTGAACAGAATTAGAGATCTGAAGAGTGTTTTGACATCATACATAGAGATGCAGAGTTTGGAGTTTGTCTGGCTGGTTTTCAGTCTTGCTTTGGTCCAGTGTTTCCTTACTATGGTAATGTATATCCCATGCCATTATATGTTAGAAGTATGTGATCTGCTTTTTGATTTTGATTTTTACAGATGATTACAGTTAAGAGATTGCCCTGTGTCTCGGAAGAGACTTTGGACTTTGAAATAAGTTTGACACTGTTATAGACTTTGGGGACTTTTGAAGTTGGACTGAATGCAATTTTCTATTATGATATGGCTATAAGCCTTTGGGGGCCAGGGAGTGGAATGTGATGGTTTAAAAGAAAATGGTCCTCAGAGGGAGGAGCACTCTTAGGAGGTGTGGCCTTGCTGGAGGAAGTGTGTCACTGTGGGGGTGAGCTTTCAGGCCCTTTTGGTCAATCTTTTCTCAATGTGGCTGTCAGCTGACTTCCTGTTGCCTGCAAGACGTAGCACTCTCAGTTCCAGCACCACGTCTACCTGCCTGCCGCCATGCTCCCTATCATGATGATAATGGACTGAACCTCTGAAACTGTAAGTGGGCCCCCTCCCCATTAAATGTTTTCCTTATAAGTGTTGCCTTGGTCATGGTGTCTCTTCACAGCAATAAAAACACTAAGACAACAAGCAAAGGAAGTGAAGACCAAATGTACATTTATTATTCTGTACCACGTCACAGAAGTCCTTAAACACTTGGTTAGGATTTTTGTTGTTGTTGTCCATTTGGAAGACTCTGATTTACTATACTTGAATGATGGGATTGCTTTTACCAAATGTTCCATCTAGTAGCTAAACTATTTTCCTTTCTGGAAGTCTCCCCATCCCCTGTCTAGCATCCAGATCTCTCAGTTGAGGATGGTGATGAGGTCCATGGATTATCTAGGGACTTGTGTCCTTAGAACAGTGTGGGGAATGATTTTCCATCTGAGGTCTTTGGTGGCATACTCCACTACTTTCTTGGCATATGATTGGTAGTCAATCTGCCTCTGAATTTTTATATCAATCTGCTAACAAATTAAGAAGAGTTATTTTCACTGTTGCAGATGGCAGGCTTCTCTAGTGTATAATGAAATTAAGTCACACAAACCAGAGTTTTTGAAAAGGCAACAGAAAAAGGAACATATTTGCTGATGAATGTTAGTGCAAGGTTCGATGATGGGTCCACACAGCACAAAAACTACAACTCCACTGTTGGAGTTTTCTATGGAGGGAAATAACCATTCTGTAGTCTTGTATCTAGGTGAATTTGATGGCTTTCTGTGGGAGAGTTTAGAAAGGCTGTGTGAGACTTGGAATGAACCTAGGCTTCACCATGTCTGCCCTTGTATAATGGTTACATTTCTTCTTGCTGTGTCAGAATATCCAATAAAAGCAACTTAGTAGAAGAACGATTTGCTTCAGCTCAGGGTCTGAGAAAGAATACAGTCAGTGGGGGTTGGGGAGGTTTGGTGTTGGGAACACGAGGCAGCTGGTCATGTTGACCCATAGTGAGGAAGCAGAGAGCAGACAGGAAATGGTCCCAGGTTATCAGACTTCAAGGCACAGTGACCCAGTTCTTCCAGTGAGGCTCTACTTCCATAACATTCTGAAACAGCATCATCAGTGGAGACCAAGTGTTCACACATGAACCTGTAGGGACTTCGCATGTTTAAACCACAGCACTCTGCTTAATTGCCTGTAACTGGCTCTCCTGTAAACTAGGCCCTTGGTCCAACAAGATCTCTCAGATGTGCATCCTCCTATCCACTACAACATTCTAGTTGTGCTGGCCAGTTCCCTAAATCCCTTTGTTCCCTCTGCCTGCATGTTCTTCCTCCTCCCCCTTTCCCCCTGTAACTTGGATCCATCCTTCAACTCTGTTTCCATGTGCCATGCCCTCCTAGGATGTCTTAGTTACTTTTCTGTGGCTGTGAAGAGACAACATTTGAGAGACAACTGATAGAAGAAAGTTGATTGAGGCTTACAGTTTGAGGGTGAGTCCATGCCCATGATATCAAGAGGACTGGCAGCAGGCAGGTAGACATGGTGCTGGAGCAGTCGCTGAGGGCTTATATCTGATCCACAATCAGGAGACAGAGAGGGAGAGAGGGAGAAACAGAGACAGAGAAAGGAGAGAGAGAGGGAAAGACAGAGACGGGAGAAACAGAGTAGAAAGAGACAGAGGGAGGAGACTCAAGAGACTGAGACTAGGAATGGTATGGGCTTTTGAAACCTCAAAGTCTACCTCCAGTGACATACCTCCTCCAACAAGGCCACACCTCCTAATCCTTCCCAAACACTTCCATCAACTAGGGAATAGCCATTCCAATATATGAGCCTGTGGGAGTCATTCTTAGTCAACTCTCCATGTAACAGTTCTCAGCCTTGGCTGAACATTGACATCTTTCCAAATCCTGAGACCAGTTCATAATCTTGAATTTCTGCAACACAGCCCTTGGAGGGGAGACCCAAGAATCAATGTTGTTTTTCTTTGTTGTTCTTGTTTTGTTGAGTTACACAGTCCAGTGTGAAGGTAAAGCTAATATCCACTACACAGATCATGGTTGTCCCTTCACCTTCACAGAATGCTGGACATATGTAAATCTTTAATAACTGCTTATTGAGTAGGCATAGAGAGGATGAGTCACCCCTCTGGAACTTCCTTTCTTGGGTCGTTTTAGATCTCTAAGATTATTTCCACTGGATGCAAAAGTGTCATGAGATACCACTGAGGGTGATCCTTCCTTTTTATTGTCAACCTAACCACTTGATTAGGTTAAGGGATGCTAAAGGTGTTACTGAGGCATACCCTTGGAAGTGTCTGTAAGAGTGTTTTAGCATTTCTAGGGATGATTAGCTTAGGGAGGAGACTTGCCCTGAAGGTTATGGTACCACCCCCCTATGGTTGGAGTCCCTGACTGAATCAGAAGGGAAAGGAGGAAGCCGGAGGAGCCTTTTGCGCTTCCCTTCGGCTGAGATGTGAGCAAACAGCTTCTGCCAGCGTGTCTTCCCACCATGATGGACTACACCTCCACCCTGAAACTTCGTAGTTTCATAGTTCTGTCACAGTGACAGAGGGGACTGGATTCCTGATCTACTATCTTCTTTATTTGTTCCTTGTGATTATTCAGTTTATTTTGTATCTTTAAAACTGGCATTTTAGCCAGATGGGCATGATAGTGTATGACCTTAGTCCCAGCACTTGGGGAGGCAGAGGCAGAAGAATGTCTGAGTTCAAGGACAGCCTGATCTACAGAGGGAGTTCCAGGACAGCCAGGGCTATACAGAGAAACCCTGTCCTAAAAAACAAACAAAACAACAAAACAACAACAAAAAACCAAAACCAAAACAAACAAACAAAAATCCTGACATTTTAGAACTTTAATGTCTTAGTGTGTAGGAATACATGCTTATTTTAGAAAAAATGGACCTTGGGAAGAAACCCACTGGCACCCAAAGCAGACTGTGCCCATTCTCTGTTCCCTGATTGCTGTCCTGTGCAGTGGCTTCTCGTCTCGGCCCCTGAGTGAGCCTCGTTGTTGTCTGCTCAGACCCTGTGAACTGCCCTGGGAGAGCGGAAGACGAGGTCCCTGAGAACAGCCTTCTTGGGAGCCATCAGTATTAACCACCCCCCCACCCCCACCCCCGTGGGCCAGTGTACCATGAGAAAGGGTTTGCTCATGCTATTCTTGCCTGCCTTATCCGGGCAGGATGTGTGGGACCAGTTAAGGGGGGAAAAGATAGCATTTGTGTAACTTCCTTAAAATAGTAACTTAAATGTTCACCCACCACAGCATCGTAAAAAAGGGAGGAGTTTGGAGCTGTGTAAGAGTCTGTATGTTTGACTCTGGATAAGCTAAACCCAAATGCCAGTGGCCTAACACAGGAAAATCTTGTTTCTGGCTTGTGATTGAGCCCAGCATTGGGATATTAGAAGGCTCCGCTCCACTCTACACAGCATTGAGAATCCACGCTGCTTTAGTCTCTGGTATCACCATGGGATACCAAGGTCTTGGGGTTTATAAACTCCACTGGATCCTCTGTGTCCATTTAACAAAGAAGTGAGTCAAGGGTGTTAGGAAAAGAGTACACTCACCCTTGACAATCCTGCCCGAAGACAGAAGTACTCTTTCCCTCATATTCCAGCGGAGACCAGGGCTGTTATCTCTCTGGAAGGAAGGGCTGGACAGTACAGTCTACCTTGGTGCCAAAAGGACAGGGGAACTCATACACAGATGATCATCCCAGCAGTCTTAGTTCTCTTACTGCTCAGACTGTGACCCGAGTCTCACTTTGGCCATAGACAAGCTTGGCCTCTTTGTTACTTGGGCTGCTCTCACAAAAGCCAGCATGCATATGCTTGAACAGGGTCCAGGCTAATTTCCCTTTCCCAACAGGTATCAGCAGTCCATGACTGGTGGGGCAGTTTCTCCATGCT